>NW_017306391.1:1464696-1576967 GCF_000935625.1 Nanorana parkeri
CACACGAAGCAAGCCGATGTACGGCTGATTTCAGCCGATGTACGGCTGAAATCAGCCGTACCAGCCTGAAGTGAATAGCCGAACGGTGTTCGGCTCACTTCACTTCTGATCGGTCATTCACTCGGCTGCCCTCGGCAGCTTTGTGAATAGACCCCTAAGTGTCTCTCAATTCCTGTTCATCAAACAACTTCAGTCCTCATCAACATGTTTCAAGCACGTCCACATATTTCTAAATAAGAAATATAATGTGTGTGCCGGGTATAGACTTTTAAGAGAAGGAGGAATATTTACTGGATAATATAAGGAGAAAATGGGAGCACTAGTAATATACATTATTTGTTTCACCACTGATCCATGCATTACATCACTTTCGGTGTCACTGGGCACATTCTCTGGCTCCTAGAGCCAGAAGAAGAAGCTGGTGAAGCAGATCTCTGATTAATCAGCTTCTTTGTGGTCCCTAGGTGACATTAGATGAAAAAAAAAAGAATTGTAAAAATTAAAGTAACAAAAAAAATGCAAAAATAAATTTTAACCTCTTGCCGTCCGCCCGTAGTAAAAAAACGGACGGACGGCACTGCAGCATCTGCGGGTTGCCGTCTCCAGACGGCAATTTTTTTCTGCTCGCGCGCGCCCCCTAGCGGGCACGCAAAAAGCTCTATCTGTCCCCAAAAAAGGGTATAAAATTCATTTCAGTACAGCGCTGCATGACGGAATAAATGTCAGTTAAAGTACCGCAGCGCTGAATACTGAAAAATGGCCTGGATGGGAAGGGGGTTTAACACCGCGGATGTCAACTGGTTAAAGTCCCCCGCCTTTCCACGTGCACACACATACAATGCAAACACACGTTGGATGCGCTTATGTGCAAAAACGAAAATTGCGCCACACATGTTACATATCGTTGCAAGCATCGAAATGAGAACAATAATTCTACTCACATCAATCACTGTTAGCACTAAACTGATGTGCTTTTAAAGCGTCACTTATGGAAAATTTTGGTTATTGTAGTTTATTGCAATTTCACAGGCATGCGCAATTTTAAGGCTTGACATGTTTGGTATCTATTTACCGGGCGTGACCCCATCTTTTATATTTTACCAAGCAATTGGATATTATATTCTGTTTCTGTGCACTACATTTAATTTTAGTGTATTTTATCCTAAAAATACTGGTTTGATAAACATTTGCGCAAATACCGTGCAACATAAAAAATGTCATCTAGCATCTTTTTATTCTATAGGGCCTTTGCTTCCAGAACATATATAATTGTTTGGGGGTCTGGAGCTGTTTTCTAGTCAAAAATTCTGATTTTATCATGTGTGTGCAAATGTAAGAAATTGCTCTGGGCAGCAAGTGGTTAAAGATAGACTCAAAATACCTATTTGGGAGACAAAAAGCACTATGAATCTTGCGCCACACTGTATTTGGACACACAAAGTGCACCTTCATAACACTTGCACAGGAGTAGATGTTTTCTGCCTCTGTGGCTTTTAGTCTTTGCTTTGGTTGCAGACAAGAAGCACATTTATTTTGCCTTTTTTATGTGAGCCAACAAAGTAAGCTATGTGTGTGAATCAGCTCATACAACTTGTTGTTTTTAATGAAACATCGTTAAACCATTTTCATTTTATCTCCCAGGACTTCTCCACTCCACACATGATAATGTACAGTGAGAAGGACTTGGATGAAAAAGCAGCAAATATCAATGTCCTGGGGATCATAGCAAATATGGAAGAGACAGGTTTTGGTGTGAAGATACAATCTATTAATGTCTTAAGTGGAGTGTAAGTATCATTTTCATCATTTTCCTAAGTTTACATATTTTATTTTGTGTTGTAAATTGCTTTGTAAATGCTTTGGCGTGCTGCAGCTACGCAGGAAAATGTGCATCTTTGCACACGTTGCCACAACACACAGATGTCATTGGGGTTAAATGTGCTTTCATTACAGCTATTATGAGTACCTGAAAATGTCTTTTCCTGAACATCAGAACACAGATTGTTAGAGTGAGGTCTCAGCACTATGATCCAGTCTGGCACTTTTATATTGCACAGTGCTGTCAGTCTAACGCAGTGATTACCTCATTATTGTGCTTATGCATCTTCATTGTCAATTCAGACAATTCATAGTGGAAGCGGCAGATATATAGGCAAAGCAAATCCCGATCATCAGCGCTGATCACTGCCCATTTAAGTATTTTACCACAGGAAATGAATTGAAGTGTAAATGTTGGAGCAGGTTCATTAAGCAGACAAGTCTGGGCTTCCATAATTCTGACAAGTTGGTATGCTGTCATACATCATACTTGATATAATAACAGACTTGTCAGAAGATGTTTTATCATGACTCAGCATGGCAGTGATTTGTAATTTCCTGTATGCCCTTGGCAGTAAAGAATCCTGTAACGCTGTACTCTGGATGTGTTTACTCTGGGTTAGTTTGGTATTGGTTAATAATTAGAAAAGAGTTTAGATCAAAAGTACAAATGGATGTCAAAATGGTAGAACATTGTCAGAAATTATGACATTTAAAAAAATATTTTGTTATAATAGTTTGGCGAACGTTATGACATTTTCTAATTCTGACGCATTTCTATAGACACAGCTTGACCCTCCGCTAAGAGCTGGTATCTGCTTCCTGCAGTGTCTTTTCTTTCCTCTTCTACACCAGTCATCCTCTGAACTCCTTCATCCTTCCTGGCTATTAGTTACCGCTCCCCGCAGGGACCCCTCTTCCCTCTATTGCTCCAGCGCTGACTGGAGGAATGCACAGGAGAGGGGCTGGGCACAGCTGACTCTGTCTAGAGAGACAGAGTCAGCTGTCAATCAGGCAGTGGGGTGGATCCCGACTGAAGTGCGGCTCTGCGCTGTCAGCATATAGTGGGAAATATCCTGCTGTATGCTGAGTTTTGGGTCCCAGGAGGACATTAGTCCTCCTGTGACCCTAAAGAGAACTATGGAAAAAAAAAAAGGTTGGACCATATCTGTAAAAAATGTCAAGGCAACTGGACTTGCTGTATTTTCTTGAAGACGTTTCACTGGTCATCCAACCAGCTTTCTCAATTCAGAATGGAGAATTCTGAATTGAGAAAGCTGGTTGGATGACCAGTGAAACGTCTTCAAGAAAAATACAGCAAGTCCAGTTGCCTTGACTTATTTTTTTACACATATACCATGTGACCTGGATGAATGATAACCTTCACAGACATGTTGGACCATAGTTCTCTTTTAACATAGTAGTCTACATTCATCCAGGTGTTCAACTGCCACTGTGGGGACAGGTGGTTCTAAAAGTAGACTTTTAAAATGTAATCACATCAAACTAATTTATGTTCTTAAGGTTTTGGTAAACTGTATTTAAACATGGAAATGTATATTTAATTGTATTCTGTATTTAAGATTTTCAAAGATTTTAGTATTTGTTTAGAAAAAACTTGTTGCAGCTGCTTTTTGATCATTTTATTTCACTTTTAAACAGATGGGTGGCTTACGAATGTCCCGACTTTACTGGGGAACAATACATACTGGAGAAAGGAATGTACTCAAACTTTAGTGATTGGGGAGCTAAGAATGCCAAAATCTCCTCTGTACAGCCAATTAATATGGTATGTTAGGGATTATATGAAAGTTTCTTTGAAACAACACTTTATGAATTTGTACATGGATTACAGTCTTCACAGTCATGTCAATGTAATCCTTCCTGTAATGTATTCAATTTGGTTTTTTAATGGACACTATAGGGCTGATTTACTAAAGGAGTAGAGAATCTTCACTTGCTAAATTGTAGCTCTGTTCACTTAATTATCCCAATATGTGCAGATGAAATAAAATTCATATGAGATGGGGATTCCCCTCTCCTCTCTCCATTCCTGCAGGGTTGCCGGGTGGCCACAGCTGGTCCCTGGCTCTAGAGAGGCTGAGCCAGTTGTCAGTCAGCCAGCGGAGTGTATCCGGATAGGATTGTTAGGATCTGTCCCTGCTTCAGTGCAGCGCTGCGCTGTCAGCATATAGCGGGCAATGACCTGCTATATGCTTAGTTTTGGGTCACAGGAGGACATAGTATATGTTCTCTTGTGATCCTTAAGAGAACTATTGCCAAAAAAGGTTGGGCCATAGTTGTCTTTTAAGGTAAACACAACTTAACTTTTACCAAGTGATCATTCTCTCCTCTTTTAATAAATCAGCCTTGATTCACTAAAGGTGCAAGTGTTATGTTAAACATCGAGTCATTTGCATGTGAATTTTCTTAATCAAGAATCTGGTAGCACAATTAGAAGTTTAAAATGAATGTAGCTATATTAGACTATTGGGAAAAATGTTTAGTAAATCACCCCACTCATTTAAACAATGTTATTGTTCCCATGTGAATATTTTTAATTTCTTTTTTATTAGGAAACCCTTGAAAGTCCATGGGGACATTTTAAGGTATGAATGACATCTTTTCTATATACCGTATGGTACTTGTTTGACATCTTGCTATATTGTTGCATTTTAATAGATTTAGCAAACTAGAAAAATGGCCTACGTAAGAAGTTGGGCATCTTATTCAACAATATAAGATATAAATATTGACGAGCACACTTTAAGAAATAATAGATGTGGAATTCATAGTAGAAGGGGTTTAGCTTGATGATAGACAGAGCTTTGTCTAAGAACTGGTTTAATGACACTACAGATTATTATAAGTTATGAGCAGAGTTAAGTTTGCTAAATCCAACCTTTCTCCACAATATTCACTTTATTGTTAACACTGTTCATTCACTGCTGCTTTACCAACACAATTTCAACGCTCATAGGGTACAATACTAAATAGTGAGACAATGTCATACATTTGCCAACCCCTATTCCAAACATGGGGAAACAGAATCAATTTTTTAATTATACGCAATATATTCAATATCCGAACTGTGTTCGGCCTTACTGGTCGAAGAGTATCTATAATTTGTACAGATCGGGTCCTTAATAGCCTGTTCTGGTAGAAACTGTAACATTTAAAACAAAGAAGACAATGCACTTTGTATTGCAGTCAGTTAATCATTTTTATGAAGTTTTTGTGTTTATTTGATATTAAGGTTGAAGTGTTTTCAGAATCTGATTTCCAAGGTGAAAAACAAATATATGAAGGAGATGTGAATAACATAGAAGACTCCTTTAAAATTATGTCCTGCAAAATTTCTTCAGGCAGGTAAGGAAACAATTGCATAAAAGCAACTAGGAACTCGAAAAGTGTAGCATATTGTGTTATATTACACTACTTATTGTCAGGAAAAAGCAAATAAATGATTACACACAGGCAAAATAAAGGTTGAATACTGCTGTTGTGATGAATTGGGGCCGGTGCATGGTCCATCTTTCTGTCTTGTTGCTCATAAAAGGTACCTTTGTGGTTTTTCCATGCAGAGAATGTATGCTTGTATACTATGTAGGCAAGCAGCACTGCCTGCCATCAGTCTATTCTAACAAATGCATGCACAATCTGCACAAGATTCACTTTTGAACAGATTAGCGGTACCAGTTGTAACTTGCATTAGGTCTATTTCAGAGACACTGGTGTTGATTAGCAGTAGAGTATGATCACTTTGCAAATTGAATTTTAATTTAGCTTAATGAATGAGGTAAAGCTAGAAAAAAAAAGGGTATTTCCACAGTGGGGTGTGCGAGGACCCAGAGGGGAAAATAAAAAAAGGGGGCTTTTAAGAAACAAGTCCAGACCTCGTGTATAAAAATCTTAGAAGTACATTTATTCAATAAATCGTTGTATACATTATTTAAGATAAAAAACGGAATACAAAATCATCAATAAAAATGCTTTTACAAATGCAGGTTCACCGAATGGTGACGATACCGTGCAGTTACGATGTATATGGTTGTTTGTTATCAGAATGGTATAAACGCTCCTGTAAGTCCCTACATGTTTCGCCCCGAAAGGGCTTCTTCAGGGGAGAGAGACAATTCTATGGGAGATATGTGTCATATATGTGTCTTCCCCGTCAGTTAGTCAGGGAAGCAAGAATATAGTGGAAAAACTGCTTCAAATACAAACAAGGGATTGGTTTTGTCAAGCATGAACCGCCACAGGTAAACACAAATGGAGGGATCGCGTCGGAGACAGCACCCTGTAGTCTTCAGGAAAAACAGGCAGCCGGCATACTAGACTTAGAGGTAGTGAAGTTCTGCTCTTGCCGTGTGTGGTGTTGCTGTTTCTTTCCCAGACATCTGAGGTAAAGCTAAGTGACAATTTACTTTGCAAAGTATACCCAGTCATGTTCAAGGAATGCAAATGCTCACATGTTAATGGACGATTAAAGTCAGTGCAGCTTCACTAAGTGAAGTGAATTTTCACATTGCAAAATGAACTTCACGTTGCTTAGTGAATGAGGAGAAGCTGTGCTGTCTTTAATTTTCCAGCGATGTGGGAGCAAAAAACAGTTTTTTTACATTTATTTTAACATGATTGGTATTCTGCACAGAGTTGTTCTACTACTTTACTACATTAACTCTTCTATATCCATCATGTGCTACTCTCTGAACTCCAGTACAATTCCAAGTAATGTCTAAACAGCATTTTGGTTTGTATACTAGTTCTTGTTGGCTAGTGAACATTGTGTGTAATATAGTAACAGTTTGCTACTATAGCATACACCAGAACACAGATCATAATATGAGACTCCTGGCTGGTCACCAAGGTTTTACAACTGAAAGTTTCTCACATGCATGTCTTCTTAAATCACGAAACAAAAACTTGACACTGATGATAATAATCACTTGTATATTTTTAAGATTTTTAATTTTTTTTTTGCATGTCTGGAATATTTTTTTAGCATTTTTCTATTTAGGTTTAAATAAGAATTTCCCTGTATTATTTATTTTTCTCTAATATTTTATATTGTTTAATTATATGTTTTTTTAGATTTCCAATTGAAATCACAAGTGTGACTTTGATGTTCTTTTCTAGGTGGGCTCTGTATGACAAGGCAGACTTCTCAGGTAATCTTTGGGTATTAGAAGAAGGCATCTTTCCCGATTTGTGTGCTATGGGATGCCCACATGATGCAGCTATTAGGTCCTTAAAGATGATAAGCTATGTAAGTATAGTATTCACTCACACAAGTTTTTTTGATTATTAGCTATGTATTCTCTCGTGTTCCGGTCCAGACACATTTCATTTAAGTACATCTGCTTGTAGACATATTAATAGAAATGCCTTAGATAACATAACATCAATACATTATGCAGTGGAATACATTCACCCTGTGCAGAGGTTGTGGTGTGATTGTTCCCAGCTACTTCCTATATGGCTGCAGAACCTACAGATAATGGCGATGTAACTATTTCAGATGCCCATTGCAGTTTAGACTTCTTTTAGGTTTCCCGTTATGCAATTGTGGATTTAAAAAACAACATGCAGCACAACATTGATGTAATAAAATCCACTTGCTTTCTTCCTGAGACATTAGCTTTTGTTACATTTTAGGATATAGTAATAATGACCAGATAATAAGTGCTAAAGAAGTGCCTGTACATAGACTGAATTTTGTTGGGGATGGTACAGATTTTAGTACCACTTCTAACAATCGGCTTTGTGTGGGTTGACGGCTAAATGATAACAAGTACTTCTGACTATCTAAAGACCTGATTATTGAATCCCCCCTCCCTTTTAGATTGATTGTAAGCCCTCACGGGCAGGGCCCTCCTTACCATCTTGTCTTGAATTGTATTGTGATTGTAATGTCGTCCTTATATTGTAAGACGCTGCACAAACTGTTGGCGCTATATAAATCCTGTATAATAATTAAATGCATGTGTGATCAGTGATCATGTATTTTTCCTAATAGAAGTGAGAACACCCCCTTTGCCATGCATTTTAATATCTGGTACATTTGGGGGTAATCTTGCAGGTTCAGCAGTTTAGTCGTGACTGACAAATTTCTCACCGCTGGTTGTCAAAAAACCTGATCTGAAAAATGCAAACATAAACTACATTTGCAAAGGAAACTTCCTCTGGATCAGTTCTGTAGATATACTTTGTTTTTGTCATTAGACTAATACATGAAAACTGTAGCCTAGGTATAATAGGTCTGTTTCCTATTACAAACGTGAAGCATAAGATCTAATTAGTTATTACAGGACAACATCTCCACATTTGTTTGCTCACATTTGTTTGCTAGGAATTAAAGTATACCTATATTTAAATGTCGACCCTCAGTCACACTTGCCTCCTGGAATGTCAGAAGAAATTGATCTAAGAAGTATAAACAAACTTTATACTTCCCAGGTCAAATTCTCCTACATTTTAAATGTATTCCCCTTCAGCAGAGATCTCCTGACCGAATGTCTAAGCTTATTAGCACTTTCTGGATCCACCTAAAGTGGCTGGATTAGGGGAAACCTATAGTGGCTGGATCAGATGCCTACAGATACATTTGATGGATCAGGTGACTGTCATCTGATGTCTATGGGTAGCTACACGGGTAACACTTGAAATACCTCTGTACTGACAATGAACTTTGTCTACTTTCTGTATCTTGAACAGGAATTTTCAGAGCCTAATGTAGCACTTTGTGGAAAGGAAAACTTCAAAGGCAGAAGAGTAAAACTTAGCAAAGAATCAACTGACCTGCAGGCGATGGGCTACTCCCCTGATTTAATGTCTCTCGAGGTTCTTGGAGGAATGTAAGTACTTGCGTACCTTAGTGGAAGGTTGTCTAACTAATGGAAAGTGGCTTTGTTCTATTGCAGACCACCTTTGCTGGATTATGCATGTGTTTCTTTTGAAAACATGGCGTTGGGGAGGTGACAGCATTGTACCTTTTAATGCCAAACTAGCTAAGAGAGATCTTTATGCCCTAGTTCCAGAGGCTTTGAAGAAGGTGGGGACTCAATTATTGAACCCATTGGCATTTACCTAACCCTCCATTATGGGTAGATTTGCTTCTTTTCCCAACAGCTCTATTTAATTTCCTTGAAGGATCTTGGAATGTTTGCAAGTATGTATGGTAGACGTAAATTATATAAATGGTGCAAATATTCAGCTGTTTTTGTATTGCTTTCACAGTTATTCTTTTAGACCAGGGGTAGCCAAACTCCTGCCCTCCAGCTGTGGTGGAACTACAAATCCCATGAGGCATTGCAAGATTCTCACAGCCACAGACATGACTCCCGGAGAGAGATGCATCATGGGATTTGTAGTTTCACCACAGCTGGAGGGCCGGAGTTTGGCTAACCGTTTTAGACTGTGTATGGAGCATCTAGTCTAATTGATATCGGCAAAGTGCTTGTTCTTAAATAATGATACACACCTCCATAATCCAGTAATATTGCATGTATTACTGAAAGGTAGCACATTTAAGAGCAGCTGGAACAGAAAATGGGTGCTTAGTGCTAAAGTGCAGGCAGATAAACTGGTCTGCAGGTTACAGGAAGAGTCTCACTATTGGCTTCTCAGATGGCATGAAAGACAATGCTCAGTCGTATTTGATACTGGCTCTCGCAGTTTTCAGTAATGATGCCATGGCATTGCTCTCATCCATACAGAAAATCAGAAGGGAAGAAAATATCTGTATTATGAATCATGATAATTGTTTTACTCTTATGAATGATTTTGTATGTGTATTTTATGTAAGATTTTCCTTGGTACTATGTCTTAATGTAAACATTTCTCTTTTCAGATGGGTGTTTTATGAATATGCTAATTTCAGAGGTCGACAACTATTAATTTTACCAAGTAAGATTGCACAGTGGCAGCAGTTTAGTGGCTGGAACAGAATTGGTTCACTACGTCCCCTTCGACAGGTACTCACAGGCAGAACTGAAGAAGCCTGAAGGTTTCATTTTCTGTGCAAATGTTTGTCAATGTATAAATATTTCTAATAACTAAATACTGATTGGATTGTTTTTCTTGGATGAATTTAGTTATACATTTAGTAAACTACTTCATCAAATAAATGTCATAAGTACTACTTGACTGAAAGTGGGTTTATAAAGACACTTTCTATTAAAGTCGATCTATACATAGAATTTACATGTACCTAAACAAGCTCATCAATTGATTAAGGAGAGTTTAAAGCACAATGTCAGATACAATATGTGAAGAAGCTTTTGCTTTTAGCTCCCCCAATAGGCCAATTGGGAGAATCGTATGTTATCAGAGAAAACAAATCACTAAAACCTCATATAAGTAAGTTACAGTAATTGTCTACATTTTAAAATGTGCAGCATTTATTAAATGAATACCTGGTGATCCTGTAATGAGGACCCTTGTTATATATAGGGTGACAACCTTTTCTTCTCTTCTCTTAAATTATCTCCCTATCCAATGTCCTTCTGATGGAAACTACAAATGGCCATTGCAGCAAACATTAGGTGACTGCAAAGTGAAATGCAACAAAGGATGGTGAAAACAGATATGTTACTTTAGAAAACACATTTGTTATATACAGTGCTTTAGCAAAGTCAAAGGGCAGCCAGTAAGCAGACCCAGGCTAAATGGTTTCTTCTCTGATAGTATTTGACAATCTAGTATAGCCTGTCCTAAAACCATTTATAACCTAGTTTAAAGTTAGGTTAACTAATCTTTTAATGATCTGTCTAATGTTTTATATAGGGGTGCAACGAGTATTTGGGCGAATACAGCATCGAGCAGGCCAAACCGCATGCAGCCGGCGCTTCCCGGCCAATCAAAAAGCCAGGTGGCGAGTCATTACCCGCCGCCCGGCTTTCTGATTGGCCTGGAAGCTGGCTCCATGCTGTTTGGTCAGCTCCGTGCTGATTGGCCAGGAAGCCGGCTTCCCAGTCAATCCGCATCGAGCCATTCAAACAGCATGAAGCCAGCTTCCTGGGCCAATCAGCATCGAGCCTGGCAAACAGCATGGAGCCGGCTTCCCATGCCAATCAGCATCGAGCCGGTTTCCCGAGCAATAAAGAAGCTGGGCAGCGTGTCATTACCTGCCGAACAGCTTCTTGATTGCCCAGGAAGCCGGCTCCATGCTAGTGGAAGTACTGGTGTTGGTATTCGGTATCCACGAGTACCAAAATATAAATATATCGGCACTTGTACTCGATACCGAAAAACCGTTAGCAGTGCATCCCTAGTTTTATGTATGATATATTTCATAATCTCTTGGACCGTTAAGGCTTCATACACTAACCTGTAACAGAAAATATTGTTTTTATTCTTTTGAACAGAAACGACTGTATTTTAAGCTCCGAAATAAAGAAAATGGAATGATGATGTCAACAAATGGAAATCTGGAGGATGTCAAACTTCTAAGGATACAGGTCGTGGAGGACAACGGAGCTGAAGATCAGATCTGGGTTTATCAAAAAGGAGTCATTAGATGTCGGGTGAGACTTTTTAGTCTATTTCTAGATGCACAAGGTGTAAAGAATATTTTATATCTAAACAGACATAGAGCTGCTTTTACAAAGAACCAAAATTAAAGTGCATCTCTAACCACGATTTTGGGTAGAGTGGGAAGGACTAAAACCCCTGTCAAGTTTTACTGCCTTTGGAGGCAACATTAGAGAGATTTCCCCTCACTCACTGTCCCGGGGGCATCATGTTCCCCAGACAGAAATTGAACGAAACTCTCCAACAGCAACACAGACAAAAGTAAAAATGATTTGAAGTTAAGTAGGAGAATGTAGGGGAATCCCTGCTAGCTTTTTAATGTTGTCTGTTTCCCAGTTGCAGATTTTTCCTCACTTACTGTCTGGTAAAACGTTGTCCAAAGAACAGAAAGTGAGGGGAAATCTCTCCAATAGAGCCCCAGATAGCAGTAAAATCTGACATGGGTTCTAATCTTTCCCCACACTATCCAAAACCATAGATACACTATACATTTTCCTTATGAGAACCAACACAATAAAATTTTCAGATTTCCATAAAGAGGATGGCTGTAGGAGTATAGCAGCTACAGCAGTAGGGGTTCATTTAACAAAAGTTCCTAGTGCCCCTGATTGGCACTGACGAGTATAGGAAATGTCTTTTTTAAAAAGTCCTTAATAAGGTTATGTACGAAATCATCAATAACCAGAGGAAATTCGCTCAGTGGGTGCCACTGTCGGCACTCCTCCATCCGGCATCCCTTTTATCAATTGATCGAAGGAGCTGGTTGGAAAATTCTCAGCAGAACGGAGCTAGTCAGAATACAATGCAAACAGCGGGGGACTCCTCAATCTGATGGAGGAATCTGTTCTATTTTTATCATTCAGCCCGAAGGTTGAAAGAGAAAAAATAGAAATGTGTAAACCCGACTTCAGGGTTGTTCTTCATATTAACCACCAAGAGTCCACAGTCTGTGAATTAATGTTCCCATGCTCTGGTCTCTTTGCCCAGGGAACAGAAATTTGCATTCTGTGTTTGACAGCTGTAAGGGCAACCAATAGCATTAGTAATAATCAAAAATCACTGCGCTGGGAATGAGTGACTCAAATAGCATTGTTCCCAATAAAATGCTATGATATTGTGACCACATGAAATTTTATAGAAAAAAAACCTCTCCTGACTCAACACTGTCTGTGAGTTTCTTTCACATTTTTGGTTAGCAACCTGTAATTTAAAAAAAACCTGATCAGAGGGTATTTAATAAAACAATTTACCAAATAAAAACATTCTATATTCTTAAAAATAATTACGTTAGGTAAAAAAGTCATAGGCAGCCGAGTGAATGATCGACCTGAAGCGAAGTGAGCCGAACGCTGTTCGGCTACTCACTTCAGGCTGGTACAGCTGATTTCAGCCCTATATAATAGTGAAAAAAGTAGAAAAATAGAAAACAATTGTGCTGAGCTAGCAGTGACAGCTAGCTCTGCCCAACTGTTTTCTATTGGCCGCTGGTTCTGCTGCCGTCAAAAAAAAGAAAGAAAAAAAATTTGGCCAGATTACTAGATTCCTATTGGCTATTTCAATTTGCAATAGCAAACTAGCTATTGTACCCGCCCTCTGCTGCTGTCAATCACTAGTGGGGACCTGATGGAGAACTGCAGCAGAGGGCGGGTACGAGGCATATGTCTTTGGCTCGACTGAGCCACTCGGCCAAGTTCGAGTGATGTATGGGCTATTGTGAATAGCCCGTACAGCAGCCCTTCGGTTCTACTGAACCGAAGGGGTCCTGGGACCAAAGCTAGCCGAAGGATTGGCCGAAGCTACGACTAGATCCTTCGGCTGCTTCGTGAATAGACCCCATAGAGTTTTTGTAAAATGAATCAGTACTGGCACTAAATTTGGTCTGGGCATCCACACCTCAATCTGGTCTATTTCTAGATGCACAAGGTGTAAAGAGTATTTTATATCTAAACAGACATAGAGCTGCTTTTACAAAGAACCAAAATTAAAGTGCATCTCTAACCACGTTTTTGGATAGAGTGGGAAAGACTACAACCCCTGTAAAGTTTACTGCCTATGGAGGCAACATTTGGGCATCCACACCTTAATCTGGCCATGTGGAAGATCTGTGTATATGAAAATCAAATGTCGCCATGCAGTTAAAAATGAACACAAATACTTTAATTTAAATATATTTCTCAATAACCACAAAAGATATAAATCTACTTTGTGTGCACCCAATGCTTTTGCAAACCCAGTTGTCACCATATAAAGTAGTGGTTAGATCATCACTGTGCTGTATAGTGCGTGTGCAGCGAGCAGACTCAGGCAGGACCACCCACTACAGGAAGGGGGCAGATACAAGACCAGTCACCCTGCACAAGGAGAGCGAATAGCAGGGACTGGTCTTTAGTACAGGAAGCTCCTGCACAGAGGTAAAAGGTACTGCACAGATCTGGTAGGAATACACAAAGCACAGCAAGATGAAAGTAACAATACACACGCCTCGTGTGATTAGACAATATTTACTTATCCCAGAGTTCAGCTTTAAAGTGTAATCTATGGAGATCTTTATCTGCTTGCTCTGATTTGGGCCAGTGACATTCTTCTGTTTTCCTGGATGAAGAAGACGTTGTGGGAACATGCACTATAAAAATAAAATGTTTACTAGAATATTACTGGTGACTTCTGCTGAAAAGAGCTGTGTCTGTGCCAAAAACAACATTATATAATGGCACACAAGGAGTCTTTTTACAAATTGCAGCATTTCAAGAAATGATAGTCTATTTTTATCTGCTAACTCATTGGCACACATGATAAAATATGTTCTATGTGATTCCAAACCATCTGTTTTGATATTTAGTTATTTTACAGAAGAATAATTGTCTATTAAGGGAACCTTCTGCTAACATTGCAGCATTAATGATTTTACAAAAGTCTCTGTAAATTCTTCTTGACTGTTTTAATCCCTCGAAATGTACACATCATGTAAGGCCTGAAACTTTATATATTGCTTGGAATGTTTATGAACATTACCTTTATCGTTTCTCCTTGCTTTTTCAGAAATCTGCTAATAATGGCCACCCTTAGATTTTAGGTGACCATAAACAGGGTTGCTTTTGTGTTATTGCCTTTCAGTTATTTCTTTAATTTCTATATTGTTTAAAGCTTAAAGTGAAAACAAAAATGTGTATACTGTTGCAGTGAAAATGTTTGTCTTCCCCGTTAAGTTTGTTGGGTCATTTGGCATTTTTGTAGTGCATTTATGCATGTTTTTATATGCTTTTGATGAGTTTTACCACTTAAGCAGGGGAATTTATCAAAGCTAGAAGATGATTGGTGGCCATGGGCGACTGCTGCAGATTCAGCCAGCTCCTGTTTTGATAAATTCCTTAATGTGTTTTTCTTTTGGTCAATGACAAGCAATATGTGCTGTGGCATCATTAGGCGTTATCTTCCTTTGAGGAGACTTTAAGCACAAACACGCATCAAAAATGTACCTACATGCGTTTTTCAAGTGGTCCCATTAAAAACTGTGTATCATCAAAAGAAGCACCAGCACCTTTCCAAAAATGACACTGCACCATATTACATTGATGTGATCATGTACCATTAGGAATATTGTGATTTCTACTGATGAGCAGTGCAGCATGAACGCCAGATGCAGGAGAAATCGCACCAATGTGGCCTTCAAAAATAGAAGCAACATTGACAAAGAGAAATAACTTTGCCTTCCTTGGTAACAGAAATACATTTTTTGTGTCATGTTAACCCCTTCATGACTAAGCTTGTTTTTAGTTTCTGTTCATAAATGACTGACACACTTTTGACATTTTTACTGTGTGATTCTTCCACGTCAGTAATATACTTTCTTACAAAGTGCACCCACACATAATATATATTGGGGTCTATTCACGAAGCTGGCCGTAGCTTCGGCCGATCCTTCGGCTAGCTTCGGCCCCAGGACCCCTTCGGGTTCAGTAGAACCGAGGGGGTGCTGTACGGGCTATTCACAATAGCCCGTACAGCTCCCGATCATTGCCGAGCGGCTCGGTCGAATTGAAGTAGCCAATAGTAAACTCCCAATGCTTTTGAATGGGACATTCACTCGGCTGCCCTCGGCAGCTTTGTGAATAGACCCCATTGTTTTTTAGAGGACAGATAGGGCTACATATTTATATCACATATGTGTGTCTAATGCCTCACTTAGGACAAATACAATATAAACAAAGAGGAAAACACGTAAAAAAAACACTTTTTCCCCAGTTTTGATTTGTAGTATTTTTTTACAAAACCAGCACAGCTAAAAAAAAATGCAATAAATACATTCATTTATTTGTCCCTTATTTTTTTACACTTATTTGTTTTTATTTTTTTTTTACACTTAAAAATGTTATTTTATTTATTTAATTATATCAAGCAGTCATTGTGAATGAATCTCACTGTTACTGCTTGATAGATTAATACATTTTTGGTTATTATCAGGCTGCTTCAAACTTCAGAACAGCCGATAATAAGTTAGTGACACTGATCCTGCAGCAGTTCAGGATTCAGCTGTCACTATAGGTTTTCTGATTGTTGCAACAACGATCAGCAAACTGAAACATTCTTCTTTCAGGAATAGATACATTATGTATCTATTCCTGAAAGTGAAAGAAAAAAAAAAGCCAGTATAGCTTGAGAGAGATATCTCTCGATCTATACGAGCTGTCAGAATGCCGCATGTGTGCCCGCTCTGCTTTGACTCTCAGGGGTTAAATAGGACAAATGGAAGCAGAGTAGTAGTAGTTTCTAGTAAAACGATGCATGTTTAAACTGGTAAAAAATGATTTTCTGGTTTGGCATCAAAACTAAACTTATTTTCAGGTTTCTGAGGTTTTCCTGAACTGCTCCTGTGTAAAAATAATGAACAGCTTTTGCAGCTAATATAATGTTTCCATTCCTACAAACACATCTACAGCAGGGTCCCTGTATTCTTCAGCTCATCGAGCTCATCAAGTCACAGTTTGTTCCCTGACCCTCAAACATTTGTTATTAGAAAACTGTAACATATATAATAGTTCTATGAATAATAATAGATAATAATATTACTGTTACGTAATGCTGTTGACACTTCCTCTTGGTATTTGCAGTTGTCATTGTGGTTGCTACAATACTCATTTTTGAGTAAATGCGCAGAAATCCATTTTATTTTGTCACGTATCACTATAGTGTACTCACTGACTTTCCGGCAGAGTTTAAGTTGGGGAAGTACACTCAGTGCAGGAAGTGAACAGGTACATATATATCCTTCCTGGGTAGGGAGATGCAAGGTCACAGGCACCCAGTGCAAAGCACACTGGTAAATGAAGCCAGTAACAACACACAGCTATTAGAGACACCACAAGGCC
Source organism: Nanorana parkeri (assembly GCF_000935625.1). NCBI lineage: Eukaryota > Metazoa > Chordata > Amphibia > Anura > Dicroglossidae > Nanorana > Nanorana parkeri. The sequence continues at coordinate 1,481,415 of NW_017306391.1, forward strand.
ATTCTCACTGACAGCTGACCATCCAACCCTAGGTAACACTGTCTCGCCACTAGCCACTTCACCTTAAAGTGACATTAAACGCAGGAGTTGAATCTTAGAAGTGCATTCAAGTACCCTAATTATTAGCATAAATGACTGAAAGTGGGTTTATTTGTGTATCACTCGGCTGTAGATCTTCAAATCATCTCTGAATTCATCATGACACTCCTTCCTCCTGGAGTGTGGCTATTTTGTTCCCAATGGTCCCTGTGAGTGTTGTAAAGTAGCCACCACTCCAAGCTCGCTTCCGTGAGTGACTACAATCTCACGTTTAGTTTACTAATTTGTATTTTATCACGGGAAGATTTAAATCCTGTGTTCAGTGTCACTTTAAGGACTAGGAAGTGGTGTGGAGCTCTACAGAGATTATTGACCACCTTCTCACCCCCAGACATTTAGTAACCTTCTTTCAGCCTCCGGCTATTTTGTCAAATCCTTGAAAAGTCCCATCAAACTTTGGAGGTCAATGCTGACCACTTTGGGAAATCCTGTAATACAGCCATCATACCATGATAGCTGCTGACAGCAAGATCTGCCTCACAGATCAGGACTTAGGCTGCCCCATGTATGTTTCTCAGCTCTCTTTATTTGTGTATGCTTGTTACATGCTTCTTCTGGTAGGAGTAAATGAGTAAATCATAGTAATTCATCATTTTATGCCTGCAGATTGCTGAAGATTGCAGCTTGGCTGGTGCAGGGAGCCTGATCACCGGTGGGAGCAAGCTTGGCTTCAGTCCGGATGATCCTGGAACATCACCAGTTCTCTGGAGTATCAGTCCTGAGGGCAGGATCCACAGCCGATCCAAGCCAAATCTAGTTTTAGATGTCAAAGGTAAGGTACACTTCAGACCAAACAATAATATATAAAGGGGCATCAGGCATAACTGTGCAGGCTATCCCAGGGCTTACAATCTCCATGTTGCTGGTATTTGTATTTTGTTGTAACACAAATTATTGGCTTATGTAACTATGCAGACAAAAATGCTTATCTACTGTAGGCTCCCTGTTACTGCTCACGTCAATAAGCCAAGCGACCCTAGGCTGAAGTTCAGCTCAGAAACACACATTGAAGACTTCTGGAATCTAGTGTCTGACTTTAGGGAACTTGTACTCTTAATGTAAATTGACTATTAGACCTCCCACTAGTTTAGCATCACTATTAGAACTTGCCCTCACAACAAACAAGACCTTAGTTCATCCCACTGCCTGGACCCTGTGCTTCAGATATTTATCTCATGTCTCACTGCAACAGCATGTGCTCTAGATGTGCATACAAAGGACACAGTCGTACACATTAATGGCCGCCTGGCCCCTGGCTTGGTACATGCTTACAAAGTCAGATATTCTGTCCTAATGGTCAAGCCTGGCACTTGTGGATATACAGTGTAGACAATCACAGCAAGAGAGCATGTAAACATTCCAAAGATCACACAGCAAATGCATAGTGGCTTCTCATTTATACTGGGAATCTCCTTGCTGTGCCCATGTGTGTCCCAGCTGTACCTATAGATTGTACTTTTGCCGTATACAAACCTTGCCTACTGGTGACACTTTAGCTTCTCTTTGCGTATACAAAGCTCATATTCATGTTACATAGTTACATAGTATTTGGGGTTGAATAAAGACATACGTCCAAGTCCAACCCATATAGGTCCACGCATCATCTCATTCTTAGGGATACTGGTATCCCTGGATATTACTGTCCCTCAAGAAATTGTCCAAACGTTTCTTGAACAAATCTACACTCTTGGCTGAAATCACTGCCGATGGCAGTGAGTTCCAGACCCTAACCGCTCTTACTGTAAAGAACCCTCTCCGCCCATTGTGCTGGAATTTTTTCTCCACCAACTTTAGGTGGTGGCCTCTAGTCTTTGTAATGGAGTTAATGTCAAACAGTTTGTTGCCAATGTTGCTGTCACCATTGAACATCTTGTACATGAAAATCATATCCCCCCTTAATCTCCTTAATTCCAGCGTAAACATGTTTAAGGTCAGAAGCCTTGTCTCATAGCTCTGGTCCTCCATTCCCCTAATTAGTTTTGTTGCCCTCCGCTGGACTCTCTCCAGTTCAAGGACATCCCTTCTCAGTACCGGCGACCAAAACTGGACCGCGTACTCCAGATGTGGCCGAACCAACGATCTATATAGAGGCACAATTATAGACTTGTCCCTGCAATACATCCCCTTCTTAATACAGGACAAGACCCTGCTAGCTTTGTTTACCGCAGCTTGGTACTGCAAGCTACCATTCAGTTTGTGGTCTACAATGACCCCCAAATCTTTTTCTATTTCTGACTTCCCCAGCGGCATACCCATGATTGCATAGCCTATTTGTTTATTGTTTATTATATGTTGTGAAGAACTCTTGATAGGGGAACTTAGCCGAATATGCCCTGTGTCAGTGTAACCTTTTGTAGTAATGGTCCCATCATTACATTTACATTATGGTAACATCATTTATATTTACCATTCAGATGATATTTAACTAATGACACTTGGATTGGTTTAGCTACACTTTCTAAATTGCTACAGTTAGACTGATTTCATAGTTACACACACAGTTAAATGTGCGTGTGTGTGATATATATATATATATATATATATAGTAGAACCTTAGATATTATACTTAAGCACTAAATGATTGGTTTATATGAATAGCTTGGGTGTAATGCTAGTAGCAATAGTATAGTAAGAGTATTTTGAATGAAAGCTTCAGCCATTTGAATGTGATCCGATAATGCTTATTTGTTACATTTTGCACATTTTTCTTTCTCGCAGGGGGCAGTCAGTTTGATCAACAACACATTGTACTGAGCCCAGTAACGGAAGGCAAGCTCACCCAGCTGTGGGAAATATGTGTTTTATAAACAGACGCCGGTGTAGAGCAGATGCTCTGGTGACTCAAGGTACTCATTGTTCATTCTATGCACTGGCTGTCTACACTGCTGCTAAAAGACCTGTGTCCTGAGAATCGTGACTTTCAGAGGATACGTTTACATCTCCACTGAGGATGCCATGGAGTCAACTGGTTTTATGTTCACTGGAACTTTTAGAATGCCTTCTATTAACCCTTGATTTTTAAAGCTTGAAGCGTGTGCAATATTCAGAGGAACTTAATCCAAAGCTCAAGCACAGCCGAGGCAAAAAGGCCTACCATGTGGAACTTCTACGTGTTATGGTGACTCTTGTACATAGAGTATTAAAAAATGAGGCAACTCACAGACCTTCACTACAAAACACTTGGCCATGTATCTATATGTTATCATCTCAAAGTGATACCTGCACTGTTTCACTGGTCCCCACTGAGTCTGTTGTCCTTTGTAATGAAATGATCAGAAACCAAAAGTATTCAGAAGCACTGCTGAGCTACTTAGACTACAAATCAACTCACCGGATTCACCTTGTACATGGCAACTTCAGTCCTTTGTGCCTGCTTCATGTTTGCCCCTGCAGATTTCTGTGTAATTGTATGTCTGTCAGATGCTGGCCTATGCAAATGGCTCCGTTAGATGTAAAAAAAAAAAGGCATATTTAATTCAGAAATGTGCGACTCCTGTGTGACAATGTATATTATTGGAGCAGTGCTCCAATTAGATGTTTGCAATACACACACACACACACACACACACACACACACACGGAAATTCCATCATCATCAAAACACACAGAAAAGTTATTTGTAAAAAGATCAAACAATCCTGTGCAGGGCCCACTAATTAATCTTAGACATGATAAATCTGATATATGTGGCATGCATGTGCAGTTGTCATTCACTGGGTGATTCGGAAGACACATTAGACATGCCACTTCCATCCATATACCCCACAGAGTGTCTGTTCTCACTTCTCAAAACTTCCAGCCTTGAATCTTCCATGTGTACCCCATCTCCTTCAACAATCAAAGCCTTGCATTCCACTGTCAATGATCCTTAGTGCCTCCTATCCCATCCCAATACACCATATCTGATCCTTACTGCCTTCTCCTTGTGTACCAAAAGCATCATCCATCCTAAAACTATTGTTCACTTCAAACAGGCATTCTGTTTCCTGGTGGTCAGGAAGATGTTGGAAAGTGGCACAGCACCGTTTCTGACCGCTGAAGGGTGAATTTCCAAGAAACCAAATACTACTGAACTGTTGGTTGTTGTTATGTGTTTGCTCTCATGTATCACTGTAGAAAAGTGCACAATACCAGGAGCTGCTTAGTGTTTGAGTGCTGGTGAAATGTATTAGTCAGGTTTTTCTTTTACTTCTGTTCATGGGAACTCATTTTATAGGATGAGCTAGTAGTACATTTGCCTCACTCCTTGTGCGTAAGCTGTGTGTATGTGTGTGCGTAGCAGTACCATAATAAAGATGAATCATTTGGTTCAGGGAACCATTTTGATTGAGTGGAACTTTTAAAGAGCTATGTAAATAGCCATTAACACAGACTATTGACACTACCATGTCAAGTCTGTGTGGATTGCATCTTCAAGGACAAAGTGTGGGTAGAATTCTTCTGAATTTTGTGGAGCATGCAAGCCAAATTAAAATGATGTTGAAGGAAACTGAAAATAGCTTGTGCTGTTTTGTTCTACTCGTCATCTACGAATGCCCCTGTGTATATAGGCGCTTTCATTCTCTTTGGAATCCTACTGTCACATCTCACAGAAGAAGTAACTGTGGTGTGTACCCTAATAAAGACAAAGAGGACAATTTACCAAAACTGGAGCATTTTCTTGGGGCAACCAATCAGCTTCTCTCTTCGGTTTGCTCAGTCAAGTTTTGAAAAGCAAAAAAGAGAAGCTGATTGGTTGCCATGCACAGCTGCTCCAGTTTTGATAAATGCCCCTCACAGTCTAGTTTGGTTTAGCAATAGCCGATGCACTCTCATACAATATGCAAAGAGTCTTTAATAAAGATTTGTACCTTATTGAATGTAATCTTACAAATTCGGCATGTTAAGCCACGCCCATACTATGCTTTTTGTAATTAAGGAATTTCAAGTAGAATACCAAAGAAGAACACCTTAAGAGAATTGGCATAGCCGGGGAAATATATAGAGCGTGTGCCATTATTGTAGTATTGTTCTTGCTGGGAAATACTTTAGTATGGGAAAGCTCACAATTCCAAACACAAGCAATAATAGAAACATTGAGTATTGGTGACCACTGGACACTAAAGCTTTATTTCAGAATATTTTTGAAAAAAATATAAATATGACTATTTAAAAATGACCTGATGTGCCTTTACATGTTTGTCATTAAGATGTTTCCTCTTGTTTCTGGACTACTTTAAAGTTGGTGGATATTTTTTTACAATCTTTTTTTTTTTTTTTTGGAATATAAATAAAACAGATTTTACTTTGAATCCATTGTCTGGTCTGAATTATATTAACACATGCATTGCATCCTGAAGCTTATATATTTAACAGGCAAGGAGACAACTGACCATTGGAAAACCCCACCATACTTATTACAGATCTGAGCAGGACCTGAAGAAGACTCCCTCTATGTAGTACTTGTTTAGACAATTCTGCACAAACTACCTGTACCGCAGTGCCATTGATGTAAGGGACTCCGCGTCTTACAGCTTTCACTACATTATTTTAGGAGGAAAGAGTCCTAGGAGAGTGAAGCTGCTGAGCCTGTATTTCTCGAATATTCTATTATGGCTCTTATTGATGTGTTCCGTGCCAATTTAAAGATGGAGGAGCAGTCTGCAGCTGCAACTAGTGCTGCCTTTCCCATGTACTCACTGATCCCAGGCTATGAAAGTCCTGCTAAACTATTTACACCTCCCATATGTTTTGAAGTCCAATAATTATTTAACCACTTAGTGACACCGTTTCAGAAAGGCTTTTTGTTCCTGGGGACTGGAGCAATTTTGCCATTTTTGCTACGTGTTTACCATCATTTTCCTCATTCATTGCACCTACACATATTATATACCGTTTTTAAAGGATAAAATGGCCTTTCATTTGATGTGACATATGCAAAAAAACAAAATTTTCACAGTTTTGCCAATAATAATGTGTACATAATTAGTGTAGCTAACAAATTAATTCATAATAAATTATTTTTATTTGTCCTGATTTATAGGGTATATCATATGCCCGGGATTTCAGTATATTGTGGAGGTATAAGTCACAAAATACAAGGAGTACAATACAATTTTAGTGTTGAACAATTTTAGAATATGGTATGTTTGTCTACTAACTATAATACCCTCCTCGGCACTATATTTTCTTATCATTTTTTTATTAAACATCTTTTTTTTAATGGGATGGGCACTAAAGGGTAAACATTTTTTATTCACAGGGACTTTGGATACTTAGTATTCTGCTCCGAGATACTTTGTATCATTGTGTAGCACACTGATCCGAGTTGCTCAACTCCACAACACAGTGAGCTGCAAGCTGGGTCAGTGGCTGTAACAGTACTGTAATCACAGTGCTAAGACCCTCTGATTCGCTGTTGAGGGTCTGCCTCGAACACCGAGGGACTCAGCAACAGCATTAACGTTATGAGCGCTGGTCCCTCCACGCACCAGCACTAATTTTCCCGCATGACGAAGTTATTCCGTCACCGGTCTTTAACTAACGGAAAGATTTTGAACGGAATAATTATGTCATCGGTCGTAAAGGGGTTATATTTATTACTATGGTCTTTTATGAAATAAATTAGGGATGCACCGATACTGGTATCGGTATCGGTGCCGATACCGAGTATTTGGGTGAGTACTCGTACTCGCCCAAATGCTCCGATACCTTGTACGAGTACTTCCTGTATCAGGAAGCCGGGCAGCTCGTCATTACACGCTGCCCGGTTTCCTTATTGGCCGGGAAACTGCTCCATGCTCTCTAGTCACTTGTGATGAGAGAGCATGGAGCCGACTTCCTGGCAAATCAGGAAGCTGGGTATCGTGTAATGACGCGCTGCCCGGCTTCCCGATTGGTCAGAAAGCTAGCCAATCCGGAAGCCGGGGTGCCGTGTAATGACGCAGCTTCCGGCATTCTGATTGGCCGGCGTCATGCTCCCTCGTCATCTCATGAATCATAATATTAATAAAATGACCTAAAATCATTAGTTTGTATTGCTTTTAAAAAATGTGACCTGGTCCTTTAACCCTTTCGCTGCCAAGCCCTCCGGAACATTTTTCAAATCAGACTATCATCTTTTTCTATTTCAAAAGGGAAATGTCGGGGGGTCTATTTAGACCCCAGATATTTCGCCGCAGCCCCCCCAACAGTAAAAAAATAAAAATAAAAAAATAAAAATGTAAAAAATAAGTTACATCATGCCAGCCAGTCAATCAAAAAACCTGGAAGAAGACGAGAAGATGGCAGCACTGGCAAAAGAGGGGAGAGCAGACAGCAATGTCGGAGAGGATTGTCTACAAGTAAGTCAGCCATAGTGTGATAATATGCTGTGCACACTATGGCCATTACCGGCGTAGCACTTTTAAAATTTTTTTACCACTTTACTTCCACTTTAAGGAAGGTTTTGGAAGAAAACTACTGGCCCTTGTTCTTATTAGGAGTGAGAACTTCTGTTCTATTCTCCCGCACATTAGAATAAGATGTAGCATCTCACTGTTAGCAGATAAGTTGGGAGGGGGGCCATGTCAGGTAGGGTGTATGGGGACCCAAGATTTCTAATGGCGGCCCTGCCTACCCTAGCAGTAGAAACCTAAGCTGGGAAGCCTTACACCCCCTGTCCCCTGAGGCCAATAAGGGTTCATTTTGTTACTCCCAGACTTCACCTTCTAAGACCAAACCCAAGCCAGGAGCCCAGTTTCACTCCAAACCCTGCACTCCGAGATCTGCTTCCTACCCAAAGCGATTTTGGCCTTTCATTTTAACCAAGACATTGTGCTTCCATCTCTCTGTTCAGCACCAGTACATTAGAAGGGGATTTCCATTTATTGTCTGCATGGAATTAGAGCTGTGCATGTCTGCCACATAGTCTTTGTAATGGAAGCAGTGGCTATCTCTCTCTTTATCATCCCTGATGGTCCCCAGAAAGGGGAACCAATTTCTTGTTCCACGATTTCTCGGTGGCTCAGCCAGATCATAATTTAAGCTTATGGTCTTAAGGATCGGTTGCCACCCTTTCCTGTCAAGGCACAGGTCTGTAAGTGTTGCTTGGGCTTTGCATCCCCATCAGGCAACTGTTTCCCAGATTTGTAAGGGTGCTACCTGGTCTTCTTGACATGTACTCTAAGGTCTCGTTCACACCTAGGCGTATTGCATATGCGCGTCTGTCGCACGTTTTTTTAACCGCGTTTCGCTGTAAAAAAGTCACGCGTTTCCAAAGGCTACTTGGCTGTATCTCAATGGAAACGCTCAACAAAACGGCCCAAAGTAGTACCTGTACCTTTTCAGGCGTGGGCCGTTTTGTAGCACGTTAGGAACGGGCGGAAATACGCCAAGGTGGGAACGAGACCATTGAATACAATGGGATTTATATTTTTGAGCGTTTTGTAGAGCGTTCGTCGAGCGTAGAACGTGCTACAAAACGTTCAGGTGTGAACGAGGGCTAAGTTTTACCAGGTGGATGTTCAGGCCTAATCTGATGTGAGCTTCAGGTGTTAAGGTGGCCATGCACCTTACAACCATCGCAAGACCTTTGTCTTGCGATGGTTGTAAGCTAATTAAAAGCTCGTACAATCTGCCCATCTTGGACAGGCAGATCGTACTTGCGCTCATCGAAAGCCCGCCCCCCTGAGGGGCGGGCTTCCGATGACGGCAATGCTGAACGAGCAGTATGCTCTTGTGCACACCGTCACATTCGGCATTTGTCTCCCGAGCAGGCCACAAACGCGCCGACAATCGTACGATTCAGGGCAGGTTTTCAAACATGCTCGTTAGACAAAAGACGTGCGACCGTACAGTAGAAACAGTCGCACGCCTTCCATACACCTTGCGATTGTCGTACGATTGCGTGATTTCCAGCGATTATCGTATGATAATCGCAAGGTGTATGAGCAACTTAAGGTCCTTCAGGCTGTTCTTTGAGCTTGCAGGCCGTTCCCAGTTTTCTGTTGTTTATAGTGGGTTTGTTAACGTTTTTGTTTGCCGCGTCACCCACCCCTCAGTTAGACTGCTTTTGGACATCTCAATTTTCTTTGAATTCTGTGTCCTTCAATGAAATAGGAATACAATTGGATTTTTGTACTCACGGAAAAATCCTTTTCTTGGAGATAATTAAGAGACACAGGCCCCCGGCCCTCTGCGTTTATAATCTCTGCTCCTGGTACTGCTTCTATATACGGTACACATGTATTCTGCATAGGTCTTTCCCACTCTCTTGTCATGCCTAGCAAAGCCATCTCCTACCTGCTACAAACCTTTACCTATTTCTCAGCTTTAGGTCTCGTTCACACCTAGGCGTATTGCATATGCGCGAACGTCGCACGTTTTTTAACCGCGATTCGCGGTAAAAAAGTCGTGCGACAAACACACGTTTCCGAAGGCTACTTGGCTGTATCCCAATGGAAACGTGCAACAAAACAGCCCAAAGTAGTACATGTACCTTTTCAGGCGTGGGCCGTTTTGTAGCGCGTTAGGGACGGGCGGAAATACGCCAAGGTGGGAACGAGACCATTGAATACAATGGGATTTATATTTTTGAGCATTTTGTAGAGCGTTCGTCGAGCGTAGAACGCGCTACAAAACGTTCAGGTGTGAACGAGGGCTTAGACTAAAGGGAACAAGGACAGGCATGTGGATATGTTTGGCAAAAGACAAGATCTGCAAGGAGACCTGATAAAAGCCTTTGGTTTTGTTTCATGCCTTTACAATATTGCAGAGAATCTGTCTTTAATTATCTCTTGGCAACATTTTTTGGTAAGGATGGAAAAAATGAAAAGACAGCTCAAGCCCTCCTATCATACAATCATACTTTGCTGTTTCGTGTGTTTATTTATTTAATTAAAGTATATTTATTGCCAAAAGCTTTTTTTTCTCCAGCGGTTATTGGGAGGACAAATCATGGCGATACTGCCATCTAGAGGAGGATATAAAGGAGGACACTATGCAGATGAAAAAGGGGCCCACACCCTCTAGTGGTGCTGTACCACTATGCCGCCTGAAAGACTAAACGTGGCCATACATTAGTAGATTTCCAAACGGACTTTGTACTAAACATCTTTCCTTCGACTTTCTATTAGTTGATGCCGTCAAATTGATGATCGATTTCGACTGTAGTAATCAAACAACTCTTTTTCTAGAATGAATACATTTCTAACAGTGAATGTGGTTTGCGTTCATGAAACTCCATTCATTCCAAAATCGAACGTTAAAATCAAACAAAATTGCGACATTCACCAAGTGTCTGATGGCATGATTGAGTGGTCAAGAAAGATCTCGTTTGGAAATCTACTAGTGTATGGCCAGCTTTAGTTTAGCTTAGTGTCCTGATCAAGTAGAAGGTCTCTTTCCAGCTGGATTAGAAGCTATTGGATTGCACTGAGCACCGTTACAAGACAGGGACGGTCTACAACTAATTTTTAGATGAGAATACAATATAGGGAGCACAGGCCTAGTGCATTAAAAGTGGTAAGTTTCCATACAAATCTGAAAATATTGCAGTCACAAGTGTAAGGAAATATGGTACATGTATAAGCCTTGGAGAAGAGATTCTAAAATCAGCCCTCCATGGGCAGTGGTAGGACAGTATGCCAGAGAGTATTACTAGCGCAATCTCCAGTACAGCAGGGACAGCCCTCCTGAAGATGATGAAAAGTGGTGCTCTCATGTCTCAGCGGCAAAGAGCAGCATCTGCTTTCAGGTATCAGGGAGTCCATGCATTTTGGGGGAGCCTACCTCTTTGTCAAGCACAATTCAGGTGGGCTCTCTGTGCTGTATTGGAGACTACTCATACTGAATTCTGGCACACAACCCTACCACTGGCCACGTGGGATGATTTTGGGTTCTCTTCTCCAAGGCTTTTACATGCACCTTATCTGCTGACACGTCTGAGTGCAATACTTTCTGATTTTATTTAAGGCGTATCCACTTTTAATGCACCAGATCTGTGCTGTTTTCTGTTCTTATCGCATCAAAGGAAGTGACCAACCAACTGTAAATTATACTTTTTATTAGTCTAACTACATTTATTTGATGAATGCTGGCTGATGGTGTGTTCTGCATATCACTGCGCTTTTTAAAAGACCTTCATAGCCATAGATTGGCAGATATCTTTAGGCTACGAATATCTTCCCATCCTCAAACAGAGCACTCACAGCAAGGACTTAAAGGAGAACTGTAGCTCACGATATACTGAGCTTTAGGTCACGGGAGAACGCCAGTATATGTCCTCCCGTGACCCTTAGGAGAACTATGGGGAAAAACACTTACCCATAGTTCTCCTTTAACAATAAACACACACAGAACTTTTCCTTTTTTATAAGATGGAAGATTGGTCTCGCTCACAAGGTGATTTTCCAGTAGATCAAAACTAGGGATGCACCGATACTTGGCATTTTCATGAGAACTACCAGGGTTGCAGAGGTTGCAGCTGGGACCTGGCTCTGGCGCTCCACCACTGTCCTCAAATCATTAGTCTGTATTGTTTTAGAAAAACTGTCACATGACAATAAACAAAAATGTATCAGTACTCGTACTTGTAAGTACTCGGCAAGTACCAGTACTCGTACTCGCAAAACTGGTATCTGTGCATCCCTTTTATTTATATTTATAAAAACAAAATCGTACATTAAACAAATGACAGCTGCCTCCTAACTTTTGAATTTTTCTCTAGTCTAGTCTAGTCTTAGAGCTGGAAAAGTATCTGTACTTGTACCTGTACCCAGGGCGTTACGGCCGATATTAATGTCAGGGGCCCGCCCAGGACCTTTGCATGAGTATCCGGCCGACTGTGAAGGCTCTTACAGGGCCCGCCGCGGCATACAGCAAACTTGGTCTGCCCCCCCCGCTCCCTGTTCAGTTGGTACCTTCCTGTGCTTTGCATATGCAGGAAAGGTTTTTGGGGGGCGGAGCTTGGGGAACGAGCAGTGCACAGAGCAAGGTAGGAGAGGAGCTGAGCTGCTGGTCCTGGACTGCACTGCACTGGAGTGGAAAGGTAAGGAGACGTCTGGGGGAACAGCAGCTGCGTGGTGTCAGACTCTGGGGTGGCTGATGCTGGGGGGGGCCCACTGGGGAGATGGGCATTGGCAGAGGACAGCAGCAAGCAACTGGTGCCCAAGGCTCATAGGGGCCCAACGCTGGGGTCCAGCATTGGTCCCTTATTCAGCCATGGGCACCAACTGCTTGGTGGGGGTTCACTCGGGGGAGTGTATGGAAAGGACAGCAGCCAGTAGCAGCAAGCAGCTGGTGCCCAAGGCTGATAGGGGCCCTGCATCGGGCCCCTGTTTGCAGAGGACAGCACAACACAGGGTACCACAAGCAGTCTTTATATAAATGTTATTTTAAACTTATTTGTAGAGCTGCAACAACTAATCAAGTTAGTCAATTAAAATCGATGATGGTACACGTTGTCAACGTTTTCCATCACTGATTAGTTACCCTGTTCCCGGCTCCATACACGCCGCACGCTTCATGCCTTACACCGCACTGCCTCCTCGCCTGACACCGCTCTGAGCTCTCTCCCATCGCTTCCCGCCGCCAAAACGATCACATCGTTGCAGGGACACTGCAGCGTGGGTGAACGAAGATCTCGGGGAAGAAAGTAACGTTGCTTGCAGGTAAGACTGCCTGCACTTTTCCCCCACATGCTGTATAACTTTATTGCTGGGATAGTTATTGGTTGTATTACTCTTTAGCTGATGGTATATTGCGGTGTATATGATCAATCAGCTATAGAGGAATACAAATCCCAGCAATCATTATACAGTGTATGTATAATGTATCGCCAGGATGTTTTGTATTCCTCTATAGCTGGTGGTATTCTGCATTGCACTGTAAAATCATTATACAGCGCAATAATTTACAACCAGCTATAGAGGAATACAACAAATCCCAGCCAGCAATAATACATTATATAGCGGCGCAATGCAGGCAGAACAACACCAGCTATAGAGAAATACAACAAATCCCAGCACATGCATTATACTATAATGTATTTTTGCTGGATTTGTTGTATTCCTCTATAGCTGGTTGTAAATTATTGCGCTGTATAATGATTTTACAGTCCAAAGGCAGAATACCACCAGTATTCCATCACTGGAGCCCCTTTTTAAAACATTATTTTTATCCGATTAATCGAACTCAATAATCGGCTAACTAATCGATTTCAAAAAATTCATTAGCTGCAGCCCTACTTACTTGTGGAACTAGGCTAGTGACTATTGGCTAGTGGAGGAGGCATGGTGTGCAGGGAAGAGGAGCTGGGAGGGAGGGGGATGCAGCCCTGACCAGTCCACCTGAGACCCCTTCAGAGCCCACCATAGACAGTCTCAATTGAATGACATCAGGGGATCGCAAGGCACTTTGTGCCTACAGTGCGTTCGGGTGCGATCAAAATAGTGCTTGCAGCATTTTTATCGCATCGCGCCCGAAAGCACTGCAGCTACAATGTGCCTTGTGATCCCGTGCGGGCGATCGCATTGCAGCCGGAGAGCGGTGCTACGGTGCCATTCACTTCAATGGCCAGCCACGCCCCCTCCAGCCCGGCAATAAAGTGAGCCGGCCGCAATGCGGGCAGTACTTTCTGGACAGAATTGGACTAGATCACTGCTTATGGTGTGAACTAACCCAAAGCCCTGTGTCCAGTATACATGTGCGATTCGTTTTGGAAAAATTAGTTTTCCGGACGAAATTCGTTAGCGGTCGTCTGTACGCATTTTTGTTTGTGGACGAATTTTCATTGCAGCAAAGTGACAATTAAAAAAAAACCTATTTTATGTCACTTTGCTGCAATGAAACGAATGATACAAACATGAAACGGAAATGAACATTCGTACAGACTACAGCTAGCGAAAATTTACGCTATATACATATTATGTATAATAATAACAGTTTGACTAACTGGCTCAGCGTGGCGGCGGTGCGGGGGGGGGGCCCTGCCTAAAGCTGGGTAAGGGGCCCCGAAATTTCTGGCGGCTGCCCTGCCTGTACCGATTACTGTACTTGGTATCTGTGCATCCCTAATCAAAACAAGGGCCTCCACTAGCCCCCTAACCCAGTTATTACTGGTGAGGGTTAAGTGAGACTTGCACTAAAAGTATTGCCTGTAATAATTGATCAATGGTCATCAATACTGTATTAAATTCCTGTGTTTGAAAGGTAAACTAACCTTACATAACATTTGAAAGTTTTTTTATTATTATTATTTCAGCAATGAGTACTCCTGAGAAGTGCCCCTGGGTTGATAAACCTTTCAAGCTGAAACATGTAATCTGACATTTTATCAGCTTTAGCTGCTGAACTACACCTGTGCTGACTAACAGATTTAACATAATTGATATGTAGTTTTACCTTCAAGGTATTCTCCAATGTAAGTATTTATGTTCAGAGCTTTGAGCAATAAATTGTTTTAGTGAGCTCAGAGGCAACTTTTCTCCATTTGATTTACATTTTCTCTAGCCTCATATTGTGACGTTCACCAAACATTCATTGCGCATGAATTAAGCATTTAAAGCACCAGTAAGTGAATGTTTGGTGAATGCCGCCTAAATTTACCCTATGTGAATAATCAGCTATGTACAGTATATATTAGAGGCACACTCCTTTATCATTGCTAAACACTGTCTTCTGGATGTTGATTTCCATCCCAGACCAGCTTCCTCCACAATACACTCTCGGAGAGTGAAAGTACACACATTGGGATTGCAAGTGTAGTTACAAATTGGTGGTTTTATCAAAAAGTGACTGCAACTGACTAATTTTTTTATTAATATACACATTCAACTGGTCTTGCATACTGGCTTCATCAGAATAGTTGCCATTAAACCAAAGGACACAATTCACACACAGAAAAAGTGATCACCTTGCAGCAAAAGTGCTGTGCAGTAAACACACAATAAAACATGACTGCGTACCATCAAATGCAAGCATATTTCCAGGTAAAAGTGTGTAAAATATGACTTGTATATGTCTGCAATACATGCACATTTCCCATTGAGAGTGTTCTCATAACTTCCTGTTTGACATCACAGCACAGTGGGAGACATTTATCAATTCTGTCACACAGCAAGGTGATGCTAAACAGGAACAGTAAAACAGATTGTGACATATTTACTACAAGGTTACAGCTTGAGTCATACACTTCTCTTTTGGCTGCTCTAAAGTAACCCTGCGACAGGATGAAACCCGTTCATTTATTTAGTCTGTATAGAGGGAAAAATCGGCTTTATCTTCGGTGATAAATCTGTCTCAGAACGTCGCAAACTGTTGCATTTGGCTGCCCAGAAATACAGACAATAATTGTGTCGCTAATTTTCTTAAAATATGTACCCCCCCAAAAAATTTAACATTTAAGCAAACATTTTTTTAAATTGCACTGGCAGTGACGTGGTTAAACTGATTAAGCAATACTGCCATCTTGTGTCTGAAATATGCACAGTTGTAGAAACAGATTACAATGCAATTTTCTATTTAGTAATACACTAGAACTAAATTAAGGTGCTCACAGACAGCAGAGCAGTCTCCATAGTCATAGCTGCCAACTTTCCCAACTCTGTGGTGATAGTCCTGCAGCCTGGCAAAAGAGGCACAGCTTTTACCAAATCTGTATTTTTTTTTCTTTCCTCTGGTTTCAATGACTCAGTCCTTCAAAGATATGAAACCCTGCCATCGAATAACACAAATGCCATGTTTAAGTAATAAACCATATAATTTCCCAGGATTATCATGCACAATAGTGTATTTGAGCGGCCCTGCCTGCTGTGTTTTAAAAAGGAGCTTCCAAATCACACACAGCAGATCAGTCACAATCATTGGTAGTCCAAAAATGTACGTTTCTGTACATGCTAATGTCTGCTTGCATGCTTTGCCTGGATGATAGTTTAATTCACCATAGCAATGAAAATAGGATTTTGGTCTTACCTGTAAAATCCTTTACCTGGGAGTACATTCCCGGACGCAGGATAATATTCAGAAACGTTGGATTATGCTGTGCCCTTTAGGGGACACAGGCAAATCTGTTAGGACAACCCTGCATAACCCCTACCACTCCGATCAAGACTCAGTTATTTAAGTAAGCAATAATAGGAGTGGATCACAAGAAAAAGAGGCGGGACCTGTGATGTCTTCCAATTTTACAGCTAAGACAAAAATCCTATATTTTATCATACATTACAGTACAAAAGATTGTAGGGGCATGTCCAAGCAATAGAAACGAGGAGTAGACAATCCAATTAAAACGCCAACAAGCTCACATAACAGGTTTACAGAAGGGGTTCGAAAAAGCTCATAGTCCTGCCTGAAGAACCCTATGGCAGCAGATGAGGCATAGACATCTACCAGGTAAAATTTAACAAAAAAGGACATTTCTGAAAAGGCAGTAAAGTGATAACTTCTTAGAATGGTAAATAGGAGGGCATAGGCAGGAGAGTGTCCTGGTTATGGTGGAAGGGAGAAACCACTAAGGAAGGAAAGAGGCTTTTGGTCTCAAACAACTTTACAGGGTTCCTTACAGGTTAAGACCACCAACTCAGGGACTCCCTGTGCTGAGGCAATGGCAACAAGAGTAGACATGGAAATATCCCTGATAGGTTCAAAGGGTGGTTTCTGAAAAGTGGACTGAACTAGGCTAAGATCCCACGGTGACACAGGATGTCCATGCCTGGTGCCCCCTATCTGAGACTCAGGTCCTGAAACCCTCAGAGTTAAGAGGCCACAATCCTGAGTCCAGATGTTGATGACTATGGAAGTCTGTTTGGCAATTTTATGGACTGCAGATAGGGCTGGTTCCGCCCAAGTCAGAATTTGATCTGTCACTTTTTGACCTGCAAGACTTCTGGCTCCCCCTTTGTAGTTGATGTAAGTCACTGCTGTGGTGTTGTCTTATTAAATCCTGGTTGCATACTGCCATAGTCGAGGAATCCAGCATTGAAGGGCTTACCAAATTGTTCTGAGCTCCAGAATGTTAATTGGGAGATAAGTCTCTTCCAGTGGCCAAGTTCTTTGGACTGACAGTGAGTCCAAGACTCCTCCCCAGCCAAATAGGCTGGAATCTGTCTTAATGCCAGCGCGATAGTGGGAAAGACTTTCCAGATTCTAGCACTTAACTTGTGACCCACCAAACCAGAGCAAGGCAGGACTTGGGATGTAGGTAAATGTGCTGATCCAGAGACTGAGCCTTTTTCCCCTCACTCAGACAGAATGTTGAGTTGCAATGGTCTGGAGTGAACTTGGACATAAGGTACTGTCTTGAAGGTTACCATTAAGCGATTAATCATCATATCATACAGAAGCAGATGGATGGTTGGCCTCTGGATTGAGATGTCTGAAGACGGAAGCGGAGTGTATAGAGCTTTTCCTGTGGAAGGAAAATCCTGGAAAGGGAGATGTCCAGAGACTCCAAGCAATTAATCAGTTCCACCACAGATTTCTGTAGGTTCAGGATCCACCCGGACTTCTGCAGGGTTTGCACAGCCTGTTGGACTGATCTGTGCACACCTTTCCCTCAGTAGGAGGTCATCCAGGTAATCCATAATGGGAATCCCGTAAGCAAAGCAGAGCAAGTACAGGGCTAGCACCATGGTGAAAACGTGGGACAGTGGACAGACCAAATGGTCCCAATGGACATGCAAGTATGAAACCTTGATGTCCACAGATGGCAGAAAATCTCCAAGCTGTAGGGAAACAATGGCAGACCTGGTAGATTGCATATGGAATTTCTGAACCCAAAAGGAAGATGTTGAGAACCTTCATGGGCCAAATGCAAACGCTGGGCTTTGAGACCATAAATAGGTTTGAGTAAAACCCCTGAAAATTTTCCTCCAGTGGGACAAGAGTAAACTCCTTGAGAGAGATGATGAACTAGAGCAGCATGGAAGTTTGCTAACCTCTGTGGGGATGTTGGCAGATTAAACAACATACAGTATAACGGGCAGTGGAAGATAGCAAAACTCTAATCGGCAGTCCCTGGTGACCATGTTGAAGACCCAAACATCTGTAATGTCCCGAGTCCAGAAGTCCGCAAACGCAATACGTCTTCCCCCAACTTGAGCAATTGGGGACAGCCTTTCACTGAGATGGACTTGACCACAGGCTTGGAAGAGTTTGGAGTCCAGACCTTGCTGTGGAACAGAGTTGCAGATTTTGTCTTCGACCTGTAGTCCTGTGGGCAAGGAACTTTTGGAACTCTTTTTGAAAACAGAGGCAGGGGATTTCTTAGACTGAGAATTGGTCCTTTTTTTGCGAAGTCAAAAAGGTACTTTTCCCCTAAGATTTACTGCATAAACCTGTCCAGGGTAATACCAAAAAGGCGTTCCCCTTCAAAAGGCATACTGGGGGAATTCATCAAAACTGGAGAAGACAGAATATGGAGCAGTTGTTCATGGCAACCAATCAGCTTCTCTCTTCAGTTTGTTCAGTTAAGATTTGGAAATGAAAGAGAGAAGCTGATTGGTTGGCCTGCACAACTACTCCAGATTTTCTCTGCTCCAGCTTTGATAGATGCCCCTCACTGCATTTTTTGCACAGATTCTCCATGTACACTCTCTTTAACCAAGCTGCTACAGTAAAATTAGACACAGATTATGAAGGAGATTAGAGCTGCAGCTAACGATTATTTTCAAAATCGATTAGTTAGCCGATTATTAAGTTCGATTAATCGGTTAATCGGATAAAAAATACATTATGGTGAGGAAGACCACTTGGGGCCCCTGTGTTTTGAGTCAGCTATCATTGCTCAATTTTTTCCCATAAACTCAGATATCGTAGCAATAATACAGATGAGTGAGCCACTGCAGAAAGTATTAAGGAATACTCAGAGGAGATGAGGATGAGGATGAGAAGATCCAGTTTTCAGTGTCACGTCCATGCAAGGGTATAATGCATTTCACCCCCAACCGCCCAGTTCTGTGGGTGGATTGTAAGCTGGCTAGGCCCACTGTACCACTGTCTATGCACTTATGATTCCCCATTACGGTGCAAGCAAGAGGTATTCCCACAAGGGGTACTTAAAAACCCTGTAAAGCAGGAAAGGTTAACAGTTGAAGTGACCTTGTCCCTGAAGGCAGCAGGGAGAAAGGTATCCTGAGAATCGGTGGGTGGGTGTCATGTACCTGGATGGAGACTGAACTGAACAGAGGGCTACCCTTGCACCACTAGTCCAACTCCCCTAGAGGTGGTAACAGACAGAGGGGGAAGCATGAGTGCCAATTAGATGATCTAGCAGAATTCTGTTCCAAAGCTTGTGTGCAATGACCTGGATAATGTGGCCACAGGAACCAAACAGGATGGCTGGAGGCTGGAACTGACACTGCTGGGACACGAGGTGCCAGGAGCTGCAGAATCTGGATGGCACTGAGCAGATGACGGAGATTGAGGTCACAGGCCGCTGTAATACACAGAAGGATCAGATGTGCAGAAGTCGGTAGTCAAAAATCGGAGTCAAGATCACAAGCCAGGGTCATACACAGGTCACCAAGACCTGGGAAGGAGCTGAAGACCAGTCAGCAACTAGCTGAGTACTCATACTGGTTTTTACAGGCCATCTGTTGCCAATGTGCAGAACATGCCCCCGCCAGTTAGAGCAGGTTTGCCCATAATCCTGAGGATAGGGCTGTGTGGCACAGCGCACACATTTACTCATACTGGCTTTTTGGTAAGTACTTTACAGTGTTTGCAGACTGCAGAACTTACAAGCAGTGTGGATCCAGCTGTGCATGCTCTTACAAAATGGTGCATGCACATGATCCAGGAAACAGAGGCTGCACAGACTCACTGAGGTGCTCAGTCCCTGGGGAAGAAATGGCACCATATTTAAAATGGTGCTGCATTCCACACGCCACTGGCTGTGAAGCAAATGTCACGGCCAACGACACCACAATAACCACTGAAGAGAAGTAATACACTTCCAGGCATAAACCCAAGGGCTTCCCAGTAAAGTGCAAAAGGCCCAAATTGCCACCATTAGTGCAGTCCCCACTGCGCAGAGGATGACCCAGGCACATTCAGAATTCCCTCAGTCTTTACTTTGCCAGTAGGCACACTTCTTCAAGGATCTCAGAGACTTAATGTCTTCAAGAGATCAGCCCATTGAGAAAGCTATAAAAATGAGCCTTAGGGACCCTGCAGCAGTTGAAGAAATTTGGTACAAGAAAAATCTCTTGATAAAAATTAAAACCTTTTGCTTCTCTCAAAGCTCAGAGAAGATGTTCATCTCCTAAGGACACTAGCAAAGAACTGGGGCTTGCTGGGAGTGGGAGGGTCTATGCAGGGCTGTCCTTCCTTTGCTTTGCCAGTGTCCAGTCTCCTGCAGGGGGCAGCATAATTCTACATTCCTGAAATCCATGTTGAGTTGATGAAGAAAATGCAATATTTCTCCTACTGACCAATGTTTCAAGGCATTTTTCCTGCCACTATCCAATGATGCAGAGCACATTTTTCCTGACCACCAGATAATTTTTTTTTATCCACTGATTAGCAATATAAGGAGCACCATGTTACAAAATCCTAACCACTGCACTCTGTACACTGTGTTGTATATTACATAAAACTGACCCCTGCACTCTATACCAGTGGCATTTTTAATACATATTTTACATTCCCATACTTTTATTGTATGAGTATATACTTTTTTCCTTACTGTTGATGAATGGAAGGTTTTGGAAGAAATTACCAGGCCTTGGTCTCACTAAGGTTGAGAGCCACTGCTCTGCGTCTATGCTCAGTACTTGTGAGTTACAGACTGAGAATGAGCATGCAACAAATAGAAGTTAGAATTGCTTATCTCTTTTTTTATTGTTCTGTGTGACTCTGAAAGTGGTAAAGCCATAGTAACACAAACTAGCATTTCCAGAAGCATGGCAGTCCTTCTATTTCTCCTGACAAGTTAACATTAAAGATATTTCACAGACAAAAAAAAATGAAAAACACACAAAAAGTAGATCAGTCTGTAGAATGGACAAACATTTATTGTTTTTGGTCAATGACCTGAATTACTGTTTTTCCCCGTGCATGTCCTGCTTCTACCTTTTCAAAGGCTTGAGGGATATCAGAAAATGGAAACACCTTTTCAACAACAGGCTGCATCTATGGAAAACAAAAAAAAAGCAATGTGATATACACAGTATGATTATACATTCCAAAGAGACTCAGTCACAATGAAATAGCCCTGAAGAGAACAGCGTGCCCAATTCACTGTGTATTTGGCTGCAGTAACTCTACCAAGAATATATCTATAAATTTCTGTCACAGACTAACATTATTTTATCAGGGAAAACACTATCAAATACACAAGAGGAGGTTTTCAGTTCTACAGGAAAGTCATCTGCTGTAAGTACAATACAATATGTACAAGCACTATTTAAACCTATTGTGATGGAAGAATGGAGAGCTGAAAACTACTGCAGACATAAAGAGACTGCTGCCCCTAAACCTTAGTGTTGTGGTCCAGTCCCAGGCCATTCTTACAGGCAATGTTTTAAGTCCGTCTGAATGCATGGTTTGCCTGTCCCTTTCTACCTCCTCACATTCCTAGTCATCCGTGAGGTTGCATCATAGATCTGGGTCAATAAGAAAGTGGGGGACAGGGTTTAGTTGCAAGCTCAGACACTACCCGGAAGTGTCAGAGCTTTGCCTGTCAGAGCTGCCAGCATTTAGCCATGAAAGGATGAAAGGAAGGTTTGGTAAGCTGCTGCAGGTATGTGCAAGCACCTTTTAAGTGTGCACCCCTTCCCTCTAAGCGAGAGTCTAACAAATCCTTGAAAACCAGTCAGAGAGGATGGTGAACTACTTAAAACATCAGTTTTAACTGTATTTTCCCAGCACAGAACATGCTTCCCTATGAGCTGCCATTTCATTATCATAGGGACACATTTTGAAAGAATACAAGTAAAGAAACATGGCTGCCCTCAGTTAGCAGGGCTTCGGGGAAATAGTACCCCTGATATTTCCCTTTTAAAATGTAAAAAGAAATTGAGGACACAAAGTCCTTAATCTCTCTTTCTGCAGCCTTTGTTCTAAATAAATGGAATGTACAGAGGCTTCCCATTCATTCAGAAAATATTTACTATCACCTGCATGCAATCTATCGACTTCATTAATATGCTCACACTTGGAGACTCAGATACATAGAGTTAGGACCACACTTTGCAGAGGTGCCTTGGCGCGGCAGTGTGGCTTCTACATATTTTTGGCCAAAAGTTTGTGCAACTAAAACCTCTGATTTTAATGCATACTGTTGACAGGGCTACTTGTTTGGTTGCAGGCTGGCTGGCAGGCTGAGGCTGGGGAATTTTTGTGTTTTGTATTGTTGTAAGCCTTCCCAATGTGCTCCCTGCTATAAAGGCTGGTTATAGATTCATGCATGTACCACTTTTTTCTATTCTGAATGGGGAGGAGCCTCTGTACTGAGTGCTACTACCCATTCAGAAACTCATTAATGAACAGGAAAAGATGTAAAGCACTTCCTGTTCATTCATAACTGGGGACACATAGTACTATGTGTCCCCAGTTATTTACAAGAGAACCGCACTCATATGCAGGCTGAAAAGGAGGGAGGGGAGGCTGTACGAAGCATCAGACCGAGCTCCGGTGTCGGGTCTGGAAAAAAGTCAGACCGAAGCATGTACAGTTGGCTGGAAAGAAGGGTGAGAATGGTGCGACTCTGATATGTAAGGTGGCAACGCGTTTCGAGGTGCAAGACCTCTTTGTAAAGCCAGGGAACAAGAAGAAGTATGTGTAGAATGGTCAGTTTTGTCTGTGTTTTTACCCTATTGCCAGATAATCCACACTCCTGAGTATCCACTAACTTTAACCTGAGTCTGAAGATTGCATTCAATGTTCCCAGAAGATGCATGTTTATCTGATGATTGTTACATTGTCACCTTCTTCCCTTATGTGAGTGCAACATTATTGCATTTTCATTTCCCCCTTTGTTATCATATGTATTGCGCTAGGTGGTGGTGCTCTCGCTTGTGGAGTGTACAATGTATACACTCCATTCAGGTCCCAAGTAGCAGTGTGGTGCAGTTCCATGCGCTGCCCTGCGGTAACCTGTGGTGGCATATAGTGAGCTGTGATAAATGCAGTATGTTTGCATTTTATTGCAGTGCACTGACCATCACACCCATGTTGTGGTGTGAATAAGACACAATTGTTTTCTATGTGTCTTTGGGATGACTTGTGTGACCAGTGCGGTACAATGCAGGTCACTGCTATAAGTGTGAACAGGCCTGCAGAATACAGTAACAGGTGCATTTGTCCCGCAGCTGACCTCCTTCCGGCCGGAATTTGACCCGCTTTAAGTCTTTTATTTCCCATTCCTATAGACTTTTATCGGAATTAAAAACGCACTTGAAGCAAAGGCTCATTGACACAGGCCCTAAAGAAAATCCAGGTTACAGCAGGCCTTTCTCCCCAAAACATAAAAAGCATAGATGTATGCAGCTCTGCATGCTGAAGAATAAACACTTTACTTGTATGGCAAAACATCTGTTACCTTAAACTTACATTTTAATTTTTCTGAGGCACCAGTGACATAGCCAATGCCTCCTAATTGCCCCCGTGAAGGCTATGGCACAAGTGCATTTGAGGGAACTCTCATAGTTAAACTGTGAGATCTTGCAAAATCTCACAAAATGTATGGAAAAAGTCAATTTATTCTTTTTTTTTTTTGTCTACACAGATATGGCATGAGCATCATTGGTAGGCTGGTCAGAGAACAAGGAAAAAGAAGCTGGGCACCAATGGGGTATACTAGTCAAAATGTCAGCTAGGGATAATAGGAGAAAGAGCAGAAGAGAATTTGCATGTGTCAAAGCAGAAACAAAGAAACTATTCTAAGATGTGTTTACTTGACTGTATTAACTTCTGTAATGGTGGCAGCTTCCTATGAGGAGGAAGGGACAGTCCTCTTGAAATATGGGTTAGCAAAAGGAAAGCACACAGTAGTGCCAATAATACCAGTATCATTTCAAAAAATGACCATACAAGAAATCATTATGTATAATGAATGGAACTATTCCTATATACTGTATATCAGTTGCATGGGAGGACCGGCAAACCCAACCAAAAATACACACACACACACACACAGGAACTTCCTGTTCTTTTTCCTGTTTGTGCATTGATAAATCCCTTGCTGTAATCTTTTTGTAGTTTACTTTGTACTTCTGGAACAAATACACCTCGTGGGTCCCATTTCTACTGTCTGCAACTTTCTAGTTAGCATGTACTTCTGTTACTAGAACAGTGGAGGGAGCTCATATTAAGCTACAGGCTCAAAGTAAATAGGAAACTTACACCATAAGCAGATGCAGGGTGTGCACCACACAAGATAAATGCATTTCTGTACCCACTATGTGTACTTTAGCCTGCATATGTCGGATATATGGATATATCACTTTTTATGACAGTGGACATCATTTACTTGTTTATTTCTAGAAAGAAAGCAGCCCACTTAGTAGGCTTGATCAGTATTATTTTGGTTAATCGTACGTTCATCAGACAGTTCTGACCCATTCACTGAGGAAAACACTGAGACATGAATACCAAACTGATGACCCCCTTATATTTAAAGCTTTACACAAGTGTGTCATTTGTATTGATCAAACCCATTGTGTTCTTAATCCTGAAAAGGCTGACCGTACAGCAGGATAACATAACAGTGATCCGCTGCTAAAATCAACTGACTCAGATGAAACCCTTTCCTGTATTACGGCTGCAAAGGCGGCAAAGAGCTGGGACTGGTTGAAAGCAGGATGATTAGGAGAGATTAAGTGAATAAAGAAAACACAGTCTATTTACAGCAGAACATCAGTCTCCTAGCACGGGGTACTTTTGTTGTGTTCTGGGAAGAGGGATTAGCACACGGGTCTACAGAGAACAGGGATTACATAAGCAAGTATGCATCTGTTTATGCAAAAACACCACCACTGTGAAGAGTACGCTTTCCATGTGCTTGTTGCGTTCACTTTAAAACAGCCATCACCTTGGAAACAGTATATTAGGGTAGCCAAAGAACTTCACAAAAGGTAGCATGGGCAACAAAAATCATTAATGAATCAGTTACTAAATGTAACTACATTTACAGCATAACTCTGAGAGACTCAATCTGTAAATGTGTCACAGATGATTAATGTAACGTATACAAATATAGGGACATAGCTAGATAAAGGTATGCAAACATTAGATGCCAATTACAGAATGCCTGCTATTTCACATAGGTTAAAAAAAACAACACATTTTTTCCTTTTTCGATACAGTAGGGCAGGTTTTGGCAAACTAAGGTCCTCCAGCTGTGATGAAACTAGAAATCCCATGGTACCTTGGTCTCTGGGAGGGTCTTGCAATGTCTCATGGGATTTGTAGCTTCACCACAGCTGGAGGGCTGGAGTTAGCCTACCCCTGCAGTAGGGGATTGTAAAAACCTCAGTGAAGCTTTATTGTTTCCCTGTGGGGAGGGACACAATTCCCCTTCACTTCCTGTTCTGAAGACACGACAGGAAGGTAGACATAATCACTCCAAAGTGAAAGAAAACCCATCTTAGCTGCTATCAGAGCAAGTAAGCCTGTTAGAAAATTACCCCTCAATTCTTGTTCTGGTATCAACTCCCAAATTATAGATTTTCCTATCATTTTCAGTCCTGAGAATGAAGGAATCTCCCATGTAGGGAGACAGATAGCAATAAAGACATAACATGAGTTCTAACCCTCCACCACTTTATCTATATAAAAAAAGTTTTTGCTTTAGACCCACTTTAAGACATCGGTTTAGTAGTATACAGGATATGAGTGATTGCAACAGATAACCATGTGGCATCAGTAATAAATCTTTAATTCTTTTTAGCTCTCAGATTCATTGATGTGGTGCTGAAGTGGTGGATCATGTATTCTTACATCCTAATCGTAACTATATCTCCTGCACGTGTACCTTTACTTTGTTGCTCGTCTCTATCAGATGACAAACTTGTATAGAACTAGAAGCCATGACAAATAAAAATGGGAACTGACCTTTTTCTGTTTTTATGGGTATGAGCATTACAAATAACGAATCAAAACAAATGCAATGCATTGTAATAAATGGACAACTCTCAAATTCTAAAAATAAAAACAGCATGTGATTTTACTCTATGTAAACATTTTGGGAACTAACAAAACTCAGTAAGGCGTTGCTCCCAAGAGGATAACATATATGAGAAGAATACCCACTACCAACAGAACAGCCACCTACCTTACCAGCCTCCACAATTGCACCAAATTCATCTAGGGCTGGCCCGCTGGGGGCAAAGAATCCCCAACGGTAGTGGATCCCTTTGTAGAGGTGCTGAAACCAGGAACAATAAACATTCATTACTGTTCTGAGATTAAACCCAACTACATACTGAGTAATTAACAAGCAAAAGATGCAAAATATTTGATAGATTAAAAACCTCAAATATATAGCCGTGACTGTTTTATCACTACACATATCCTACATTTTGCTGCAGCCATGGAAATGAACCCCCACATTCTGTGTAAAATCAAAATTGACAATACACAATATTACCTTTATCACGTTTGATCCCAGAGTAATGCCTGTGCGCATCATTCCATCTGCTATACCAAGCCGGTCATTGTTATACAGAAAAGGAGTAACCAGAGTGCAGTATGAAGCTCCCGACCATGTCTTAAGGTACGGAATAGTCAATTTTTCACTTGTTCCACCTACATTGTCAAGCACAGCATCAAACCTGAAAATGTTATGAAAAATGTCAACTTTTACACCTACAAAACATTACTTAAAACTTATGGACCTCTTGTATTAATTTTATACTGAAGAAAATATCAGTGCTGTCCATAGAAGTAAGGTTTCAGGTGCCATTTGTTTTCTTCTACTGCAGGCTTATGGGTTACATAATATAAAGAAAAATATGACTAGTTGCTATGAGAAACAACTGGCTTTCTCCGCCACAAAGCAGTCACAGCAATAGACACTTGAAAGTATAAGTTATATGAAAGCAAAACATAAAAAAAGGCTTAAGTATAAAGTCCTGCCTACAAAGTGCAGCAATGCACAGTAACCAAACAACCCATTTAAGCCATAATTACCAGTACATGACGGGGTGTGCTTATTTGCTATGAGTACTCATTAAACTTAGTGAAGGGCAGGCTGCTAATATGCAGGGGTACAATGCAAGGTTGTGAGTAAAGCAAAACAGGATTCCCCAGCATGACCTTAAAACAAACATCTAAGATTGACAAAGCAATGCATGGCTACCAGTTAGCATTGAAGTGAAGCAGGTAACATCGACATTGCATTTAAAGCATACCAATGTTTAGGCCTTTTTAGATACCCTAAGATTTTTGAGGACCTCTAAGATGTGCTACAAACATTTATTTACAAAGGATACACTTAATGTATAGGGCCCTTTAAGAAAGCAAAAATGTATAGGTAGGTTACGGGGTTAGAGGAATAGGACTTTGTATTGACTTAGGGAACGCTTTACTTCATTTATTCCAAATATACAAAACACTTCAATGGCATCTCAAATGTGAAAGGATAAATGGTCTCGTTTATCAAACATGTCTGCATAGGACACACTGAATCTAGTTAGTTGCCCTGTGGCAACTAACTAGATTCAATCGTGTACTGAAAAAACTTTCTGAATCTGACTAGCTGTTGCAGTGTGATATACAGTAAACAGCTACTGTTTGAGACACACGTATAAAAGTGCTCTAAAACATAAGGTCAAGAAGAATGAATAGACATTATACAATTATCTGTACAACGGGATGGGGCTGGTTTTGTGGGTTACTTTTATTATGATCTCTGTGCTGAAAAAAAAATAAACAAGAGTCAAATGTATTCCAATAATTCAATGGGAAAAGCCACACAAGCTACCAATTTACATGTTGTACCTGTCTTAAACCACTGCATTAATACATCATATTAATACATCATAAAGTATGCAAAATCAATAGTTTTGCTTACCATGGCATATACTGTACCAGTGAACAAAAATAACTCACACACAAGAAGATGCTAGTTGTCAGCAGCAAAACAATGGGGCTTCGAGTTTGAATATTATATAGCTGAACTGTTGTACCTGTTTAGTGCTGGAGTTACATATTACATGGATAAAATGAAAATCAACTAACAACATTCAAATAAGCAGAGGTGGTGTGGTGTCAGTCACCTCCATCCCCTACTCCTAACCCACGAGTCACCTTGCTCTGCACCTCCTTCTGTCTGGATATCAGAGATTTCCCATAAATTTCAATGGGGCCAATTATAAGCAGAGAGGGATTGGTAGGATGAAACCATTTGATGACCACTAGCATTAGATCCAAGTCCTGCAATGGTGGAGGTTAATGCCAGAATTTTTCACTGCTTTACCCACCCAGGAAAGCACGTGTGCACATGAATCAGCCATCTGCATACATGACTATGGGACTATACACACAACATGCACTGAATACTTGGTGTGACCACACTAAAATACCGGAAAACATGATTTAAAGGAGAACTATGGGGTCAGTGTTTTTCCCCTTAGTTCTCCTTAGGGTAACGGGAGGACACAAACTAGCGTCCTCCCGTTACCCTAAGCTCAGTATACTGCGAGCTACAGCTCGCGGTATACTGAGACGCCGCAGCCGGAGCGGATCCCGACGTAGATGATGGGATCCGCCCAGCTGCGTGAGTGACAGCTGGCTCTGCCTATCTAGGAGGCAGAGCCAGCTGTACCCGCCCCCTACCCCGTCCGTTCCGCCAGTCAGCGCTGGCAGATCGGAGCGGGGGAGAGGGGAATCCAGCTCACCTCTCGATCCTGTCACGGCTCTCTGCCGTGACAGGATCGAGAGATGAGCGAACCTGGTATGTGTTCGCTCACCTCCCGATCTACCGAGCCGACCTGTGACAGTCTCATTGTCACAGGTCGGCTAGAACTATGAGGTGAGTGGAAATCACTCATCTCATAGTTCTCCTTTAAGCCAAGCTCAATGATTGCTAGCTGGTTGATTCTGCCGTTTAAAGTATAGCCTGATGGCTGAGATCACTCTAGTCACATAGGCAAACACTAGTACTGAATATTAAAGTGACACTAAACTCAAGCGCTATATCTTAAAAATGCATTAAAGTACCTCAACTATTGATAAAAATGTATCTTATTTGTGTATCACGCAGCTGTAGATCCTCAAATCATCTCTGAATTCATGCCGACACTGTCCTTCCTTCTGGAGGGTGACTACTTTTGTTCCCCAAGATCCCTGCGTGTTGTAAAGTAGCCACCGCTCCAAACTCACTCCCACGATGGACTACAATCTCAATACAAATTACTAAACTAAACATGGTATTGTAGTCCATCACAGGAGTGAGCTTGGAGCAGTGACTACTTTACAACACACACAGGGACCATGGGGAACAAAAGTAGCCACTCTCCAGAAGGAAGGACAGTGTTAGCATGAATTCAGATATTATTTGAGGCACTACAGCTGACAGATACACAAATAACAGCAAAACGTTTCCCAGCAGACTCACCAGCCAACATGCAAAAAAAAAAACCTATCTAACCACTAAGGTTAAAAGCAGAGGTTTTAGATAAACGTCTTCTGCAGAATATGTGGAAGCCGCACTGCCTCGTCAAGGCACCTCTGTGTAGTGCGGTCCTAACTCTAACCTATGAGAGTCTCCATCTTGGAGCACATGTGGCAAAAGATAAAATTGGGTGCAGGTACGCCAGGAGGCAGCCCAACCTCCTTAAAAAGGTACAGGGACGCACAGGGGAACCCCGCACATCACAACGGCAGCTGAGACCCCCTGTGTGCCACTGCACCAAATCAGTCAAGGAAAACACACTCATCAACTCATAACCAACTTTAAAGCAAGGTGCACATGGAAGGGCTTTATACAATACAACAGCAAAAAAATTCCCAGCACACCAGCCAGCATGCAAAAAAACCCCCAAAAACCTGCATCCAATTTCACATATTCTACAGAAGACGTGTATCTAAAACCTGTTTTTAACCTTAGTGGTTAGACAGGTTTTTGTTTGCATGCTGGCTGGTGAGTGTGCTGGGAAACTTTTTGCTGTTGTATTGTATAAAGCCCTTCCATGTGCACCTTGCTTTAAAGCTGGTTATGAGTTGATGAGTGTGTTTTCCATTTGTTTTGCTTGACTGATACACAAATAAGATACATTTTTGTTAATAGTTAAGGTACTTGAGTGCATTTTTAAGATTTAATCATGAGTTTAGTGTCACTTTAAAAGAGGCAGATTGACATAACAAGAAAAAAGAAAAGGCTAGTTGCACTACTTACCAGTATGACCCCGTGGTCGGGGAGGGGTGCTTGGAATGACTGCGGATGGCACCACCAAATACAGATAATTGCAGAAACGTCACCAGCACACCAAATCCTTTTAGGATCAAAATTGGTAGATTTATTGCAAACTCATGTCAGTTACACAAGCGCTTTCGGGGCCACACAGGGTCCCTTCATCGGGCATAGCAATGAGGCCCTGTGTAACTAACATGAGTTTGCAATAAATCTATGAATTTTTATCCTATAAGGATTTGGTGTGCAGATTGACATAACAGGCACATACAGTAAAGGTAAGTGTGTATTACATAGTTATTTACAG
Organism: Nanorana parkeri; assembly: GCF_000935625.1. Lineage (NCBI taxonomy): Eukaryota > Metazoa > Chordata > Amphibia > Anura > Dicroglossidae > Nanorana > Nanorana parkeri. Next base: position 1,512,134 of record NW_017306391.1, read on the forward strand.
TAGTTAATAAGGTTGAAAAAAAGAGAATGGTCAATAAAAATCAATCTTTGTGTGAGTTTTATGTGTTTGATAAAATCCTATAAGCATAGGCCAGTTTGTTTTCTCTTTCCTACTCTAGTAAGTATATTTAATTTTGTTAACCTTTAGAAGAACACTACCACACACATTCTAACAATACTGACCAGAAGAAGTCAAACCCTCCCCCCACCCCCCCTCCCATTCTTCATTTCCACACACAGACTGTATAAAAAGGGTATCAGTTCATTATTTTCCAATCTTTGTGGATAGGCCTGTAATTGGGTACCATATTTAGATTTTATTGACCACAGGCAGTTAAGGTCTTCTTAAAATCCAATGATTGTTTTGCACAGTCATGTACCAAGGGATAAGATGCTGGCTTGTGCAACTTATGGCACAAATAATCTTATGGTACCATATTTCATGGTGATAATGCCCTGTGATGGGGGAGCTTTAAATGTGGCGCTTTTAGGCCTTGTTCACACCAAGCGCGGAGCAGATCCGGACCAGAGCAGGTGCAGGCCGGATCAAAACTGCGTCCAATGTATTCCAATGGTATTTTGACCTCCAGTTCACATCGCAGCGTGCGGATCCAGATCCAGACCGGATGAAAAAACTGCGGCAAGCCCTATTTTACCTGCTCTGGATCTGGTCTGGAACGCATCAAAAACGCAAAAACGCATGCAAGTGCCTGAAAGCCCATGTTAAAACTTAAAAAAAAAAAAAGAATGTTTTTTTTTAACCAAAACCGGCCCTAAACGCATCAAAAACGCGTCTAAAACGCGGCACAACCCACTGCACTGCGTGTGCAGAAACCTGACCGGATCTGGTCTGCATTTGGTGTAAACAAGGCCTTAAGGACCTAGTACACTCACCAAGGTGTGTTTTATGGTTTCCGGTTTACTCTTATTCACAATTAAGAATGAAACATAGGGTTTTTTTTCCAATTACATCACACAGCAACAAACATTTATCCGCCTCCTGGTGATTAGTGAAGTGATGAGTCTGGACTTGGTGCGAACCCAGTTTGCCCGCATTCTCCCAAGCCCACTCAGAACTGTAACTGCCACCCCCTGCTCCCAGCCCATCAGTTGCGGAGAGGTGCATTCCCTACCTTGCAGCTATACATCACAAAAGGAATTGCCCCCAACTGCGGCCACTGTTTGGGCCGGGAGGAGGGAGTGGCACTCTTATATTTGACAGGACATGGGCAAACTCAGGCGGACTGGGATCACACCAAGTCCAAGCTCATTTCTACTGGTGATTCATTAAATTTCCAGCAGTACAAGTGTCTCTAATCATACTCTTAACTTGGTCCTTAACCTGGTCTGGTCTCTCTAGCAGGCTTTTCTTGCAACAATGGTTCTCCCAATGTGTTTTACCTCCTTTATACTATCACAGTCACAGCCCCGATAAACACTGTTTAACCACCTCCCGTCCATTGGCCGTACTTAAACGGCCGGACAGGAGCCTTGTAGATGTAGGTGGGCGTCTTAAGACGTCCCTCCCCGCCCCCAGTGGGTAAACCGTCAAAGCGGTAAACAGCCAGCGATGGCTGTTTACATACAAGCGTTCCGGCGTCGGTAGAGACACTCAATCGCTTTTATTTAGAGCGGGTGTGCGCCCCCCCCGTCTCCATCCAGGCATATAAACGGTTTAAATGCTAATTTGGGAGCTGTCTCACCTGTCCATCTCCTCATGAAAGTTACACAGCTCTACCACACAACACATTCAGCCTGGTTACCTCTTTTTTTCTCTGCTGCAGTTATGCAACACAGCTAGGTCACCCCCTGATGATGTCACCTCTGCTGTTTTCTCCTGTCAATATGTCCTTTGTCAGCACATGTAAATACAGGACACCAGATTGGCCCCAAATACAGTCCTCCATTTCCCTGTCTTCTGAACAGAGGATTAAGAGAGCCTGAAATGAAGACTACACTTCAAACACCCTCAACCATACCACTCTAAATACCCAAGATGTAACAGTAATACTCCTATCATATACCATATGTTTTAGTCATGCTCTAAAATGCACATCTTTTTGTTACAAGTTCATGCTTTATTAATTGGGAAACTGGACTTTTGTGCTTCTAAGACATTAGAGCTATACCTGCTTGGTTTCTTTAACACTTTTGCTCAACACACATGTCAGGACAATGTTCTGACTGATCCTGTTCTATGCTCACAAAGTGCATTTGATTCATTGACGAGATACTTGCCCTACTAACAATGCAACATTCATTCAGCTAGTGAATAAGGCCTACTAGAGTAAAAGCTGGTATATGCAGAAACAGCTTGCTTGGTCAAATGCTCTAAAGCTTGGCAACCATGGCAAAATATATAAGAAACAGTCTACATTGGAGAAAACTAATTTCCAAAATGTTTAGCCTTGAAAAGTGGTATGATGCATGGGTATGTATAGTGAGTGAATGTGGTAGGTGAACCAGTTCTTTACTTATTTATGTGTTTCTTGTACTGTAACTGAGGTAGATAGCACAATAATTACACAATAAACAACTTAAAAAACATTATGTTGAAAATAAAAAACTCACAAGTCTCTTGTCTTCAGCTGGTCTTTTAGACTTGCCGCAGTGTAATCAATAATATCATCAGCTCCCAGGTCCTTCATCAGTGTTTGAGCTCCTCCAGAGCAAACAGCAGTGACATGTGCCCCCCATGCTTTTAACAACTGAAATATAAAAAAACAAGCACATGGCTGAACAAAAGAATAAAGAAGAAATATACAGTATGTATGTGCACCAAGCAGCTTCTAGTGTTCCAAGCAACCATGTCATAATCCTAGGGTGAGTGGGAATGAGCAGGGCTTGAAAAATTTTATCGTGTCTCACCAGTCAGTCAAAAATTTCAGCATGACTGGACTATAGCCTCGAAGAAAAAAAATAAAATATTTTCCCTACGTTATGTTATAAAACATTTATTCTTACCCATATTTTTAGGAAAAAAATATAAAAGTCAGGGTCACGTCGGGTAAATCGACACCAAACATGTCAAGCCTTAAAAATTGCACGCGCCCGCAAAAATCACAAAAAAACGACCACACCAAAAATTGCCCATAGGCGACAATTTAAACGCTTTTATTGCTCATCAGTTTAGTGTTATCAGGGATTACAATGGCCCGAGAATTATTACCCTCACTCCGACGTTCACCCCGAAATGTAACATGTGCGGCGCAATCGCTGTTTTCGCATGTAGGCGCACCCGACGCATGTTTGCATGTGTATGTGGGGAGGCGGGGGACTTTAAAAAAAATGTAGTGTTTTTTTTTATGGTTCTTTTCATTTTTTTTATTACTCTTCCCCCCCCTTAACTTTATTGCTATCACATAGGGGACTAAAAATCCCCCTATGTGATAGCCAATTTACATGACAGGTCCTTTTTATGGAGACATAATGACTAATGTCACCTAGGGACCCCCAGGGAAGAGAGAAGCTGATGAAGCAGATATCTGCTTCACCAGCTTCTCCCAAGCTTCTGAAGCTGGAGAGTGATAGCTGAATGCGGAAGTAATGTAATATACATCACTTCCTGTATTCGAGGACGGAAAGGATGTCAGAGGGAGATTGTGTACAGATCTCCCTTTGATCTCCAGTCACAGAGAAGCCGTGTTGGTCCAGGCCGCACCAGGCACAGCGGATCTCGGGACCGGCAATGACATCGGCTAATACAAGCGATGGGGCGTCTCTAGAGACGCCCAATTGCTTGAACGTAAAGCTACCGGCCTGGAAGTTAATCGCCGGATCCGCCGTCCTCTCATCACAGACAAGAGGACAAGCAGATTTTTCAAGTCCTGGGAATGAGGCACTGGACCACAAACTTTCTCTGGTCAAATAAGAGAAACATTTTAAAGAGTACCTGTCACTTCCAAATGCTATCACATAGGGGTTTGTTATCCCCTGTGTGATAGCAATAAAGTTAAGTGAAAAAAAATAGTTAAAAAGATAATAAAATTAAAAAGTAAAAAATAATAACTAATTAAAACTGTAACTACATGTAAAAAAATAAAAAGGCGATAAAGTAAAAATAATAAAATAAATGGAAATAAAAAATGTTTACAAAGTAAATAAAAATTGAAAAAAATGAAAACCAGCCCCGCTGCCCCCATCATCTGCATGCTAATAAACGCGCAGTTTTTTCAACCGCGATTGTGTGCAACCACTCGGGCAGGGCGGTATTGCGGCAGGAAATCACGCAATCTGCCTGGCACGATTGGGGTGCCATTAGAAAATAATGGCACTGGCAGCGCGATCAGCGGTGGTGTGCAATCCATGTAAGCGGATGGCTGGGCGGTCACGCCACCGCCGATCGTGTTGGCAGTGCCATTATTTTCCAATGACAGTCCATTCGCGCCAATCAGATCGCACAGCCTGGGCGGTCCCAGACGATCTTGGTTGAAAACATGGATAGGTTAAATGTTTTATTGCTCTAAAACATTCTTAAATTAAAAGTTCTTCATAATCATAAAGAAATTGGCCTAAAATCATTAGTCTATTGTTTTTTTTTTAAATGTCACCTGTCCCTTTAAGAAAAAGTATCGGTAATTGGTATTGGCAAGTACATGAGGGGAAGTACTTGTACTTGGTCTTGAAAAAGTGGTATCGGGACATCCCTAGTGTCAAGTACAATGCACACGATACAAATATAAATCTGTCATACCAACATTTATACTTCATCCCATTAGGTAAATGGAATTGGAGCACCGATACAATTCTCTGCATATGAAAATCTGAAATTCTTTGGATTATATACTGCACACATAATAAGCATGTTTATGAAGTGCAATGTGTACAGATTAGTATCCTTTCCTTTTAATAAATTGTTTATAACCCACAAATTGCCAGCATTTACAGACATCAGACCACTGTGAGGGGAAGGGAGAAAACTCCAAGTCACTGTATCGCATATACTACAATTACATCAATATGGATTCTTGTCTCAGTGCCCAATAGTATGTATCGGTATTAAAAAAAAATCGATTGAACTAAGGGAAAAGCCACTTTTTCTTTAATATATACTTTATATACATGTATACTATATTCTTACGTTAGTAAGATGTTAAAAAACCTTTCATTAAAAAAACAGGTTTACAGCATAATGAAAAAATATCTTCCTGCTGTAAATACCACAAACAGAAAAAATACACCCAGAATATTACAAAATAATATGACTAGACTGTTATGTGAATGGGGCCACAATATGGTATGGATTGAGTATGCTGAACAGGAAAGAACCTCTGAAGGCAAAAAGAAAATTTGTAACTGAAGTAAGTTTACCTGAGTGGCCGCTGTGCCAACCCCTCCAGATGCTCCAATGATTAAAACACTGAAATAAAAAAGAAAACAAGGTTAATTCTGTCATTCAGCTAAAGTGTAATCCTTTCAGCACCGAAAAGTCAGTAATATACAACTATATATTGTGTACAATAAGCTTATTTTAATAAAACTGTACAACAAGAAAAGCATCCACTTACAGAAGATTTGCTAAAGAGGAACTCCGGCCAAAAGTGTCCTTAACCCTTGCAGTAGGGCCACCAACTGTTGTTTGTCTGAAGAAGGGACTGCCTGGTCCCAAAACGTCACTTTGTGTATGTCACATCATGTTCAGTCAATAAAAGAGATTGACTGCTATCAACAAACGGAGTGTGAGTGACTTTATGGTATTTTGCTTTCAAAGAAGAGGGTAACGCAAACGAAAACACGTGAGAACCGCTCGATAGCTCAGTCGCCTAGGTGTGAACCTAGCCTAAACCTTTGGCTGATTTAAAATCGGAATCTACTGAAGTTATTAAATACATATTGGTCACATGAAATCTCACCGAAGACTATATTATCAGTGTTTTACAGAACTAAACTTTCATCTAGTATGTATCACAGCACGTAATTTGTCCACATAAAAAGCAGTCATAAAATTGTAATGATATTGGAAGAAAATCTCGTGTCATCCAGCTACATGCATCTAGACAAAAGAAAACCGACGTTGAACAGTTTGACAAAAACAAGCAAGAGAAAACTGATGTATTGAAGGATTTTATGTCAGGAAAAGATGTCTGGCGCTCACCGTTTTCCTGGACAGGTTTCCTTTTTCAAACCGCAGCTGTTAACAAGGGCAGCCCATGCTGTGAGGGCAGCATAAGGTAAGGAAGCAGCTTCTGTATGACTAAGTGACTTTGGCTTAAAGGATACCTAAACATAAATGAAAACAACAAAATGATGCTAAATTCCTCCATGCTAGAATAAAAGGTCACAAAGCTAGAACATTCATTAAATTAGAAGTATCTGAAATGATTAAACAAACTTAATCATAGAGTAGTTGTTTCCATAAGTGCTAGTTCACAGCAGCCCCAGTACATTCCGGCCTGATTCAGTGCCGGAACCCAACGGATCGCATCTTGGCCGGCTCACTGCGTTCTAGGGCGGGAGGGGGCATGGCGGTGCATTGATGTCAATAGTACCGCAGCTATGCCCCAGCCGCAGTGCGATCGCTTGTGCTGGAACGCGTGGCACATGAATGTCTGCGTTCTGGTCCGGTGCAGTCAGAAAAAAATAGTGCATGCAGCATTTTTTATGACCGGAACGGCTGCATTGATGTGCCACGCATTCCGGTGCGGACGATCGCACTGCAGCCAGGGAGCGTGGCTGCGGTGCCATTGACTTCAATGCACCGCCAGGCCCCCTCCCGCCCCAGAACACAGTGAGCTGGCCAGGATGCGATCCAGTGCGTTCCAGCACCGAATCGTCCCAGAACGCACTTGGGCTGGTGTGAACTAGCCCTAATTGTGATGTAGGTATATTGCTGGGTTTGCTTGGCTAGCTAGGGTACACAGGGTAATTATCCTGAAGCTCTTTCATCTGTGGCACCTGAAGCATAAAAATAAAAGATCTCTTCCCATGATCTCTCACTACTCTGCGACTAAGCCTGTTTGGGTTTAATGCGTTAGGGTGAGTGACCAGCAAGCGGGAATAATACGTTTGGAATGGACTGGATTTTACAAATAAAGAAGCACTGGGTGAAGATTGGCAGTGTGAGGCTTTTTCTTTGGATTGCATTTGCTCTGGAGTATGGATGGCTTTCCGGCCAACACCAAGCAGTGGAACTCTAAAAAAAAATAAGGAAAAACAAAGCAAAGGTGGAGTTGTTCCCGAAATAGAATTCATTTTTAACTTTGAGTGACAATAAAAGATGAGACCTAGTTGATGACCATAACGTTTAAGCATTTCACAATTAGTTTTATTTCATATATTTACCTCGTTAGCACTTGCAACAACGAATTCTGCAAAAGTACCCTGCCTCCATGGTGGGACTGCTGCCCAAACCTGTTAAAACAATTCAATAAAGGATTACTTGACTATGCATTCCTAATAATACTGTACAAATATGCATACTTTACATAGTTCTTACCATTCTAATTAGCCTTGTATAATAATGGAAGCAAATGGGATGAATTTTCTTGTATATGATTCAACTGGGTGAGGGGGGCAGCAGTAGTGGATCCTTCATATGAATATATTAAAGTGGACCTTTACCCCCTTTCACTAAAAATCACATCAACATGCAGCTCTGCATGCTGATATGAAATCATCTTACGTTCATTAGTTAATCATATTTTGCTTTTACTTACAATTATTGTTTTTATACTTCTTGGTCTTCTTGCGCATTAGTGATGTAATGTGCCCAAGTGTTCTGGGAAGGTTACATCAGTAGTACATTGCTGGGAAATCTCATCCGTAATCTCATCCGGTCTCAGGGAAAGGCGTTTTCCTCCCCTGAGGTGATGTGCATGGTCACATGTCCTAGTCACATGTGCTAGAGTTCCAGGAAGCAAAGTGAGGTATATTGATCTGCCCTTGTTAAAAATGGCCACCGTGAGAAGAATGGGGAGGAACAGAAAAATAAGGTATGCGAAGAAGAAAAAGCCTGCAATTATCTGGAAGTATCTATTTGTAGATTATCATCACTAAACATTTCTAAAGTCGTCTTTGTTGTCATTTCAAAAGGTATGAGTTAAGCTCCTCTTTAAGGGTAAAGCGGGGCCAAGTGAAACAGCCACCTAGTATAAAGCCAAGCAGAGCATAGGCTCTGCTTGGCTTTATACTAGGTGGCTGTTTCACTTGGCCCCGCTTTACCCTTAAAGAGGAGCTTAACTCATACCTTTTGAAATGACAACAAAGACGACTTTAGAAATGTTTAGTGATGATAATCTACAAATAGATACTTCCAGATAATTGCAGGCTTTTTCTTCTTCGCATACCTTATTTTTCTGTTCCTCCCCATTCTTCTCACGGTGGCCATTTTTAACAAGGGCAGATCAATATACCTCACTTTGCTTCCTGGAACTCTAGCACATGTGACTAGGACATGTGACCATGCACATCACCTCAGGGGAGGAAAACGCCTTTCCCTGAGACCGGATGAGATTACGGATGAGATTTCCCAGCAATGTACTACTGATGTAACCTTCCCAGAACACTTGGGCACATTACATCACTAATGCGCAAGAAGACCAAGAAGTATAAAAACAATAATTGTAAGTAAAAGCAAAATATGATTAACTAATGAACGTAAGATGATTTCATATCAGCATGCAGAGCTGCATGTTGATGTGATTTTTAGTGAAAGGGGGTAAAGGTCCACTTTAATATATTCATATGAAGGATCCACTACTGCTGCCCCCCTCACCCAGTTGAATCATATACAAGAAAATTCATCCCATTTGCTTCCATTATTATACAAGGCTAATTAGAATGGTAAGAACTATGTAAAGTATGCATATTTGTACAGTATTATTAGGAATGCATAGTCAAGTAATCCTTTATTGAATTGTTTTAACAGGTTTGGGCAGCAGTCCCACCATGGAGGCAGGGTACTTTTGCAGAATTCGTTGTTGCAAGTGCTAACGAGGTAAATATATGAAATAAAACTAATTGTGAAATGCTTAAACGTTATGGTCATCAACTAGGTCTCATCTTTTATTGTCACTCAAAGTTAAAAATGAATTCTATTTCGGGAACAACTCCACCTTTGCTTTGTTTTTCCTTATTTTTTTTTAGAGTTCCACTGCTTGGTGTTGGCCGGAAAGCCATCCATACTCCAGAGCAAATGCAATCCAAAGAAAAAGCCTCACACTGCCAATCTTCACCCAGTGCTTCTTTATTTGTAAAATCCAGTCCATTCCAAACGTATTATTCCCGCTTGCTGGTCACTCACCCTAACGCATTAAACCCAAACAGGCTTAGTCGCAGAGTAGTGAGAGATCATGGGAAGAGATCTTTTATTTTTATGCTTCAGGTGCCACAGATGAAAGAGCTTCAGGATAATTACCCTGTGTACCCTAGCTAGCCAAGCAAACCCAGCAATATACCTACATCACAATTAGGGCTAGTTCACACCAGCCCAAGTGCGTTCTGGGACGATTCGGTGCTGGAACGCACTGGATCGCATCCTGGCCAGCTCACTGTGTTCTGGGGCGGGAGGGGGCCTGGCGGTGCATTGAAGTCAATGGCACCGCAGCCACGCTCCCTGGCTGCAGTGCGATCGTCCGCACCGGAATGCGTGGCACATCAATGCAGCCGTTCCGGTCATAAAAAATGCTGCATGCACTATTTTTTTCTGACTGCACCGGACCAGAACGCAGACATTCATGTGCCACGCGTTCCAGCACAAGCGATCGCACTGCGGCTGGGGCATAGCTGCGGTACTATTGACATCAATGCACCGCCATGCCCCCTCCCGCCCTAGAACGCAGTGAGCCGGCCAAGATGCGATCCGTTGGGTTCCGGCACTGAATCAGGCCGGAATGTACTGGGGCTGCTGTGAACTAGCACTTATGGAAACAACTACTCTATGATTAAGTTTGTTTAATCATTTCAGATACTTCTAATTTAATGAATGTTCTAGCTTTGTGACCTTTTATTCTAGCATGGAGGAATTTAGCATCATTTTGTTGTTTTCATTTATGTTTAGGTATCCTTTAAGCCAAAGTCACTTAGTCATACAGAAGCTGCTTCCTTACCTTATGCTGCCCTCACAGCATGGGCTGCCCTTGTTAACAGCTGCGGTTTGAAAAAGGAAACCTGTCCAGGAAAACGGTGAGCGCCAGACATCTTTTCCTGACATAAAATCCTTCAATACATCAGTTTTCTCTTGCTTGTTTTTGTCAAACTGTTCAACGTCGGTTTTCTTTTGTCTAGATGCATGTAGCTGGATGACACGAGATTTTCTTCCAATATCATTACAATTTTATGACTGCTTTTTATGTGGACAAATTACGTGCTGTGATACATACTAGATGAAAGTTTAGTTCTGTAAAACACTGATAATATAGTCTTCGGTGAGATTTCATGTGACCAATATGTATTTAATAACTTCAGTAGATTCCGATTTTAAATCAGCCAAAGGTTTAGGCTAGGTTCACACCTAGGCGACTGAGCTATCGAGCGGTTCTCACGTGTTTTCGTTTGCGTTACCCTCTTCTTTGAAAGCAAAATACCATAAAGTCACTCACACTCCGTTTGTTGATAGCAGTCAATCTCTTTTATTGACTGAACATGATGTGACATACACAAAGTGACGTTTTGGGACCAGGCAGTCCCTTCTTCAGACAAACAACAGTTGGTGGCCCTACTGCAAGGGTTAAGGACACTTTTGGCCGGAGTTCCTCTTTAGCAAATCTTCTGTAAGTGGATGCTTTTCTTGTTGTACAGTTTTATTAAAATAAGCTTATTGTACACAATATATAGTTGTATATTACTGACTTTTCGGTGCTGAAAGGATTACACTTTAGCTGAATGACAGAATTAACCTTGTTTTCTTTTTTATTTCAGTGTTTTAATCATTGGAGCATCTGGAGGGGTTGGCACAGCGGCCACTCAGGTAAACTTACTTCAGTTACAAATTTTCTTTTTGCCTTCAGAGGTTCTTTCCTGTTCAGCATACTCAATCCATACCATATTGTGGCCCCATTCACATAACAGTCTAGTCATATTATTTTGTAATATTCTGGGTGTATTTTTTCTGTTTGTGGTATTTACAGCAGGAAGATATTTTTTCATTATGCTGTAAACCTGTTTTTTTAATGAAAGGTTTTTTAACATCTTACTAACGTAAGAATATAGTATACATGTATATAAAGTATATATTAAAGAAAAAGTGGCTTTTCCCTTAGTTCAATCGATTTTTTTTTAATACCGATACATACTATTGGGCACTGAGACAAGAATCCATATTGATGTAATTGTAGTATATGCGATACAGTGACTTGGAGTTTTCTCCCTTCCCCTCACAGTGGTCTGATGTCTGTAAATGCTGGCAATTTGTGGGTTATAAACAATTTATTAAAAGGAAAGGATACTAATCTGTACACATTGCACTTCATAAACATGCTTATTATGTGTGCAGTATATAATCCAAAGAATTTCAGATTTTCATATGCAGAGAATTGTATCGGTGCTCCAATTCCATTTACCTAATGGGATGAAGTATAAATGTTGGTATGACAGATTTATATTTGTATCGTGTGCATTGTACTTGACACTAGGGATGTCCCGATACCACTTTTTCAAGACCAAGTACAAGTACTTCCCCTCATGTACTTGCCAATACCAATTACCGATACTTTTTCTTAAAGGGACAGGTGACATTTAAAAAAAAAACAATAGACTAATGATTTTAGGCCAATTTCTTTATGATTATGAAGAACTTTTAATTTAAGAATGTTTTAGAGCAATAAAACATTTAACCTATCCATGTTTTCAACCAAGATCGTCTGGGACCGCCCAGGCTGTGCGATCTGATTGGCGCGAATGGACTGTCATTGGAAAATAATGGCACTGCCAACACGATCGGCGGTGGCGTGACCGCCCAGCCATCCGCTTACATGGATTGCACACCACCGCTGATCGCGCTGCCAGTGCCATTATTTTCTAATGGCACCCCAATCGTGCCAGGCAGATTGCGTGATTTAGAAACAGCCACCTAGTATAAAGCCAAGCAGAGCATAGGCTCTGCTTGGCTTTATACTAGGTGGCTGTTTCACTTGGCCCCGCTTTACCTTTAAAGAGGAACTTTACTCATATCTTTGCGATGACAACAAAAACACCTTTAGAAATGGCCACAGTAGGGGGAGAGGAAGATATTCTCATCAGAGACTCAATGTTTAGATTTAAATTTCCCAGTTGTCACACTTTAATTACAGAGCCAGAAAAACGAATGTTTTGATAAAATCTCTCATATCTGAGTCCACATATTTCTATTGGTCACATGCACAGGGATTGAATAACCTAGGTGTGTGATCACCCCTTCTCGTCATAATATTATAGCTGGGTAGAATTGAAATACAGCAGCTCATTCTCAACTTCCTTCAGTTAAGTTCTGTGTTTGTCTGCCAGGCAATGCAATTGTAGAAGTAGTGCAGCATATCTCCCATTGGCCCTGAAACTGGGTATAGACAACTTATCTTGTTTGAGCAGAACAGCTCATTTCCACATACGAAGATTGAAACCGGACCCTACTCCAGCAGAAAGGATCAGTCATTTTACATGGTTTTAGCTCTTTACATATTGAACTATTATGGCCTATGCGGTATCCTGATATTAAGCAAAATTGAGGTAGAATGAATCTAAAGTATATAAGACATACAATACAAAGTAAGAATTTCTCCTAATAAAAGCATAAATGTTATTTCTAAACAGTGAATGCTAACTTGACATAATTCACACGGACCTACAAGTCATGTATTAGAAAGGGGATCTATTTGTCCATATCATTAAAGATGTTGGAAACCTGGTTTTCAAACAGTCCTTCTAAAAGTAAGACTTTTTTAGTTTCTATTACATCACATTTAAAAACATGGTTTTAATGTAGTCTTGCTTGGCATTGGCAACCACCAGCATGCTTTAAAGGGTATCTATGGTCAAAAACTAAAAATATATATGTATTTCTCTATTGAATTTTCACAAGTTCTAGCCCACTCCTAATGACCATATCCATCTAGACGTTTGTAAACTTACTCGTTGAAGATGCCCATACAATGTACTTCCTCAATGCAGTGACACAATTTCACTTCAATGTGTCACAATTTTCACTGAAATAAAGTATGTCACCAGCACACCAGGAATCCTCATCCAAAAACACCTTTATTGATGTTCAAGCACTGCACAGGGTCCCGCACCTGACAAAGGGACTCTGCGTGGTCCCAAAACCTTGTTTTTTGACAAAATGCAGAAACATCAATAAAGGCGCATTTGGTTGAAGATCCTTGGTGTGCTGGTACTTTATTCTTTGGATTTGTACCATGCCATCCACAGAATCACTTCAGCACCCATTCAACACGGCATATACTGGCCAGGAGTGCAGTGGGATATCTACAACTCTCACAAAGCCTGCCTTTTGAACTAAAACTGAACATGTGCACAGTGTAACATTATTATTGCATGCTCGAGGCAGTGCATGATGGGATATGTAGTCTCGTGAAATTGAGTTTGCATCACATCAAGCAGCAGGTAAAGAGATGTAAAGCACACTGGGAATCCAGGAAGTTGTTGAAACTGATGGGCAGACAGAAGGCAACACTCATTATATAAAAGGGAATTGTTTTAAGTGAGCTTTGACTGCATTATGAAAAACAACTCTAATATGTATTCCTATTACAACGCTGATGTTATAACAGGATAGTGTATACTGGAACTTTACAACTGCTTTAAATGCTGATGGAAAAGTCCTTGGTTAAGTGCTCAGATATTGAGTTGTGTTGAGCATTAATTATCAAGTAGGTCTCCACTACATGGCCTATTCTCTGCCCATACTACAGCACACTTGAGAATATAATTGGCTCTACCATGATTGATTGTGGTCTTTGAACAAGGTAAATCTGACAGATCTGACACAGACTGAAAGTATTTACAAAAAAACATTATGTGTTGTGATGCAGGTGTGACATGTAGAAAAATATTTCCACTTGTTAAAAAACATGCAATAGTCATGGAAGCATAGAGATGCATTCTGACCATGCATTGGTCTTCTGAAGAATTACCAATTTAACAATGTTTCTCGTTTTCCCAAAACTTGCCTCATCTCCAGGTTGAAAGTATTTCACTGCAATTCCACACTCCATTACAACTCCTGAAAGATCTCTACCCAGAGTTATAGGGAATTCACTGCCCGGTGTGTTCAAGTGTAGAGGATCACGACTGATGTTCAGGCTGGCAGCTCCATAACCATCTGAAAATATGAGTATTTAGTCACTTATTGATGTCAACATTTACTGAATTCATGAATCACAGATCTTTGCAAATGATGGAAATGGAAAATATTCATCAATTACAACCATGGGAGAGGACTACTAAAACGTAGACATACAAGCTACATGTTTTTTCCTTTAACAATTTCATCCATAACATCTGTTCGTCCATTAGGGACCAAAACAATTTTTACATTTCAGCTTTAGGCCTACTGGCTCAGCAATCATTTGTTCACAATACAGGATAGTGAAGTGATGCATATATTGTTCTGGACAAACAGAGCTTCCTTTTGTGAACATAATCATCTACAATTATTTCTTTCTCATTTAAAAAGGTAAAAAAAAGGGAAAATAATAAAAAAAAAAACACTATTATTCCAGTTTAACCAGTAATATTGTTAAAAGTCTACAATCAATTATCAGTCCAAGCCATGCATCTATCGAGAGAGAACAATTATAATGCATTTTCCCATTGGAAAATGTCCCCATTGGAAGATGTCCCATCAACTCCTGCTTCAGTAGCACCGATAACATTTTTTGGATTTTCCATCACTTTCTGCATCGCTGACAATGGTCCCCAGGACAAATAAAGGGTGAATCTACCCATTGTGAACACAGACAATAAAAACTTGACAGGTGTTCAAACCTATCCTCACACTATTAAAAGAGAACTATGGCCAATCCTTTTTTGACCATAGTTCTCTTTTGGGTCACAGGAAGACATTTACTAATGTCCTCCTGTGACCCAGAACTCAGCATATACCTGTCTACTGCCGACTATTTACTAATGTCCTCCTATGACCCAGAACTCTGCATATAGCTGTCTACTGCCGACTATTTACTAATGTCCTCCTAAGACCCAGAACTCAGCATATAGCGGTCAACTGCCGACTATTTATTAATGTCCTCCTATGACCCAGAACTCAGCATATAGCTGTCAACTGCCGACTATTTACTAATGTCCTCCTAAGACCCAGAACTCAGCATATAGCGGTCAACTGCCGACTATTTACTAATGTCCTCCTGTGACCCAGAACTCAGCATATAGCTGTCTACTGCCGACTATTTACTAATGTCCTCTTATGACCCAGAACTCAGCATATAGCTGTCAACTGCCGACTATTTACTAATGTCCTCCTAAGACCCAGAACTCAGCATATAGCGGTCAACTGCCGACTATTTACTAATGTCCTCCTGTGACCCAGAACTCAGCATATAGCTGTCTACTGCCGACTATTTACTAATGTCCTCCTGTGACCCAGAACTCAGCATATAGCTGTCAACTGCCGACTATTTACTAATGTCCTCTTATGACCCAGAACTCAGCATATAGCTGTCAACTGCCGACTATTTACTAATGTCCTCCTGTGACCCAGAACTCAGCATATACCTGTCTACTGCCGACTATTTACTAATGTCCTCCTATGACCCAGAACTCAGCATATAGCTGTCTACTGCCGACTATTTACTAATGTCCTCCTGTGACCCAGAACTCAGCATATAGCTGTCAACTGCCGACTATTTACTAATGTCCTCCTGTGACCCAGAACTCAGCATTTAGCTGTCAACTGCCGACTATTTATTAATGTCCTCCTATGACCCAGAACTCAGCATATAGCTGTCTACTGCCGACTATTTGATGAGAGCGCAGAGCTGCGCTGCAGCCAGGAAAGATCCCCACAATATTGTTGGGATCCACCCTGCTGCTAGATTGACAGCTGACTCTGCCTCTCTAGAGCCAGAAGCAGCTGTGCCTGTCCCCTCCCATGCTGATAGAAGGGGAAAGCAGAGTGAAAAATGGAGGACCTCATCACTGTACTGCTTTCCGTTGTGCAGTCACAGCCTGGGTTAGGTTCATGACAGACTGGGCTCAGAGGAATTGAGTTAAATGATGCTGGCCATCAGAGTGGGTACTGCAAAAGGAAATCTCTGTATTGGAGATAACTATTCCAGCATAAGCTAATTGTGTTTTTTTTTCTTATCTTTTAATTGGCTATTCATTTGTATCTTGTTATTTTTGGCTGGAGTTCTGCTTTAACTTCAAAGCATTTGAGGGAACAATTTTCCCTACACAAGAGACAATTAATTCCTCACTCTGCGGTTCTTCTAAAATGACCCTCTCTTTAAGTTACAGAATACCCTGCTCCTTAGCATGGTGTGAACTGACCCTCATATCAACTGACAATTAAAAAACATTTATTTTCCGTTTTAGCGTTAGTGAAGGGTTAGGACCTCTGCCAGCCGGGCCCATGCTGGGGAAATGAATCCTCTTTATTTGCCCTAATAAATGGAACTGAAAGTTGTCACCAGTACAGAATACAGAATAGGTCTACCACTGGGGACACTGGTTGCAATGACAACTAAGGCGATTCAGATGGGCGATTCTGCCACTAGAGACCAATCTCCATCGGCAGGATTACTAAGAGGCTGCCTGTCTGCATCTATGAAATCACTCACCCTGTAGCCAGATGCAGGGAGATGCTGACTTCATCACATGTAACACAAGTCCATTAACTTGTATTATACATGAAGACGCCAAGGGACATTACAAAGCGGTAGATTTGAGCAGTCAATGCCGGAGGACCAGGGATCAGGTGAGTATATCTTTTTTATTTTACACCCTAAACCAAAATGAACACTAAACCCTTGAAGGGTGGGGGTAGCCCCACTGCAAGAGTTAGTTTTTATCTACCCGGAGTTCTTCTTTAACAATTCAATTTGTGTTCTCATCCCATCTTCCTCTATGAATCACAACAAATAAATGTGATGTTTTACATGACCACATGCAAGTAACCATCAGGGATAGCCAATCAGAATTGAATTTGAACGATACCGCTTTCTGCACAAGCGGTGCATTCTCATTGCACTGTCCAGCATTGTTCCTAAGTAAACTAGGAACCCTGTAGATTTAGAACCATACTCACTTCGCATATTGACATCAATGGGGTTTACACTTGCGGCATGGACTTGAATGATGACTTCATTGGGGTACTTGATGGAAGGGATGGGCATATTATCATTGAAGCGCAGAACATCATTCTTCCCATATTTGTCGATCACCCACGCTGGCATGATTGTATTTCTTACAGACGATACATGAATTCCTCTGTCCTTACCAGTTTTTAATCTTACGATTGGTCTTTTATATAAGCTGGCAGTCCTCCAAAAACATCTGTTACATGCCATGCTGATCATTTTCAGTGTAGTCTATAAATAGTACTTATTATATGCAAATATTCAACTGCCGAAATTCAGTACCTTTGGAAAACATATCCTAGGTTTTCACTAGTGCTCATCTATATCCTTTATGCTCCACCACCAGCCACAGGTCAATACATTGAAGCCTTTGTAACGTTTCTAACATACAAAATGAGTTGCAAGAAAAGAGCTGCCACATGACAAGATTCGAGCCTATGCACTGTAATAATAGTTTCCCGCTGCGTCCTTAATGTAACATTTGTCCGTATTTCTCTTCCTCTTCTCTCCTCTGTGCCCTCTAGTCACTTCCGCGTTCCGAGCCTCGTTGTCGTACTGTCCAATCATGTTGTGACTTGGAAGAATATTATCCAATCGGCTCTCTTGGTATTGCTAGGTAGCTGTTTGCCAACCAAAACATGTCGGCTCCTGTTCTGATCACGACTATGTGGTTGTCTATTTAGTATAATAATGCTTGGGATGAGTTTACGTGAGGTGAGTGACTAGCAAAGAGACGCTTTGTATTGCTTTGAAATCGGAATGAGTGAATGAAGCGTAGTGCAGTGAATTCGTGACTGTAAATAGCTAATACATGGGGGAAAGTGCCCAAGCTTGCATGACTTATTGACGTAAGACTATAGCTCAAGACAGCTCAAAAATACAGTGAAGGGAAGTCATCAAAATCTGGAGCAGCTTGTGCATGGCAACCAGTCAGCATCCAGCATTTCATTTTCAAACTTAATTGAACAAAGTGAAGAGAGAAGCTGATTGGTTACCCTGGGCGTGATAATTTGGTAAATTCCCCCCAGTATGTTTGACCTGGCAATAGGGAAATGCTTTTACAGCTTCTATTATTAAAGCATATCTACAGCCAAACTTTGATATAGTAGTGAATGGTTAAAACCACTGTCATTTCTTTTTGCACCATCTGTGCCCCTTTGAGAAGAGATCCCTTCTGTTCCTGTTCTGTAGACTCTACAATAGGGATATGCATGGGTTTAGTGCGAACCAAGCTTATTCAAGCTCGTGCAAAACTGTCACTGACAACCCCCCTCCCACCCAAAATAGCTGTAGCTGGGCCATTCCCTGCCTCTGTTACGTGTGGCGGTGAATGCCCTGGCCGTAGCTGATTGGGGTGGGAGGGGGATATGTCACTGGCATTTTTTGCTCAGGCCCACGCATATCCCTTCTTTAGAATAAAAGAGATTACATTTCTCTAAGCCCTCATTCACACTAGAAAAGGCCGGGAAGGACAGGTGCTGCATGTGATTAGTACGCCGCCCCCGTCCTTCTCTATGGGAGTTTGTGGCCATACGCTGCCCTGCACATCCGTGCGGGTGTCCGTACTCGTACACTGACCGGATAGATCCTGTCTGCCTCCGAGCCAGGAAACACACACTCGTGCGGAACTGCACTTGGGGTGAGCGTAGGGCGGCTTACAACCGCGTACTCCCATAGAGAAGAAAAGGGGGCTGCGTACTAATCACACACAGCACCTGTGCTTCCCGGGAGCTGCCCGATACAGCCATGCACTGATCTGTACGTGCCGGCCTTTTCTACTGTGAATGAGGGCTAAGGGTCCATTCATACCAGATGCGTTGGGAATGGGTTTTTCAGTGCACTCCCAACGCACAGCAATAAAAAATAAATGAAAATCAATGAGACCAGTTCACACCAGCACAATGTGTTGCGTTTATCCACGCTGAAAAAAGTTTTTTAGCACATGCAGCGCAACACAACATGCAAAAAATAAAAAAGTTCCTATAGATTGTAAGCTCTTACAAGCAGGGCCCTCCTACCTCCTGTACTCAACTTGTATTGTTAATTGTATTCTCTCCCTCAATTTTCTAAAGCTCTGCGCAAACTGTTGGCGCTATATAAACCCTGTAAAATAATAATATAGAAACATAAAAATAAAAGCTAAAGGAAAACGCATCGCAGCATAGCGCAAACGGGCTCAGCACGTGTTAAAACATGTACATGTGGCGAACTTTGCACATCCCGATGTGCCACGCTGCATTATTGCATGCACTATGATGGAAATAAACCCTGAAGGAGGAGAAGTTCTCTTTTAGAGAGTCATCACTGGAACAAGCGTTCCTCATGGAGGATTTCCCCTCTATTCCTGTTCTGGTGACAACTCATCCCATCACTTTCAGTCCCAGTGACAGTGATTACTATCACAGATGGAGAGACTGAATGGGGACAACAAGCTGGCCATTCACTGTATGAATGAGACGGGCTGAAAGAGAACATCACTTGGTTCCCCCATCCATGCTAATAGTGTGGATGAAGGAATGTTCTATGACCGCTAGATACTAATACCTGAACAGCAACTGCAGCTGTAGTCACTGTTCATTCCACAATTTTCCACTGCTGTGCTTTTGACAGAAGTTAGTTGGCTCGACAAAAGTTGATTTTTCAGGTGGTACTGGTGGGGGCGCCCACAGATCAAATTTCAGTCAATACAGCAGGAAGCGGTCAGATTTGATATGTGTATGGCCAGCTATGGACCGCAATAAAAAACTGTGGATTGAATCTTCTTCTTGCAACATACTTCAGGTAAAGTCAGATGCCTGGTCCCCATCTTCACTCCGTGGTTTCATCCACCAGCTGCTATGTCACTACAGCACACCGTGGTGATGTAGGGGCCAGTGGGTTAAAGCACACAGTGCAGCAGCTCTTCAAAGGAGGGAAGGTGCTGATTTTGTTTATGCTCTTGCTTTCATTACTTGTATGTGCTCTTTGTGTTTTTGCAGTTGATTTAGGTTCTTATTTTTATTCGTTCACAGGCAGCTGTTGCCTTGAGGAGCGGGCAACTAAGCCCTATAGAATTGTGCCAGAAGTGCCTATCATTCATTAAGGAAACCAGATTTCTCAATGCTTACATAAATGTAACTGAAGATGTTGCTCTTAAGCAAGCCGCCGAGGCAGAACAGCGCTTCAGACAAGGTACTGTATAGTTCTGTAGAGGCTGCACAGTCAGTGGCGATTAATGGCTTGAGATAAAAGGATGCAATTAACGGGATGGCTCACCTTTTACCCTTTTCATTATTGAGGTATGGGAAAATGTTTGTTTACTGACTGTAAAGTTTTTCATTAATAAACATTTCTTAACGTAGATGGAAAGGCATCACATACTGACAGTGCTAAACAGTCCCTCTATCATAGTTTTAAGGTTCTCTATTTTCTAATGCATTAAAATCCAGTGCCTTTTTTTTTTTCCATTTGTTTTCTTGTGGTCACTTGACCACTAATTTTCCATCCTGGATCTTTTCCTGCTGAGAGTTGGTTAGAGCAGCACCAGAGCTTAGGGTACAAAGCCAGTGAATGTACAGTAGATGAAGCATTCAAGGGAATACAAAACTTTTGCATTCATAGTGAGGATATGCAGCTTCCGGGTACCAACAATGCTAGGAGAATAGAGAATAAGCCACCTCAATAGCTGCTGTGTAGAGCTGTCAGCCCCAAACAGGAACTAAGGCCATGAGCAGGAAAACAGCAGAATCATCAGTAGACTTGTAAGTTTCGTTTCGTACCCAAATTTCATCCAAATTTCTGAATTAAAATTCAGTTTCAAATTTCAGTTGCATTTCGAATTTCGTCCAAATTTCCAATTCAAGTGACCAGAACAGACTAAGAGGACTAGTACAGACTAAGATATGACCAGTACAGAACTAAAATTACCAACCCCCAAGTTAATGAATGAAGTTCATTTTTAACTAAATTTACTTTACTAAATTTGTATTGATCCGAACTGAAAAACACAAACATTTGGATTAATCTGAACCAAAAACAATTTTTTGAGCCTTTACATGTCTGATCATCAGGTATTTTACTGATATTAAAATGCTAATTGAAAGAAGCATACTGTTATTGTACACATACTGTATTTTTGAAAGTTTTGAAAAATAGTTGATTTTTTTTTTTTTATATATTTTCTGCCCTAGTGAAAAAAAAAACAAATATAAAACTTCATTTTAAAGCATGTACAGTTAAAAATAAAATACAATTGACAAAACCATTTTAGTTCGCCTTTGAAGTGTATGTAAACGAATCTCTAAAATCTCATAAAAGTTTTAACCCCTTCCTTTTTTGCACCCATGTTATATTCCACATTTTAGGCCTGAAAATTACTTCAAACCCCCAAACATTATATATTTTCTGAAAGCCAAGACCCTATAGAATTAAATGGTGGCAGTTGCACATTTCTATGTTGCACGATATTAGCGCAACTCCTTATCAAACCCCAAAATTTAGTGAAAAATGTACTTAAATGCCCCAAAACACAATAAAATACCCATTTTTTTAAATAAAATATAATACCCGGTAAATAGATACCCAACATGCCCAGGTTAAAAATAGTTTGGCGTCCGTGAAACGGCGACAAACTTCAGTACCCCAAAAAGTCCATAGATGACGCTTTAAAAGCCCCCACAGATAATGAATTTAGAGATACCCATAAATACTGTCCCTAGAATTATTGCTCTCACTCCGGCGTGCGCGATGATACCCAACATGTGTAGCGCGCTCGCCGTTTTCCGACTTTACAAAACATTTTTTTATTATTTTTAGATTTACTTTATTTCATTTTAATTTTAAAAACTGTTTTTTTTTTATTACTTTACTTTGATTGCTGTCACATAGGGGGGCTTACAAGCCCCCCTATGTGATAGCAGATAGTGGTGACAGGTACTCTTTAAGGTGATGCTGGGGGTCCAAAAGACCCCTAGTGTCACCTTTACACTCCAAATAAGCTATTGAAGTGCAGATCGCACTTCAATAGCCTATAGCTGAGCTTCAGGAGCCCAGCACTGACAGTTATTGGACCGGAAGTGATGCAATCTGCATCGCTCCCGGTCCCATAGAACGGGAAGGGGATCGACGAACTGAGATTCGTCCAACTCCTCCCCAGCTTCCCACCGACACCAGAGAAGCCGGTCCCGGGCCCGTTGGAGGGGCAACGGAGCCCGGGAAGCACGGCAGGGTGTCGCCAGAATTGCTTCTATTGTAAAGCCGACAGTCGGCTTTCCAAGTTTAAACAGTGTCACAGCGGCAAATGCCGCAGGGAGTCTGTTTAAACAGCCCCGATGCTAGCAACGTACACTGTACGTCGTTAGTCGTGAAGGGGTTAACATGTTAGTGTAATTTTAAGAGTCTTTTTCAATATTCATCTTAAATTAATAATGCCCGGTAATCCTGCCTAAAAACGTCCTTGTTCAGGCTTCCTGTTATACAATGACACCCTGCCCCAGTCTTCCGATTGTGCTCCTGCGTTGTCACTCTGTCATGTAGACTACAATTGACCATTTCAACATACATTATGCTGGCATGGTCCATTGTTGTCACCATCAGGAAATCCGCCCTGTGAAATGCCAGGTAGCTGACACTAGACTGTGTATATTGAAAGTTGCTGCAGGAGATCAGAAGCGCTGATGATGCAACAAAGGATTAAAAAGGTGAAAACTAGTTTTTTATTAACGAAAAAGGGGAACTGTTTATGACACCGTGCTTTAGCAAGCTAATGTCATTCTATTGGATTTATATTTACTTTAGGCTCTAATTGTTTCTACTTATTCAAACAAATCTTCATTTTAGTTATATCGAAATCTGTTAAACTTTTCTCTACATAGAGCAAATATTTTTCTCTTGTTCGCTATGTACACTTGTTACTCTTTTTATCACTAGCAGTGACAAAGCAGTACCCAGACTGCTGCAGCGCTTGTAGCTGCCCAACTGTTTGCAGCATGACATAGCTTTGGCCTCAGAATACCATTGAAAGCTATGGGATTTCAAGACCAGAGTAACATTTCCCTGAAGAATGGAGGGCAGCTTTTTCACAGCCACAAACCAGCTGATTGTTAGAAATCCGAGAGAGGCGATCCCCACTGTTCAGGTTCACTCTGCCGTTAACCTGCTCAGTTACTTTATAGAAAAGGAAGGTCATAAGGGCAGCAAGTCAATTGAAACTTGATTAAAAATATGTACACACTATCAGGCTTAATAAGTAAATCAGGGCTTAGTGGATGGGTTATAGCCAAAGTGAAGCAATGCAGAGCATTCTCTTAAAGCCGAACTCCATCCAACACCTAAAAACATACTTGAAATGCATATATGAGATCTACTGTACCTACCCAGGGATTTGAAATTCCGTACAACTTGAGATTTACACATCTTTGCCACATTACATAGCCAGGCAGATGACACACATTTTCTGGTTAAGCAATTCAGGTTTCTATGTTATATCTACACGCACGTCTGCTCATTGGATAAGAAGTCATTATTATGACTATGTCTGTCCAGTGGGCATGGAGGATGTTCCTGGATGGGTGTTGTGGCATAGGTGTGTACATAACAAGAGTG
This sequence comes from Nanorana parkeri, assembly GCF_000935625.1. Taxonomy (NCBI): domain Eukaryota; kingdom Metazoa; phylum Chordata; class Amphibia; order Anura; family Dicroglossidae; genus Nanorana; species Nanorana parkeri. The sequence continues at coordinate 1,535,961 of NW_017306391.1, forward strand.
ACATATTGAATAAATGTCAAATCCTCTGGCAGGTAAAAAGTGATTCTGTTGCAAAAATAAATCCCAGAATTAAAGCTTTCCCTGCAAAAAAAACTACTTCTGCCCCTGCCCTTGTCACCCCAAGGGCTTAATATTATTTATTTACATTTTTTTTTCATGAATGGAGAACTTTTAGGTGAGTGATTTTCATTCATCCTCATAGTTAGCGCCGACCTGTGACAAAGAAGCTGCCACTGGTCGGCTCTATTGATCGGGAAGTGGGCAGAAACATGCAGCCGATTCGCTCACCTAATCGATCGTCTCCCTGCAGTGAGCAGTGACTGTCAGTCACTGCTCCCTGCGAGATTCCCCCCTCTCCAATCCTCCAGCGCTGAGTGGAGGAACGGATGGGGGAGGGGGCGGGCACAGCAGGCTCTGCCTCTAGCTAGACAGAGCCAGCTGTCACTCACGCAGCTGGGCGGATCCAGAGAGTATTGTTGGGATCCGTCCCGGCTGCGGCACTCTCAGTATATCGCGGGCAATAGCCCGCGATATACTGAGCTTTGGGTCACGGGAAGAGGTTAGTATATGTCCTCCCGTGATCCTAAAGAGAAATATGGGGAAAAACACTTACCCCATAGTTCTCTTTTAAACCATGTAACTGCAACAGCACCAATCCACACTGGGCAGCCATGCTTAAACAGAGAAATTGTTATGCAGTGACGTCTGCAGGATGTTTCAGAGGTTTGTTGCTTGCTCCACTCTCACATCGCACAGTGTGGTGTGGAACAAGTGAAAAAACTTCATGTCTTATGTGAATAATACAGCAATCACCTGTTTAAACAGATCTTGCCTCCAGTGTGTTGTAACTAGTAGTGGCAGAATGTCACAAAGCATTTGCATTTTCTTTAGTTCTGCATCTGTAATAAAAAAATACATATAATAAGCCATGTCTTGCTTACAAAAACACGTCATGTTTTATGAGGTTGTGTTCTTTTTTTTTTTTTGACTGGAAATGCCATGTTTTTGTCATTGCAGGCAAACCCCTCGGGGAATTAGATGGGATCCCAGTTGCAATTAAAGACAACTTTAGCACTGCCAATATAGAGACAACATGTGCATCAAAAATGCTAAAAGGTAAATTATTGCCCTATCTGTGGATTTCACACATGTCACACATGACCTTGATGTCAGGGATGGACAAAATAATATGAAATTCAAGAGCCAGTCTGTCCAATCCAGGAGCCAGCTCCATTGACAACAACTACAGAAAACCTCAAAAGTTGGGCACCAGCTGGCATTTTTAAGGAATATTAGCTGCCTGGCTCCTGGGATTTGCACAGCCCTGGTGTAAGATGTTTTTTTTACTGTAGCTGTCAATGTTCTTTTCATAATTAACTTCTTTTTTTTTAAGGATACATTCCTCCCTTTAACGCTACCGTTGTGCAGAAACTACTTGACCAAGGAGCGGTTCTCATGGGAAAAACTAACCTTGATGAATTTGGTATGGGGTATGTAGCATGATCCTTGTTAAACTGAACTTTGAGCCCATCTTTCTTAGTGCTTATGGCGGGGACTCTTCCTATTCCTAATAGGTGGAAAAGGAATAGTTTGACATATTAAAGTACATTTTTGTTAATGGGGAATGCATTTTGTTATATTTAACCTCTGAGTTTAATGTAATTTTAACCATAGAACAAGTTGATGTGGGTGACATTTCATAATCTACTTGCCAATGTACCACTCACAGTGTTTTAAATGTGATGGTGTTATGTGTGTAGGAAACAGTAGTGGGTAGTGTGGTAATTCATGAAAGAATAATTTAGTGCAGTACACTGTGATCACAGACCACTTTTCCTGTGCGGAGATCAGGGGATTTTAATGACTGGCTGCACAGATCAAATCTCCATGCTTCTCAGAACTCTAGAACAGCAAGCTGAACTGGCTTATCTTGTTCCATGGGAAAGAAGACCTGTTAATTCTTCATGAGGAAAAATACTGGCTGTCCTAGCAGAGGAAACACCTTCCCTGGGATTCACAATAAACATCTAATTTTATGACTAATATAAACCAGTGGTAGGTAGCTTTATGTTATAATTCTCTTGTGAGAGAGATTCTATTTAAAGGCTGTACCTACTAAACTTTATCTGTTAACACGTGAAAGCAGACATTTTATTCTAATTCTATAAAGCTGAGCAAAATGCAGTAACAAAGTGCTGAGTGCAACAACCTATTCAATTCCACTCTACTATTGTAATCAGAGGAAGATGAATATTTATTGGTTGGCACATTGAAGTTGGCTTTATTTAATATGCCTGGAAAGTGTTTTAGTAGTTCTTATATGGTTAGTGCAATATTTCTTTCATATGTTTTTGCATCATATGTGATACTGATTATTGGTTCCCCCCCAAGACCATTGCACCCAAGAACAAAAAAAAATGTATGACATTAAAGTCCATTTTTTTTCCTCCCCCAATGTAAATGTCAGCACTTGCCTTAAATGACGTCTCTTAATCCAATCTTCCTCTTCTTTCCTGATGTTTTCATCTGTCCCTCCAGCGCTGCGGCTGGTGTCCAAACCAGCGCTGACTCCTCTGTCCTTGCTGGCACTTCCAATCCCACAGTGCCCGCATGCGGGTGCACGCGTCCATAGACTTACCTTGCATCTCTCCTCGTCTCCCGGCCGAAAATCCGAACTGCGCATGCGCCCGCCCCAAGATGCTTTGCGGCCGCCCGAGCATTTTCGGATTCTTCTTTTTTTTTTTTCTTTAAACGTTTTGCATATATCTATTGCTCGCTAGCAGTAGATATATGCAAATAAAACGGAGGGTTTAGAAACCCTTTAAGTAATTATTAACAATGTAATTATAGATGTTAACAATCTGAAACCTTTAGAGAAATACATATATTTAATATTATGCAATGTTGTGTAGCCTATTGTTCTGTAAAATCTGCAATTGGGGCAAGAGGAAGAATGTTGGGTAGTTTGGGTTCTGATTAGAGCATAACCTTCCAGAGCCCTGCCCCCATATGACCTAGATACTACTGTTGTATTCTCCCCCTCCCCCAATACCTCCATTTAGCTGTAATTTAGCCTCACTATTTTGCTGCATAGCAAGGAGTCATAGAGTAATTACTTATGCTGTATTTGGTAGGACAGACTTTGGGCATTTTTTCCCTTTTCTTTCCTGCTTTGGGTTTGTTAGCAATAATTTGTGCCCAAAAGAGGAGAAGAATCCATGCAACTACACTGTTACAGTTCTGCTTAGTGCAACTAAATATGATCCAGGTACAGTTAATAGTACCCATATATTTGAGATGGTTGTTGCACAATCTGGCCCCTAAAAGATAAATCGAGAAAGAATCGGGCCCTCTCTGACTTCTACACACACTTTTCTCAATGTCTTGGGGGAATAATTGTCTATCGGATAATAATTTTGACCAAATGAACACTTTTGTTCATCCTTGGAAGGCTGGCTTTATGGGTATCTGCTCCATATATAAACACATTCAGTTCATACAACTATGCAAGTTTATTCTACGATGGTTCATCAGAATGATCGTATGTTGTTTGTGATGTGAGAGTGGTAAGGTATAGAAATTAATATCAGTTTATTTCACTGTTTGCGTGCCACACTGAGGATCTCTAAAGTCTGAAAGATGTAAACTGCAGATATATAGGAGTTTCTCCGTGGTATTCTACAGGGTTATGCTTAAGGCAATTAATATGGAAACTGTGTCTTTTTTTTTTTCCTTCTAAATCTAGATCTAAAGGTTATTGTATTTTATCAACCTAGGTCTGGAAGTACTGATAGCATATTTGGCCCAGTAAAAAATCCATGGAGCTATTCAAAACAGTACAGAGAAAAAAGATCCGGCTCTGGTGCCCTTGTTGATGAAGATACTGATTGGGTAATTACAGGAGGAAGCTCAGGGGGAAGCGCTGCTGCCGTGTCTTCTGGAACATGTTGTGTGTGAGTAGGACGGCTACTGTTATGAGTAAATATGATTTATATAGATATATGTGGGCTGTAATATTTCCTCTTTCTGTTTTTAAATAGAAATTGTATCATCTTAAACTACTCCTGCTTCTCAACAGTAAACTTGTCCAAATCAAATATTCTCTCTCTTGCTTGGTAAGCTCTAACCCTCTTCTGAGAGCGTGAAGGCATCAGGAAGTTTTTCTTTAATCTGCTAACCAATGCGTACATTTGTAACTTTACAAAGGGGTTACCAGTGAAGAAAATTTTAACTATCTTTTTATGCTGGTCAAAGGCAAGCCAGTGTAGGTAATCCCTTTTGAAGTCATCGCTCATATTACTTGTCTATTCTAAACGCTCGTGTTTAGTAGAATGTGACTGGATGTCAATTTTGTGGGTTGCCTATAGGTATTATAGGATGGTTGGGAGTGCAGACACTTTCAAGCCATCTTTATGGCTTCTTTTAAGCACAGCAGAGCACTCTGTAAACTTGTAGGCTCAGTACTGTCGAGTTGAGACTGAGAGAGGATTTGTAACCTGTCATCTCTTGTCTGAACTCAAGGCAGCTATAAAAGAAACAAATGATTGTAGCTCTGTATCAATTCATCTTTTTTTTTTTTAATTCAAGCAGTTTAAATACCTGAATTTGACCTGGTATCAGAAGCTGCAAAACAAGCCAATCAGTTAATGTGCTAAAAAAAAGATCATGTTGATAAGAGTAGTGAGCAGAGTGACAAAAAAAAGTAGTGTGTGTGCTGCTTCTCTTTCACTATCCAGTCACAGTCTAAGGGTGGGGAGGAAACCTTTAAGTATTCTTAACTGCAGTATTGAAGTAAATCAGAACTAAGGTCTGCCTGATGGAGCTGTGCTGGATGGCATCACTGTGTAAATCTCAGAAGTGGGTGGACAGAAATACAAATCCTTTGGTCCAGAGCTGTGTTGCATACTGAGGCATCCATTAATGAATGGTGCCCACTGATTCTCAGCGGTTACCGGCATTCCCCAGCCCCAAATAGCTGATCACGTACAGTATACGTGATCAGTCATTTGGGCACTCATGGCGGGGACGTACAGTGTATGTCTCCCGTCATGAAGGGGTTAATAATTGTATGTACAAAGGCAAGCAGGGTTGTTAATCAAAGCAACAAATCTAGTACTAAATTTAAAGCCTGTCCCTTTGTGGCAAAATTGACAACTAGAATCTACCTGCCATGGGTAAATGCTACCTCTTTATTTAAATTAACTGCTAATTGTTTTGCTTTGCAGAATGATCTAGTTAGGTGATTTTTTTTGTTACTTGATATGAAAATGTATAATAAAGAAGGGTAATGGCACTTGCCCTTTTGATTAAAAGATCTTTATATATAAAAGATGGCTGTTATGGATAGCAATATAGAACATGTTGATTTTACCCTTCATAAGATTGCTGTAATCTTGGTCTATTCTCCTGTGTGCCACCATTGTATGTAACACCCCTGCTGAGTCTTCCTAGAGCATGCAGTCATTTCTAGGATTTCAGATACACCAGTAGTGTGTTTATTCTATATCTGACACACATTTTGCATTCTGGCCTATGTATGTAAATATAACAGCCCTGATGAGTGAAGCCTATGTTTTTAAGACATTTGTTTACGCTCATGGAAAAAATGTTTGCTTATTTTTTGCATAGATAGTTTTTAATGCTGAGTTGCGTAAGCAAACACAGATTTCCACAAGGAAATATCATGGAAAGATTAGGGTGTATCTTCAGTCTGTCTTAACTAAATCACAAAGTAGTGAACAATTTGTAAGCCAGCCCCCATATAACCCCTTCCTAACCCAGCATGCCTCCATTTTATGAGAAAGCAGTACAAATGGCCAAAAAAAACACTTAGAGGGGTGAGACTTGTGTCCCTCAATGGCATACAACAAAAGGATCTCATTTCTTTTATTGTCCATTGAGGGACCCTCAATTCTAATGCAGTTAGGATGTGTAAACGCAGTCCAACTGGATACCTTACAACCCAACTGGTGCATGAAAACACTCTGCCTAAGGATGAGTATCAATCCTTCCATCCTTCCACCCCTACAGCTACAGTGTACCCAAGAAATGACAGATAACACTCCACACCTGCCAACCAGACCCACGACACAATTCTTTGAATCGTTCACTTTGTCCTAAACCCATGCCACGTCCTCCACTGCAGAGTTATAGGCAGGCATCTCAGACTGGCTACTAGGAACATTTCACCTGAATGGGAGCCTGAACGACAATGTTACCAGAATACATTTCAGACGAAGGACCTGGTGATCAGGTCCCACAGAAACCTCCAGACTTACACTAACCCCCTTGGGGGTAAATGCCACAGCATCTTGGCACATTCTTTCTGTTGACAGTCTAGGGGAGTACAGGGACATCCAGCAATCAATACATTCTGCCAAGCAGGAACAGATGGGCATAGAGATGCTGAACCCTCACACATCGATGTTGAGGCCACCTGCAGAGGAGATCCAGATGGCAAAGTTTTGCCACCCATAAAAGCAGTGTGGTCACTAGGGGACACAGTTGGCATCATCCGTGGGAGAGATTCCAGACCTGTCTCACTCAGGAGGTCCTGTCTCACTCAGGCGATGTTTAAGGGAGGTCCGGTCAGCACATGGACTTACAGAAGTATCCCCCTTGCAAGGCGGGAACATTCTGCTCTGGAGAACCATATGAAAGTCCCAGGTTTGGGGACCTATCAGACAGAGAAGCATTCCCAGGTAAATAGGAAAGCTCCTCCCCATCCCGTAACAGAGAAAGCAAGGTAGCGTCCAGGACTTGATTCAAGAGGATCATCTGGATGCGTCTCCTAGACCCCAGAGACCCCAACACTGAAAGGAAGGCTAAGGGTGACTGAGAGCCTGCAAGAGAAGGGGATACCATAGTAGGAGGCGAATTCCCAGACGTCCTACATGCCCCAAAGGGGGAAGGAGGGAAAACTTCCTTGATAGGTAAAGAAGAGAACAAAAGTTTTAAAAAGGGGGCCTTTTTAGTGTGGGCCTAAGGTGTCAAGAGCAGGTCCGAAGAGGCAGAGTCCTTTAAAGGGCAACAGAATCAGATTTTCTATTGATGTATCATCTGTGTCCCAGACATGCAGCCAGAGTGCCTTACATATTTGTCCCCTGCAAGACATGAGCTTTGATTCCTGGAATAAGCCATCACAATTGAAGTGCAAGGCTCTAGACATTTGACCCAATTGCTCAATGAACCTTCCCTAGCGATGGAAGGGTCCCCTTTTAGGCAATCAATCCATTCTGACACAGTTTGGCAGATATAGAGCCAGTTCAGCCAATTCAAAGTGGGATCTGAGGAGGGTTTAGCTATCTGACAATAAAATCTTGAAAGGTGAGAACACTTCTAACCTATTGCGTGGTGAGCCTGTTAATTTGGATAATTGGCGCATCTACGTTGGCAAGACTCTACCAATTTATAAACTCCCGCTCAAAAGGAAAGAGCCTCAACATACTGTGTTGGGAGGCCCAGGACCCCGCATGGTGTTTCCAGCTCACATAGGCAAATTACTTAAACAGTGGTTGTAGCAGAAAGGCAGCTGTAAGAGCTCTAAAAGACCATAGGCCCTGAGCAACAGGTTGCTCTTCCAGATACAGGGTAGTATCCACTGTATCAATCAGGTTTAAAACAACCCAGGCTTAAAGCTGGGTCATCAGCAAATGGCTCCGTAAAAGCTTCCTCAAAGGAGGAGTGTGGAGTGTTGGGGCCCTGGAATCAGAGACAGACTCTGCTGGAGATGGCACCAGGGTGGTCTTAGAGCCTGCAGGCAGATAGGACCTACATTGTAATTGATGATGTCAGGTTGTTACTACTGCAAGTGTAGTTTTTTCAAATCCTGGATTTCAACTTTAACCCTTATTGCAGTAAACTGGTGGTGGTGGTGAATTTAAAACGGCACCCAAGGGCGCAGCAGTGAGTTAGCTTCCGGTGCATCAGCCCAATTAGCCTTACTCGCAAAGAGAGTCTTCAGAGATTGGGTCATACCTGGGGCGGTGCCATGCCTCTGGACTCAGAAAGCACTCCATGGTTAAATAACCAGTACATTGAGGGCTGGAAAGCACCAAATGCAGAGACAAAGGTCACATTCCAAGATAACCCCGCATTCATCCAGTCCAGTGGGGTCTGGGTATGGCTTCTAAAATTAGTGCTGAGAAGCTGGCAATCTGGTAAGCTGCTATGAGACAAGTTCAAGCAGTGGTACTGCAAGGAATCTTTCTTGTCATGGAGGAGAAAAAAAAACCAGCAGTGTAGCAAAAGAGAAAATCTTGATTGAAATGGCAAAGGTTGGAAGACTAGCAAAAAAATTAGACTTTTTGAGCATAGCTAAAAAAAAAGGTGTCCACCCTCCTGGGATACTGTCAAAAAACGAAAAAAAACGAAGGCATGTTAGGTACAGGAGGGGTTATATGGGTGACTGGCTTACAATCTCCTGTATGTGGCACTATAACCCAACTGTAATAAAATTGCTGTGTCCCTAAATAAACGATAAAGAAAAAACAAACATTTGTTTGTACATCTCTGCAATACAAGAATATTTCCTCATGTTTTATCCCTTTAACTATCAAATAACTGTTGATGTTCCAGAAATATGGTGTACTCCTACATTTCTCTTTTACACATCAGCACAGCTCTGAATTCACATGTTCCTAGATTACAAAGGACATAGACCTCTCTGGGGGACGCACTGGAGTCCCAGCGTGCATTTTTGGTTGCTGGGCCTCCAGTGCGTCCCTGCACCTTATTAGGAGGAGTTGGCTACCTCCAGGTACACCTGCATGTAATTTATCAACTTCATTAATATGCTCACACTTGGAGACTCGTATACATAGAGTTAGGACCACACTTTGCAGAGGTGCCTTGGCGCGGCAGTGTGGCTTCTACATATTTTTGGCCAAAAGTTTGTGCAACTAAAACCTCTGATTTTAACGCATACTGTTGACAGGGCTACTTGTTTGGTTGCAGGCTGGCTGGCAGGTTGAGGCTGGGGAATTTTTGTGTTTTGTACCACCCTCTCTCCCCATCTCCGAAAATCAACAGGTATTGTTTGCACTGATCGAACAGATATAACAAACTTTCAATTGTCTATATATAGCAGATTAAAAGGGAGAAAATAAGAAAAGGTTATTGTTAGAGTTTTCATACACTTTAACTCTGTTGCTGAAATCATCCAAAATGATAGCCACTTACATTATCACTAAATGACCATCCAGGTTCTTGTGGAGGAACAAGTATACAGGAAGTACTCTCTTGTGCTCTACATGTTTCATTATTTAATGCACCTTAGGAAACCCACTCCTGCCCACTGTCCCTCTGTTTTCCCCACCCGACTGTTAGCCTCTTGGTTGACTTGGGTGCATTGAATGCTGGGACTTGCAGAGCACATATTAGTACTTCCGGTATACTCTTTCCTTCACAGAGCTCTGGATGATAATTTGAAAATGATGAAAGCAGTTTTTCATTCATTTAGATTATGAGAAAAAATACATTGTCATTTTTATGTGTCATTTGATCAAGTATGATATCTTTATTTACCATGGGGTATGCTTACTTTTTCACACTGGTGCATTTATTGGAACAGAGAAGTATGATTAACCCAGAAGTTTTTCTTCTTACATGACTTTGTACAGGGCTTTGGGATCAGATACTGGAGGGTCCACCCGTAACCCAGCATCTCACTGTGGAGTAGTGGGCTTTAAACCCACATATGGGCTTGTTTCTCGTCATGGCCTTATTCCCTTGGTAAACTCTATGGATGTTCCAGGAATTTTAACCAGATGTGTGGATGATGCAGCAACAGTACTTGGTAATTTTCCATATATTTGTATTTGGTAGTATGAGAGGAAGAAAAATATCTATTTAAAATAACAACATTCATAAATGCAAAAACCAGTGATGAGCAATTGCCTTTTTTTTCATTTTTATTTAAAAGTGCGTCTGTGCTCCAGACTACAGACTTAAAAGTAGTTATACTGGCTTAAGGCTACATTCACACCTAGGCATCTGCGCTTTTGTACGTGCTTTCGCCTTGCGTACTTTGTGTGTCACATTTTTACATATGAACACGCGTGTCTTGAATGGCAGATCAAAAACATTGCGGTCAATGGGGAAACGTGTGTAAAAACGTGCACAAACGCGGGAAAAAAATATGGGTCACACATTTTTCATGTTTTTCCATTGCAGTTTATGGGACCAAACACATGCAAAAACGCCCCAAAGAAGCCCAGGAACTTTTTTGAGCGGCAAGCAATTTGCAGCTTGCAACAATGGGGGTGTGAATGGGGCCTATAGCTGGCCATACAACCATAGATTATCTGCAGATTTTCTATGGTCAGATGGAAAAAGTGCAACAGATTCCTCCATCTACACTAAACTGTGGCCACTGTGCCAAGCTTCAGTATCTTGCTAGTCGGCCCCGCTGGCTCTCAAAATACCTGAACAATCTGATTGGACAAAGGCATTGTTTAGGTAGGAAGATACTGAAGCTTGACCCAGTGGGAGATTCCTCCATTCACACAGTGTAGCGTAGATGGAGGAATCTGTTGCACTTTTTCCATCTGACCATAGAAAATCTGCAGATAATCTATAGGTGTATGACCAGCTTTACAAGCAGTAAGAGAGCATTCAAACAAGTGATACCTTTAGCCGAGGAGTAAATTATTCTCTCACAACAGAGACCTGGACGTTGGGTTTCAGTCAATTTTATAACAGCTAATAAACACCTGATAAGCAGTGGCGACTCTAGGAACAATATGTAGGGGGGGCACATAAGATACAACAGTCAAATCTGGGGGGGCACTAATCATTTTCATTGCATACTCATAGAAAATAACAGAGAATTTAGTGCCTTTGTGACCACTTTTACTGCTTGTTTAGAATATATAAATACTAGTTTCCATAGTCCTGGCAAAGGTTCACTTTGATGGTTATTGCTTCTCATCACACATTTACTCCTATTATACCATTTATTACAATTACTATTCAAAGTTATTAAATTGTGAAGATGTTTGGGCATCCTCGGGACCAGTCAAATTTGAATTTTCATTAGTTCACTGTAGTAGAAACAATAACAGATGATTTCTCTGGATTGCTCCACTCTATACTTGATACTTAAAGAAAAACTCCACATTTTAGCCAAATGACATGCAAAATATTCGCAAACAGTATACACTATTTTAGAAATGTGTTTGCACCAGCTCACTTGTCAATATGCAAATGAGCACCCCTTTGCAGATCCAGCTACCAGAATAATGAGTTATTGGCATAGAAGTCATGGCTGGTTTCTGGGAAGATCAGGTAAGGGAGTTATTCAAGTTCAACTGCTTCTGAGTCTCTAGAGCAGGGGTGCCCACAATTTTTCGTCAGGAGATCCACTTATCAAATTACGAGCTCAATGAGATCTACCAACGAAAAAACACCTGCATTCAGGGACGGGAGGGGGCGTGGCGGTGCATTGAAGTCAATGGCACCGCAGTCACGCCTGCTGTGCGATCACCCGCACCCGCAATGCATGCACACCAGTGCCTGCGTTCTGGTCAAGTGTGATCTGCAAAAATGTTGCAGGGTTACCCACTAGGAATGCCCCCTTTAACTTGGATAAAGTTGTACACTAGACTAGAAATAATAATAAAAAACTCCACTTTAGTTATATCATCAGCACCAATCATACACTGCATTCCTTTCAAAATTTATAAAAACATCTACAAATGATTATTGTAGCTGTATACAGTATAGTAATGGGGAATTTAGAAATTTCTTGAGCTCTAGTAGTTCAGGTTTTGTATTTTGGACCAGCATTTGTGGACCAACTAAAGTTTTTGACAACTGACAACGTTTTTGTGGGCTTCCAATAGTCCTAAGGGACTAGAAACAGAGTGTACATTCTTGGTAAAGAAGTTAGTTATTTCTTTTCTAGAGTCTGCTTTAGATTTTTCAGTGCCAGGGCCTTTGTTAGTTGGTCCATCAATGGTGTGTATATCAGAATAGGAGAAAAATATGATCTACTGCAGAAAAGGAAATCAGTTAATATTGAATAGCTGGAGGTTTAGCAGAATGAAGAACTGAGAAAAGTGATTTTTTTTCAGAAGATAAAACATCCTTCCTCATTGTATGCCGAGTCTATAAATTGCTATGAGAATGATTTGCGGAATAAGTATACACACGCCTTGAGACATTGAGTCATTTTATAGTATGTAATGACTATGAGCTGTGGTCAGAGTGTTTATTGGGTCCTCTTGGTTAAACCCAATATGTGATTTTAACCTCTTAAAGCCCTTCTCCATTTCGTTCGACAAAAGTTGATTTTGCAATCAACGTTTATCAAATGAGTCGGTCCACAAAATTCTTGGCTGAACATTGGCTGCAGCCAATCTGTCATGGTACAGAATACATTTTATGTGTGCTTTATGTGATTTTAAATCGTTGTTCCTGGCATTCACAGCTTCAAAACCATGAAAAATGTAAAGCCAAGACTTTTCGTTTTAGTTTTGATAATAATGGTTAACCAGTTGACATCCGCGGTGTTAAACCCCCTTCCCATCCAGGCCATTTTTCAGTATTCAGCGCTGCGGTACTTTAACTGACATTTATTCCGTCATGCAGTATCTCCTTGTATTATTTTTCACAGCTCAGTCACCTAACTTTCACAGTATATGTTGCTATATATCCCATGCTTCTGTGTGCTATCGGAATTAAAATACAGACTTTGAGAGCTCACTTCTCTTCATTCCCGACCTCACTCTGCAAAGATAATGGACTGTTGATTGACAGCTCTTACATCGCTGTCTTTGCGTTTGCAGACACATGTGAGGTCAGGGATGCAGAGGGAGGGGGCACACTCTCACAAGAATCAGCACGGGCAATAGAACTGGAAGGAGAGCCTTGTTTTGTGTTGGGAAAGTACAGAGACCGTGAGATAAGAACTGTCAATAAAGAGGCCAACTCATTTGGAGACTGGTGAACGTGGTCAGGAATGAAGAGGAGTGAGCTGTCAAAGTCTGTATCTCAGTTTCTACTGCACACATAGGCATGGGATATAAAGAAACATATTTTGTTGGAGTTGGGTGACTGAGCTGTCAAAATAATACAAGGTAAGACTTCTTCAAGACGCCTGTCAAGAATTTTTCTAGTGTCTGTATCACAACAGGGAAAATTTCCCTTCAATTTCTGTCTCAAAAATACAGCAAGAAGTAAAGGGAGATCTCCTGAGCGTGGGGATATGCGGCCTTGAACATATTTTTTATGACATGCTATATAATTGAAAGAAGTTTGATACACACTATATGTCTGCAGGTAGCTTCAAATGCTAACCTTCCACACGAAAATAATTCAAGGCAGAGTGTGTGACCACATCTCTTCCACATACCATAGCCTTGTGCACAACATACCTGACTCTAAACAACTCTAACAAAAAGTTATTATGGATGTCTTATTTAGGAAAGCAGATCATTTGCATGTTGACATTTTCCAAGCTTCAAAGACAAAATGGTCAACAGAGAGGTGTTTTTGTTTAGAAAAAAGTTATTTTTTATACCTGCTTTACCTTTAGATATATTGGTTCTTCAGTGTACCTCTTTGTTTTCTAGGTGTGCTGGCTGGGCATGATCCACTAGACTCAACAACAATCCAAGAACCCTTTCAAACATTTACACTTCCAGATGTAATAGATGTAACCAATCTCTGTGTAGGGATTCCTAAGGTAATTGTCCAAATGTAATAAATATACAATCGAAGTCCATGACGACAGGTTGTAGTAGACAAAAAAAACAGATTTACTTACAATGAAACCTTGATAAAGTGACCGTAGACCAAAACTGTTGCTAAAAAACTCTTCTGTTCCCAACATCCTACAATGCTGTCATTGTGAATAATTTGTGTTTTTGACCTACGATCACTGGTCCTGTTGGACTTGTTTGTTGAGGCTTTCAGATGAACAATAATGAGTCTGTATTTTTGCTCTATTTTGAATTAACTGTCATTTGACAAGTAGGGGCATAACTGGAAACTATAGGGCCGCTTAACTCGCCCATAAACATTGATGTAATGGAGACTGGGGTCTAAAGCACCCAGTTTGTTTTCAGTGGCATCAGTTCAAATTTCAACTTTCCGGAATTTGCAATATAATAGGGTTTTCTTTGGTGCCTTAGGTTATCCACCTCTGCTGTTGCAGTTTGTGTGATGTATAAGATCGCTGAAACTGTTTAGGACTGAGGCACATATAAGGGCTATCCTGCTTGACTAAACATTCTTGACTGCTTTTAAAACTGGAATTGTGTGACTGATGATTCGCTGGAATATGAATGGGCTACTTTGTATTGTGAGCTGTAACTGCACATTTTATCAGTGACTTTTATTTTTTGTAATTGACTTCTTTAAAGGAATACCATGCCCCAGGCCTATCTACAGAAACTCTGTCGCTTTGGTCAAAAACTGCAGATTTGCTAGAAGATGCTGGAGCCAAAGTCGTTGAAGTTTCGCTGCCCAATACCCGCTACTCCATTGTATGTTATCATGTGCTGTGCACAGCTGAAGTAGCATCCAATATGGCTCGATTTGATGGACTGGAATATGGTAAAATGCCATATTTACAGGATTTGTTTGAAGATATTATCCCTGTATTTGTTTTCTTACCTTTTTGCTCGGTGTTTTCATCTTTTCCTGCACCTAAAGCTTCCATTTTATCACTGCTGTAGGTTGGTGAATTTTCTGATCAGTTTTCATTAGATTTTCAACTGTGCATTACACGTCATGTACTAACACCATCCATTACTTTTCACCCATGGGTTTATCAGCACAATAAAAAAAAAAAAAAGTAGTGGTATGTAGTGACTTGATTTTGTAGCTTAGCATGGCTATACCATTGTAAACCAATTTCTAACTGCCTCCTAATAAAATATTAGCCACTTGAGCAGCCAGTTATCTGGTTAAAAAATAGAGATACTCAGGAGGTTGTTTCTGCTCAGATTACACGCAACAAATTCATATGTGATCCTAATGTAACTCTTAAAATCTAACTTCACTTTTGTTCAGACCAAAGCTTTAATCGTTTGGTCAGTTATATACATGTCAAGGAGTTGAACAAAATTGCAAACCATACCTGCAACTGCGTCTGTTGAAAATTGAGACATGAAGCACACTCCTTTCGCGAGTAGGAAGGTCTTCCTGCTAATGACCCGCGCCAGGGTTATAATAAGGGACAATCTCCTGGGAAAAGCTGTCAGATGAGCAAGAAATGAAACTTTTTCCTGTTGATATCATTGTCATTGTTTCAAGGAGGCCATATACAGTTTTTTTTAGCAATTTAGCTTGACATAATTTCAAATGTAAGATCTATTTCAGTAGCACAAAGTTACAAGACTGTGAGTGTTGTACTCGCCTAAATATATCTATATCAGTCTTTTAACAAATGTGTAATGTAATTTTAAAAACTACAATGTGCTTTATAGCAGCTATAACCGTTATTTATTAAACTTTTGCTAAGACTTAGTATTTTGCTTGCTTTATAGGACATCGCTCAGATGTAGAAGACTCAACAGAAGCCATGTATTCTGCAACTAGACGGGAAGGCTTTAATGATGTTGTGAGAGGAAGAATATTGTCTGGGAATTTCTTCCTTCTGAAACAGTAGGTTAATAATTACACTACATGTACACATCATGAAAGACCAACACAACAGATATGAGGTTACTTATTTAAGCACTTTAGGGACTGGAGCAATTTATAACTTTCCACAATGGACCTATTTATTTGCTGATAACTCTGTCATTACTTAGGATAACAAAGTAATTAATTAGTTGTGTTTTGGGGACAAACTATGCTTTCTTTTGCCAATTGTCTTGTTTTTTTTTTATTTTCTATGTAATCTATAGACAAAAAGATTTTAAAAATTTGTATTTTTTTTCTATTTTTACCAGCGTTGGTTTAAAAAAAAAATTGCTATGCCTGAAAAGCTATAACTTTAATTTTGCCTTTTTCATTTATAGGGATTTTTTTTGCCCTTTTACAGAGTTCAGTTTCCTTATTCCTATGTATTAAACGCTCAGACAGGCTATACTGTGGCTGCCATGCTCCTAACACAGCTTTTGGATAGGTCATCTTCTCATATTTTTGGTCCTGGTCTCTTTTTATGCCAATTTTTTGTTAAAGTCTAAGGTTACCTTTAAAACATGTTTCATGTTACACCCATATTCAGGGTCACACTGCCAGCCCCCATCCCCCTGCCCCCAATTATCTAAATAATGAGGCCTGACAGTTGTAGGGGGGTTTATACAGGGGGCTGGTGTAATGTTTTTGTCAGAATGGAATAGTAGTCCAACCTGGTCACTGTTTTCTTTCCCAAAGAGAAAATGTGCCTCTTTTGGAGCCTGTAATTCCAAACATTTTGCATGGTATCTACCAGATCTATCATTCTTTTCCTTCCCCATAGGGACTTTTGGCTTTTGTGGTAGGTTAGAATGCATACGTACAGGTCCTTATCCTTCCTGTGCACTTTTCCGTCTCCCCCTGCACCCCAAGTGTTAACTCTAGTGCTTTATCATGGCATCCCCTTTGTGGGATACTTTGGTGACCTGCTGTGGAGGAAACTGGTGGCGTGAACTCTGTTGGACAATGTCACTGATTGTTCAGATGTCTAAACCATTTGGTTGCATCCTGAATCTTCAGAAAGCGGCACTGGAATCTTCTCATTGTCTGCAAGAAAATCTACGGTCTATCCAATCTCATATTCTTGTCCTTCACTCCGGGAGTTGCCCACTTCTCAGATCTTGCATGAGAGTCATGTGTCTGTGGGTAACCCTCTTCAAGGCAGCCCCTCTACTCGCTCCACACACTGCACTCTTGTCTTGTATGAGAAGTTCCCATGTGCCCTCCCCCGTCTGTCCCTTGTAAAACCATGAGATGAAACTTTGGTTTTCTGTTTTTAGAAATCAGCATTTGGATTCCTCTAAGGTTAGTGTCTGACCAGACAGCATTTCCATGCATGGAATCTCATTCCCTTTTGGGCCTGTAATGGGATCAGGTTAGTTGATGCTTGGGACCTCTTTTGACCTAGGAGAGTTTCTGATCTTTGCCTTAACCAGGACATCATTCTTTGGTTCCAGTTCTCTGAGAGGAGCGTTTCCTACTTCTTTTACTACAATTCAGGCTATGAGCCTTTATCTTTCAGTTACTGACTCCTTTTTGGTCATCCCAGATGGACCCTGTAGGGTGATTCGGTTTCTTGTTCCACTATTCTGGGTGGTTCAGGTAGACCAGCTTCCAAGCTCATGGTCTTAAGCTCAGTTTTCTCCTTTCCTTTTCAAGATATACTTCATTGGTTCTGTTAGTGTTTATTGATCTTCCAGCAACAAGCATCATTTTTCCAATGCAACGCTACCACCTGGTCTTTTATTTTCACATTGTTCCTACAAGGTGGGGGTTGTGGCCTCATGGGATGTCTGCTTTAGGCATACCGTCCTTCAGGCTACTCTTGAGCTGAAGGCAGTCCCAAGTTTTCCATTGTTTATGTTGGGCCTTTTAGGGATTGTTTTCTTTGTTGCCTACCTATTAGCTAGACTGCTTTTAGATGTCCCAAAGGTGAGAAACTTCATGTGTCCTTTAATGGAAGAGAAAGAAAATAGGGTGTTTTGTATTCACCATAAAATCCTTTTCTTGATCCACCCCCTGGTGTAATTATCAAGCTCTCAGTGCTGCTTTGCAACCAAACTGAAGCATGCTGGTAGCGGAGGTGTTATCCAGGACTGACTTACAATTGTTGGTTTGCCACCGTCCAATCAACAGTATAAACCCAAGGGGAAAGACCACATGTGTCCCTCATTGGACTCCCAAGAAAAAGATTTTACAGGGAGTACACAAATTCTATTTTACTGTACATATCGGAACAGCAAAGTTATTTGAAAATGGACAAATTTGCTTTTTTTTTTTGCATTCTAATTTAGTTTTTTCTAATGTTACAAAAAAAAATATAACTAATGAAAACATAAATAAAATCTTTAAACCTTATTGGTAAAAAAAATAGCGATAAACTATACACACATGACAGTTTATGGAGTGATACAGACCTGAGGTGTGCCATGGTCCGGGTGGACAGTAATGCCAAATAAGGGGGCATACTCTGTATGTAGAATAAATCTTGATGTATATGAACGAAAGGGAAGGGAGGGAGGGTTCAGTCGAGAACCGCACATCCCTACGCCCTTGGCCTGCCCTCTTTTATATGACGTAGGCGCGCGAATCCCTCCCACAAATGACGGCTAACAAGTTAGCCTACCAACTTGTGTGAGGCATTCACTTACCTGTGTAGCCTGAGATGTCATAACCTGAAACAACATACATACATATCTATACACACATGACAGTTTATGGAGTGATACAGACCTGAGGTGTGCCATGGTCCGGGTGGACAGTAATGCCAAATAAGGGGGCAAACACACTCTATTTCAAAATGCAATAATGTCTTTATTCGTAACTACCTTACATAGCAAGTTTTGCAAACGCATTGGCCATTTCCACGTGCGGATTCGGTATGTACCTGGTAAAACAGGACGAATTCCACCTACCCAGGTGTTTGATCACGTGAGCCGGGACACCATGCCTGGAGAATGCCCCGAATACAGTTTAGGATCTGCCCCTAACTGAATGATAAGCATGCGTACGTGACTAATAAATTGCTTCGCTGTCAGAGGAGTATTGGGGAAAGGCAACAACGGACTAGTCCCTGACAGACTGGACTGTCTGGACATGAGACTATCAAACACTGCCACTGGACACCAAGCGTTGCCGGAAGGAAACAACCTGATTTGCGTGGGGGCCCCCACTTGATTGGTCTTACAGCGGTCCAGAGATAGCATGTAGTAGTCGGGAAAGCGTACTAGATGTTTCTTGAGTATGGGGTATGACTTGTGGCTACTGTATGTGAATTCCCCTGGTCTCAGGAAGCCATAAAAAGCCAGATATATTGACGCCTTAAGAACCAGGCTCTGCCCGATACCAAACGGGGACCTATCTAACATGCCTGACATCGTCTGAAACATGTCGCTGGAGATGGGCAGTCTGGTGCGGTGCGGTAGGCAGCCGGATTTCTGAATCCCCTTTAAAATAGCCCGGACAGGATGTGCCAAAAAAAGGGATTGTTTATCCGGGTATATTAGGCCTAAAAAGTGTTGGACCCCTGCCAAGTATACTCGTATGGTGTTATGAGCCAGCTTGAGATCCGTGTGACAGAAAGCGATGAAAGCCAAAATATATGCTATGTTACTGGGATCGGAAGTAACATGCTTGGACCGGAACATGTTAAAAGCATTCCAAGCTACTTTATAGGCTTTGCCTGTATTGTTGGCAAGTGAATTGGTGATAAGCTTGACTGCGTCATGTTGATGTCTCTCTAATCCAGTACTAACAGATGGAAAGCCGGCACTGGCATGGGAACCACATCCGCGTCTGGTGTCAGTTGGAAAAAGGCCTGAAATTGTAATCTGGACAAAGCATCAGCAGCTACGTTATGCACCCCAGGTATATAATAGCAGAGGATGTTGAATTTATGCTGTAGAGACAGCCATATTAATCTACAGAGAAAGGACATGATCACCAAGTTCTTGGACCTACCCTTATTGATGATGTCCGCCGTGGCTAAATTGTCTGTATGGAATGTTACTGTTTGTCCCGCCCATGTCGGACCCCAGACTTTGGCTGCCGCTACAATGGGGTAGATTTCAAACAAGGATGAAGTCTGTAAAAAAGACGGTATGCTCCTTACCTCCACCGGCCAAAGGCTGGCGAACCAGTGATGGCCAAAAATGGCTGCAAAGCCTGAAGATGCAGCCGCATCCGTGACTACTTGGGGCGACCTATACGAGGCTTGGGGAATAAACAGGGAGATCCCGTTCCAATGTTGCAAGAACTCATCCCACATCACTAAATCGGCCCGTCCAGCCACATCTATATGAATTAATGACTCCTGTTCAGGAGCCGTAGGTAACAACGCTAAGAGCCTTGAGATAAATGCTCTGCCCTGAGGAATGATACGCATGGCGAAATTCAGCATACCTAGTACTGACTGTAACTGCTTCCTGGTGCAAATCGGAGATATGACTAACGCAAGTGACTATGGTCTGTAAAGCCACCTGTCCTGAGCTACCACTCGCCGCTGCTGGGGGAAATAATAACTTGAACAATTCGGCCTTCCTTGCGGAGGCTGAAAAGGGAATATTTTTTTTCCGCAGTTCAATGATAAGTTTAGGAATAGTCCATGCCCTGATGGACTGCTGCTCCCTTGCTCCGAACCTCTGGGTGGAGTTGATGGTAGAAACGCCATCTCCTCACTCTCTGACACATGAGACATGGCTGACGACATGTACTGTAAAACATAATCCCGACACGTAGAAATTACTGAAACCGAATAAAAACGAAAATCTTTTTAGGGCAAAATGAAATAACGTTGTTAACACTTGCGTCATGCCTTGCCGTGACCTAACTGCTGTGGGTCCTAAGGGTATTGTGGAATCACCAGTCTACCCGATTTTATGGATAAAACTAACGTCAGTGTGTAGATGACGAAGAGTATGACGTATGAGTGAGGTATGAGGAACTGCCTAGTAATTATGACTCTCATCACCTCCGAAAAATAGATTGTCAGAAAATATATATCCTTATGTCGGCACAATCCATACTGTATGCACTATGATGGGTTAGCATGAAAAACCCCGAAAGTTCACGAGAACCGAAATCATGCTCTAAGATTTGATAGGAGCGGGCCGTGTGCATGCCCTACCCCGTGTGCTTGCTCTACCGAAATGTCTTACTGGATAATGAAGTGTGCTGAACGTGTCCGTGTCATGCAACCCGACGTGCTGAGGTTGAAGCAACAATATATATATAGACGAGGCCGTACGCATGCTCTGCGCCGCTGACGCGAGCTGAAGCTGATATTTGCAGATGTACCATGGTGCTGCCCTCGTGGTGTCGTGTTGGCCCCATGGTGACTCCCTACTCCCCCTTGTCCCCCAAGTATGCGCCACGCACGTTTATGACGTGCGTCGCAGCGCCTACCCCCACCCCCTCTGGAGCCTTTGCTATCTACCTACTCGCAGTGCCTATACGCGACATGATGCATGCCGGCATCCCTGTCATTTGCCTGTGTCGCCGTATGCTTGCTAGTCCCCTGCTGTTGAGGAATTGTGAGCGTGCTTTCAATAGTTTGACTGACTGAAAAAAGTGACTCTGGAGTGACATGATATCTGCCGACTGCTCCAAAAATGCTAGCCCCGTTTATGTATGCATGGTTTCCCCAATGTATGTCAGTGCTGCAGCTGACGAGAAAGTGCAGGGTAGACATGTCGATTGTTTGTTATGCAGCACGAATGAACAGTGCCCCCCTATAGCCCCAACAAGTACCTGCTGCAGCCCACAAGCCTGTGTAGGATAATTCACTGCTCGTGATCTTGTGCCTGTAACGCTCCTCCGCTCCTACTGAGAGATGTGAAAATCAAAAGGCAGAAAACGGAGGGGGGTTTTGAAAATAGAAGAAGCGGTTTGCTGGAAGAACCGACAGCGCGAGCCCTCGGTACTTAATCCTACTGACGGCGCACCGGAAGTGACACGAGTCTAACCCGGAAGTGACGCAAACCTCGGCCGGATGCTAAAGAAGAAGGTCACTACGTGGTTCAGTCGAGAACCGCACGTCCCTACGCCGATGGCCTGCCCTCTTTTATATGACGTAGGCGCGCGAATCCCTCCCACAAATGACGGCTAACAAGTTAGCCTACCAACTTATTTATTTTCACTGTATGATTGCAGCCCGCTGGTGCCCTTTTCAACATGTTATGAAAGAAAGCTTATCTTATCTTATACTATTTCTCACAGACTCAATTTCTTTCTCTGTAGCTAGTTGTTTGACCCCAGTATAACACTTATACCGAGTTTGTTATAAATATTATAGAACATAATAAATTCCGGCTATATGAGGTTTAATGCTTAGTATCCAAATGTGCTCTTTCAGATGTGCTTGTTTGCTGCAGGGTTGAATTACCCCATAGCTTCTTGTACCTTTTGGAACCCCAGCTTCAAGATATTTCCCAAAACAATAGCCAGTTCTGACCAGCCAGCATAGAATAACACCATATGTAGTTTGTAATAGGAGCCCCATTCCTCGCACTTTGTAATATTAGATAAAGACTAGGTTACCATGGTAGGTCGGAGATCTTGCCACTGGCAGCTGTCATTCCCTGGCTGAAGCGATTCAAGCGCCATGTGCTTACAATACAATTATTAAGAAAATCTTTTTATAAAAGGTGGGAAAAAAGTCATTTTCAGTTTTGGCCTGACAAATTCTGCTGCAGGAGGTGCGTTGCAGTGCCATTCATTTCAATGGCACTTCAAACGTGCCACCGACCCACAGTGTGATCGCTTGCACTAGACCACAGAGTACCACAATGCCGTGCATTCCAGTGTAGTGAGATTGTGAAAAATTGTGCATGCAGTTTTATTCTGAAGTAAACTTTGTTTGTAACGCTGCATCTGTGTATTTTATTTTAAATTAAGGATGGTATTTAATTTTTTTTTATCCGATTAATCGCAAAAATGATCGATCAACTAATCAATTATGAAAATGATCATTTAGTTGGAGCCCTAGTCGGACAACCAGGGAACTTTGGACTGAGTTTTTCCAGCAGAGTCCTTAAGACGTATACTGTATGGCGGCAGTGGGTTATCGAACCACTTCTGTACAATAAAAATTGATCTTTCTGACTATGTGCAGCCTGTGAGTTGTTCCTGTGCCCTCACAAAGGAAAATCTGTGGTCATTTTCTGTCCAGTTGATAAACTTATTATCCAGCTTAGATATTTGCCTATGCTATCTATTCCATTTATAGTGCAAACATTCTGTGTATCACAGTCCAAACATCAGGTTTTTCAAAACCAAGAAGAATAAACTACAAAATTAGCAGATATGTATTTAAATGTATACATATATACTGACATACTTCAGGGGGATGAAGAAGAAAATCCACTTGTTAACAACAATTACAAAAACATACCTGAATGCTTTGCTGTTAATGGCTTTGTGCCTTTCTAATAAACCACTGAACCTTCTATTCCCTAATGATATTAACCAAAGATCTCACTTCCTGGAACAGCGAAGGAAGAATTAGTGAGGGCACTAGGTAATTATCAGATGTATTTCCTGTGGGAACAAATAAAGCAGGTCTCCAATGTATGAAGTCACCATTGTTACATAATGTTATTAATCTAAAATTAGACTGCTCATTGAATTTTGTAATAATGATAAGCAGTATCAAGTTCCATACTTTCATTGAAGTGTTTTAGTATATTCCTTATTATATCATAAAATTTACATTGGTCAGTTTCTGTTGTTGTTGTTTCCGCCAGCACTTGGTTAACAGACTGCTCAAATACAGATTATCTGAGCTTCTACACTGTTGTGTGTGTGTATGTGTGTCCTTCTACATGATCTTTGGAAATAGCTGGATGGTATGCCGTGTCTGTATCTGTCCCACCAACTGACAGCTATGACATGCTGAGGAGGATGGCTGGCTCCTAATTGTTCGAAATCTTCCACAATTTATTGATTGTTTCAGTCATTGGGGCTGCAAAATTATTTTTATTCAGAAAATCTTGTTTTCTGATTTTTGGTTAGGGTTCTGTGATGTGGTCACTTTGGATGCCAATTGTATTTCTTTGACTTGTCTGTTTCTTTTCAGAAACTATGAAAAGTATTTTCTGAAGGCTCAGAAAGTGCGACGTCTAATAGCAGATGACTTTGGAAAGGTTTTTCAAACTGGTGTGGATGTCTTACTTACCCCAACTACATTAGGGGATGCCGCTCCTTACCTGGACTTCGTCCAGGAGGACAACAGAACTCGAAGTGCACAGGAAGATGTCTTCACACAATGTGCGAACATGGCTGGTGAGTTGTATTTACAAGTACCATAGAAAGAATGCTCTTTGGCGCTTGCCTTATTAACTAAATGATTAACAAACAGGAACATTTAAACATGGTTTCTGAATATGCTTAAGGTGTATTTTTCCACACAAATACATATTTAAAAGTCAGTGCATGTAAGAAGTGTGGTTCAGTACTTTCCTACAAATTTCTGGCTACCATTTTCTAAGATAATCTAATGACCTATTGTATGCCTGGAATGCACTAAGATTGTTGGAGGATTCTGCCAAATTTGATTCTGTTATGCTGTGCTCTTTGTCCAATTCCTGGGTGCTCTCTATCCAAAAGGTGCGCTGTTATTGGCTTGTGGACAGCAGGGAGAGATGGGGAAGAAGTTTCAGGTTGGAGAGGTTGAGGCCATTATTCAGTGTGTGCTTAGAGTCAGTGGGGCTCCAAAGCAACATTTTATAGCATAAGAAAGCTACTTGCAGATACCTTTTTCAGTGCCAATTTTAAGATTATACAACAGAAGCATATTTGTTTTATCCAAAATGATTGTAATACACACTTTTATGATGTATAATGTTTTTGTTGTTTGTTCCTTTCTCAAGGTATTCCTGCTATAACCGTTCCAGCAGGCCATTCCAGTAGAGGACTACCACTGGGTCTCCAATTCATAGGGCAAGCTTTTCGTGAACAGCAGCTTCTAAGTGTTGCCAAATGGTTTGAGAAGCAGATGGACTTCTGTCCCTTAGAGTTTTATAGCCATTTAGAAAATGGGAAAATTCTTCAGAGACAAATTACATTGGCTTCTTCATTGTAGGCCATGCAGTGAAACTTTGGAAGTATAATAATGTGAATATTTAGCAAGAGGCTAGCAATACTTTCTATGTATTTTATGTGTAAATAAAAAAGGGAACCAGTAAGTATTTGTATTGTAACTGTTATTGGCACATGTACCTATCTCACATTATAACGTGGCAGTTTTCTATAGCGAGACGCATTCATGTTCTTAAAAAGACACTGTCATTAAACCATAGTTAGCAGGCTTATTTATATTTTTTTTCCTGGAATTGTTAAATGTTCTGAAAGCCTGCAGCTTCTTCCTCTTGGCTCTGACATTAGCAGCTTTCCCAGCCACTACAGAGAATCTTGTACTATCCTAATCATAGCCATCAGCCTGTAATCGGAAGTCCCCGCACGCACACAGTGACATCTCAGCAGCTGACTGTGTGTATGTGCAGGATCTCGGGCGAGCAGCACTAGAGGGACATCTCTGCTGCTGCATTCTCCAACAGCTTGTAGCCTCTACTGGTATTGTTACACGTCTGGGATCCCTGAGAGGCCTAAGGACTATCAAACCTTTCAGGTACACTTGTTACTTGAAGGTGGTCTTAAGGAGAATGGAAAACTTCTGATAAACAATTCACCCCTCCCAAACATTTTAGAGACAAATATCCTTTTAAGGAGGCCTTTATCAAGAAGTGGGCCGTTACTACTGTGGATCCAGTGATATTCTGCCTTAATAAAACACTGACTATACCTGTTGAGGATGCACTATTGTTTAAGGATTTAATTGACAAATGTGTGAAAACCCTTTCCAATTCATTGTTTTCTCTAGCAGGCCCTACTTTGCAACCTGCTATAGCTGTGATGTCTGTCAAACCTAAGGGAAATTAACTAAACTTATGTCAAGCTACTATTCTTACTGACCCTATGTTTAAATAGTGCTTCGAGATTATCCATTAACCTTACACTATTGTGTAGATAGGTTAGTCAACATTATCCGTCTTATTTCCTGAATGCATCTCCTGTTTTTAAATATGAAAAGATCTCTAAGACTGAAATGTTGGTCTGCAGAACAGCAGTGTAAAAAAACATTTGCTTCATATGCCTTTTGATATTGAAGGCCTCTTTGTTGCTTCTTTGGACACCCTCATAAAGGATACCACTAGGGGTAAAAGTACTTGTTTGCCCCAGCAGAAGAAGCCTAAGTGGGAAGACTCTTCCAGCCCCCTCTAAGGCCTTCCTTTAATTACTCCCAGACTTCAAGCTTCAAGGCCAGACCAAAGCCAAGGGCCAGGTTAAGCCGCACACCATGAACCCCTAAATTTCCCAAACCTACAGACGATTACTCTTAGGTACTGCAGGGGCTGGGTAGGATTTCTAGACACCTTGGGGCTGCAGGAGACTTGGTCGCCAGAGGAATCTCGTCTCCCAATCAACATTCTTGATACACATATTCCAGCCATGTCTGCCTTTCACATGCCAGACATAGAAAATCGACAGGCAGACTTCAGCCAGCAACAACTGTAATTAGGGGAGTCGTCCTACATGTCACAAGTGGGGGATGCCGGATGTGGACCTCCTGGCCTCCAGGTATAACAACAAATGGACAGGTTTGTCTATAAGATCCTCTGGTGGAAGCAGTGGATGCTTTGGTGACTCCATTGGATCAGTACAGTACCTTTTAAGGGATGGTTTTATTAACTATTGCATGTAAAAGAAAACTTTTTTTCTGTACAATCTTCTATATTTAAGATGTAACTATGACCCTCTGAACACACATTCTATATTATGAAAATTAAAGAACTAAAAAACAAACAATCTAGGAACTTTAACTCCTGCAAGGTCTATCGCACATGCAAGGCTTACTTTGCCTGGTGCTAGGAAAGATTTCACCCCAGAAATACTCTATGGGAAGAATCTTAACCTTTCTACAAGCAGGCCTGGATCTGCATTTGAGACTATTGTATGGGGTACACACTGTATAATCAGATAAAACGTATGAGCAGCAGTGTAGCATGCCATCCTAAGCAGACATAACAAGGAGAGCGATCATCATAAACAGCTGTTGACCACATCCTCTTTATATGTGAGGAAATCATATCATATTCTGCTACACAGGCAATGTATACTACAGACTGCTAAGTAACAAAGACTAGTCTGTATCGGGAAAAATGTCAAATTATTCCAATTAGTCATTCTATAATTGTACTCATTTGAAATTGTTTCATATATTTGTTTACATAATTTACTCTAAGACTACGAGGGTAATCTATAAGATTGCTCCTGTGTGATAGCGATAGAGTTAAGTGAAAAAAAAATTGTTAAATAAATAACATTTTAAAAAATTGATCAGCAGCGGCGATAGCTGTGTCAGTTCTCTCTCCTCCTCGGTCAATGCCGCTACAGAGCCGTCCTCCTCCCCCTGACACCCCCCCTTCACTTACCTCTCTCCTCGCTGCTCCGGGATCCGGGCTTTCCGTCCTCTGGCCGGTCGCTGAGTCTGTCTCCTCACCGGCCGCGGATGCAGGAAGCAGAGCGACAGGGTTAACCCTGCCGCTCCGTGATAACCAGTGAGAGGGGAGAGCCATCTTCCCCCCCTCACCTGTCACAGAAGTTCTAGCACAGTGCTGTGCTAGAACTCCTGTATTGGAGGTGACAGGTTCAATAAAGAGAATCTGTCACCTCCAAATGCTATCACACAGGGGATTGGTAGCTCCTGTGTGATAGCGATAGAGTTAAGTGAAAAAAAATTGTTAAATAAAAAGTTAAAAAATTATTACATTTAAATAAAAAGGTGATTAAAAAGTTAAAAAAATGTCACGGCCCACTTGCCATGATAACCAGTTGATTGGCAGGCTCCTTCCCTACAGGGACCCGGGCTCCACTAGAAGGAGGACAGGAGCCTGCCAATCACCTTGTTACTATTCCCTGGGTCATATTTGGCGGGCGTACAGGGACAATGAGGGCATGCTGGAACTTGTAGTTCAATTACGATATGTCCCAGCATGCTCTCATTGTACATGTATACCCCCACATATCACGGGGGGATAGGGGGGGGGTTTGTCCTGCCCCGGGGCGCCGGTTACTCTGGTTACGCCACTGGGTCTCTGTACTGTGCATCACACCACAGGTCTCTGTACTGTGCATCACACTGCAGGTCTCTGTACTGTGCATCACACCGCAGGTCTCTGTACTGTGCATCACACCGCAGGTCTCTGTACTGTGCATCACACCGCAGGTCTCTGTACTGTGCATCACACCGCAGATCTCTGTACTGTGCATCACACCGCAGATCTCTGTACTGTGTATCACACCGCAGGTCTCTACTGTGCATCACACCGCTGACCTGACGGGAGTTAAGGCCGGGGCAGGGTAGGGGTTAGTGGGACAACTTGTGGCGAGTAACTATTAATGCCTGGCTAGTAACTTAGTACTTGAAATTTTGAGCCCTGCCCTATGTGATAGCCAAATTACATGACAGGTCCTCTTTATGGAGACATCAGGGGTCTCCAAGACCCCTAATGTCACCTAGGGACCCCCAGAGATGCTGATGAAGCAAATATCTGCTTCATCAGCTTCTGTAGCTGGAAAGTGACACTGAATGCAGAAAGTGATGTAGTATACATTACTTTCTGCATTCGGGGACCGGAGAGGAGATCAGAGGAAGATCGTGTACCGATCTCCCTTTTGATCTGTCACAGAGCAGCCGTGCCGGTCATGGCCGCATCGGGCACCGCCGAACTTGGGACCGGCACAGCAGTGACAGCTGCTCCTATACAAGCGATCAGGCGTCTCTAGAGACGCCCAATCGCTTGAATGTAAAGCTCCTGGCCGGCCGTGTAATTACAACGGCCTGCAGGTAAGCTACTCGTCCGGCCCTGCCGTCCTCTCGTCACAGACGAGAGGACAAGTGGATTTTTCAAGCCCGGTATATATGGCCGAAGCTATGGCTGGATCCTTCGGCTCCTTCAAGTGACATTAAAGGCAAAACATTTTTTCCCTCCCCCAATGATAATTAAAGCACTTTCCTAAATGATGTCTCTTAATTCTTTCCTGTCGTTTTGAGCCTTGTCTCCAGCGCTGCTGCGGGTCTCCGATCCAGCGCTGACTCCTCTGTCCTTGCTGGCACTTCCCGTCCCACTGTGTCTGCATGCGGGTGCACGCGTCCATAGACTTACCTTGCATCTTTGCGGCCGCCCGAGAATTTTCAGATTTTCGGGCAGGAACGCGCGGCGAAGATACAGGTAAGTTTAAACCGCTTTTTTTTACTTTTTGCATATATCTACTGCTTGCTAGCAGTAGATATATGCAAAACAACGTGAGGGTTTAGTAACCCTTTAATGAATAACCCCCTGATTGTGGTAACGTTACGTTTACCCAGAAAATTATATTGGGCTGCTAGCAAAGGGTCCCAATTTGTGTAAGCATGTCCTTTTTCAAGATTGTTGTTAGAGCTTACCAGCTTCCAAAGGGTTTGGACACAGAATTATGACTTGGTTCAAACAAATAGGATAAATACAAGTTAGGGAAAATAGACTGTGCACTTTGCATTTCCATGTGAATGTTTGAGCACTGGTTTCATTAAGAGTGTTTTTTAGAGATGCATAAACACAAATGTTTAGTAGAGCTGATAATACGGTAGTCATGTGAAATGTGTTCAGTTTAAAAGTGCAATATACTCCCCTACTGAGCATTCCAGTTTGACAGTGAGATAACACATGACCCTTAAGATTGATATCTGATTTTTGCTGGTTACTTATTTGCTATAATTAAGGGTTTGCCTTGCATGTGTTGAAAATCTGACCTGCACAAGTTTAGATGATCACCCAGTTGCAGATGTACATTAGATACCAAGACAGCAAGGCCATTCCATCTTTTATCATCCTGTGTTCCCCCAAACATAGAAGGGGTAGTATGCTACTATTGCCTTAAAATATCCTGACACTATACCCACCGAGATGTTTCAAGTTACTTCATAAAAAGAAAACTCTACTTTGCTTAAAAGTGATATAAAATATTTTAGTGCTACACAAATAATTTTGTAATTTAAAAGAAACCTGTACTGAGAGTATAATGGAGACTGCCATTCAGTGGCGTTACAAGGGGGGTGCGGCCTGCCTGGGTGACACCGTCGGAGGTAGTGATAACAGAATTAAAATAAGAGAATCTGCGCTCTTGGAAAGATAGGGCTAAAAAGTTAGAATATTGGTCCTAAAGCTGCTATGAATTGATAAAATATGATGTGCAAGTGATAACACAGCGCATCATATTTAGCGCTGTGTTATCACAGTGATAACAAAATGACTGACAGTCATTTTGGTGTCACCCGCTCTGAAAAATTGGGCACTCAGTCATGGACCTTATCCCGCTGGGTGAACGTCCTCTCTTTGCCTGCGTCTTACCACCTAAATGGCTGCTGGCAGGTAAGCTTGATGTCATCGCCTACGCGTGATGATAAATCGAGGGGTGTCACCCGGCCGTCACTCTTGCTGACACCATGCCTGCGGACGCTACTGTTGCCACTGCTGACCTGTCTCTGAGAATACCAGGTGTCTGATATGCATACTTGTTCTCAGGGCCGGTGCTGCTACTAGGCAAACTAGGCAGCCACCTAGGGCACACTGATGCCTAGGGCGCACTGCTACCAAGGGCGCAGCCTTGACCATTCACCCCCCACGGTGCCCCCCATATATTTCAAATTGCAAAAGCCAATTGCAGGCTGGCTATTGCACCTGTCCACTGAGCAGAGGAGCGTAACTGAGAGACAACTTTCTCTCTTAGGTTAGGTCTGCTCAGTGGGTGGGGTTTCAATAGCCGGTCTGCTATTGGCTATTTCAAATTAAATTACATCCACCTGTTGCCGGCAGAAGCTAACCCGCAGGAGAATGGAACTGCGCAAGGGGGGATTGGGGGTTGTGCCGCGGGAGGGCGGTGCAAGTAACTTGTCTTGCCTAGGGCGCAAAATAGTCTAGCACCAGCCCTGCTTGTTCTAGGTAGTGACCATCATTAGAGGTTTAACTTGTGCTGTTCCTCACCGCTCCATTCACTCACCAGTACTCACCATAAAAAGAGTGCTAAAAGGCCATTTCAGCAATGAGGTCTCCATAGGAATATCAGTTTTTCATACAGTTGACCTTCAGTAGATTAGAAAATACATTAATGGCCAGATTTAAAATTATGCTTATTTGAAGTTGCTTAGGGAACATCCTCTTGCTGCTTCTGTTGTCCCCCTCATTGGTTTGAGGGGAAGAGATCCAAGTCAGGCTAGATGAGGCATCTTTTCAGTGTGTTCCTGGGATCACAAGAGTTTTCTGGGGGCCATAAGTAAGGATAATGAAGTATAACAGAGGCAACTGCAGGCATTTACAGGAAACATGTCTTGTGGGAAACACACGGGTTGCCATTGCAGACCTCTCCATCTGAAATTGATGGATGCATGGCTGTCATACCGTCCCCTTGCTTTAACTGACCGATTTATTGGCCCTTAACAAGTATTTAGAAAATAATTGAAATGTTAGCATTTGGTGAAGATGACCTGCAGAGTCTTGGATTTATAATTAATAACAGGCATGTAAAAGATTGTTTTGTGTATTTTGAGCATTATTAAACCCTTAGGCCCCGTTGACATTGAGCGGTTCGTGCAAATGCTTGCATTGAGCAAGCTTGAATCGCGGCTAAATCCGCTCCAAAAAGGGTCCTGCTGTAGCGACACACGACCCGCGACAGCAGGACCCTTTGCCCCATTGAGAAGCATTGGAGAGCGATATCGCGCGGTTAATTGCCGCGATATCGCGGGCATTACCGTGCGTTAAATCGCTCAATGTGAACGGGGCCTTAGACCTAGGACCCCTAGTAGAGGAATGGAATTACTGCAGGGGACAGCACCAGAGAAGAGCTGAGCCTTGCAGCCAGAGCTGCGTGTTTTGTTTTTTTTAAAACATTGGCTGGAACACCTTTTATTAAATTCATGACTAGAGTTATGTTTTAAAGCACCCTTCAAAGGCTTCAAAAACGTGCTTGGAAGCTGGCTGAAAGTTTGCTGTACACACCTCCCTTCTGTTTAAAAGCAAAGGTTCAAACAACAAGGCCTATATAAGAATCATTACTTGATCAAGGCATAAAATTCAACCTACTTGTGTCTATTTAAAATTATTTGCTTTGGGTTGAGCCGAATATCTGCTAGAGGAACTCATACAGAAACTGTTATTGTGAAGGCTCTTAGGTCATGCATCCAGTGCCGGTATGTTTTAAATCTTAAGCCAAAAAAGAAGAAAAGATGGGGCTTTAAAAGTGTCTACTAACTAATGCCAGGGAGTATGGTTCAACATTTAAATCTTATCTGAATGTTACAAGTGCAATGTTACTACAAGGCAATGACAAGAAGTCTGCGCTACTGCACCCCTGATTGGCTGATCTTAAGTGTCACCTTTGAGGCTGTACCTGGACCCCACCATGGAGATGATTTGGGACTAGCCTGTAATGTGAGCTTCAGGCAATGGGCATTGGTGTGCTGCTTCCCAGACATACAGTATGTTGTACTGGTTTGTTAGCCACATATCCTCATATGAGCATGGCACATAGTACTGTTTTCGCCTGTTATTTCCCTAGGATAACGTCTGGAGAATTAATTAGCTGCTTCACTTACAGCTGTGTTGCGCGTGCACTCATTCTGCCTCTCCCACTTTTTTAGCGTGAGGCAGATTCCCGCCACTGCTCTCCTCACAAGTGTCACATGTTTATCTCGATTTGTCCTTGCTGCTGCTGCCCAAGGCTTACCACACACGTTACAGTCTGACCATACAATCTCTGTACAATCAACTTAAAATCTACCACAATTATGTAATATGAGTACCTACCTAAACTATCCAATCAGTCTGTATTATGATCACCCCTGCACTCTATGCGTTAAACACTCCTGACCTCTACATTCCGTGTACACTCACCTCACCCTTGCACTTCATGTGTTTTATGTGTTTTACACTCCTGACTAATGCACTGCGTGTGTTATGTACTCTTGCCCCTGCACTCTGTGTGTTAGGCACTTGACCCATAGCAGAGTAGGCTGAAGTTTCATTTAAACTAACTCTTTAACCGTTTCCACTGTCACCGCAATTTAGCCACACCCACAATTAACTGAGGCGCACCACATTATTTTTCTGCCCAGGGCATTTTGCCTTTATATCTTAAATATCTGCCTCTTGTTCCAAAAGTCTGCGGTCAGTTTTTTAAGGTGTGCTACAAATGGGGGCATTATTTTGTTGGTGTGATTAAAAATGGGTGTAGTCAGTAGGGTGTCCCCAGATTTCATTTTGAAAATCTGAACATTCATTTGTATACAATCAGGCAGGCTCTACATCTGCAGCAGCCATGGGGCAGACAAGTGAAAATTATCAAAAGAGCAATCTGTGTCTGATATCACCTCTGTTACCAGTCTGGGCTCCCTTACAGGTCCCAAGACTGCAAAACCCTTGTTTCTGAAACCACTTTTGTATGGAGATTGGATTACTCTTCACAAATTTCGGAGGAGGCATTTACATTGTGGACCCTACCATTTTGTGCCTAAACAAAACACTGACTGTTTTCCTTAAGGATTTACCAGTGATTAAAGGCCAAGTTGACAAGCATGTGGAAGTCCTTTTAAAGTCTTTATCTTCTTTAGCAGGCCCTGCACTGCAAACTGCTATTGCTGCCATGAAAATTGGTCAGTTCCTGAAATGAAAAGGTTTCAAGGATTCTACTCAAACCTGTTCACCATTCCCAATCCAAAAGGGGGTATTAACTCTGTGAACATCAAGGATGCATACTTGCATGTCCCCAGATTTGCAACACATCAATGCTTCCTGCATTTTCCTGTGGGTACACAACACAATCAGTTTGTTGCCCTTCTTTTTGGTCTGTCTTGTGCACCCCAAGTGTTCACCAAGGTCCTAGCTTCAGTGCTAGCCTTGCTACGCTCACAGGGCATTCATAAAGTGAGATACCTGGTTTATCTCCTACTCAGAGAACAGTTGCCACAAACTTAGACAATGTTGGACAATGTCAGCTGGACAGTCCAGACTCTCTGAAGGTTACTTCACACCATATTCAGTGCTTTCTGGTCCAATTCTGGCCGGAACGCACTGCATCGCATTGCGGCTGGCTCACTTTTTTGTGGGGCAGGAGGGGGCGTGCCGGGCTATTGAAGTGAATGGCACTGTAGCCACGCCCTCCTGCCGCAATGCGGTCGGCCGTACGGGATTGCAAGGCACATTGTGCCTGCAGTCCCGTCTGGTGCGGTGCGATCAAAATGCTGCAAGCACTTTTTTGATCGCCCCGGACCAGACTGCAGGCTAAAAAGTGAGCCAGCCACAATGCGTTCCGGCCAGAATCGGACCGGAATGCATTGCATATGGTGTGAACTAACCCTAAAGGTCAATTTGGATCCTGAACCATCAGAAGTCAGTGCTGGAACTGACTGATAACTTGGAGTATAGGTCTGATCCTAGATATGGTTCAGTCCAAAGATTTCCTTCCATAAGAGAAATTCTTAACACTTCACTTCCAGATCCCAGCCCAACAGTCCAGGAGCTACAAACCTGCCTTGTGTGCAGTTCAAATTCCAGCTGTGGGTTTTTGGCAAGCAACCAATAATATCGGTGTTTGGGGGAATGGTCTCTTTTCCAGACCTGATCCAGAACAAGTGTCTCAGGTGGGTGACTTTGAATCAGGGCTGTAGCTACCATGGGGCGAGTGAGGCAATCAGGGGGAGGGGGCGTAGCCAGGGCCAACCTGGCTGCGCCCCCTTGCCCCTTTTGCCGTGGTGAGAACAGGGTGCCATTGGCAACAGGGGAGCCAGGCAGCCAACACAGCCGTGGCTCAGTAGGGAGAAGAGGAGCGGCACAGGCTCCAGCTTCTCCTCGGATCCCTGCTACTTTAGCCCGCCTGTATGGGCAGAGGACTTTGTGTCCTCAATCTCTTTTTCTATTTCAAAAGGGAAATGTCAGGGGTCTGTTTAGACCCCTAATATTTCCCCAAAGCCACCCAACAGTAAAAATAAATAATAATAAAAAATAAATTTAAAAAAACATGTCTGTTGGGGGGCACAATTTTCTATTTGTGCGTTGGGCGCAAAAGGAGCTAGCTACAGCTCCGCTTTGAATGTGGACCTCCGAACCTCCAGGTTAAAAAAAAAACTGGACAGGTTTTTCTACTAATACAGGGGTCCACTAGCGGAAGCAGTAGATGCCCTAGTGGCTCTGTCGGATCAGCGCAACCTGATCTATGCCTTTCCTTCTCTTAAGTGCCTTCCTTGTCTATTTAGCAGGATTGAATGGAATGCATTCCAATGATTCTCATTGTACTAAACTGGCTAAAGAGGATGTGGTACTCTGACCTATTCAGACCCCTGCCAGACACTCTGTTGACTCTCCCAGATTGTCTGTCCTAAGGGTCAGTTTACCTGTCTGCTTCACTGTTGCTGGTTTTGATGGCATGGCTGTTGAACCCCAGAGATAGGGGTCTTTCTGACTCGATCATTCCTACGCTCCTGAAAGCTAGAATATTCATGTCATGAGAGGTCTACCATTACACATGGAAAGCATACTTCACCTTGGGCAAAAACTTCCAGGTATCAGAGGGAGAGGAGTGCCAGCTTCACACAGTGCTCTGAGCCAATTATCATAGTGATAATGCACTCTGGTGGGCCTTTTACTATGTGAGGAGAGGGCTGTGTTGGATTGCAGGACAAGGCAATTGGTGGATTTTTTCTTTCTTTACAAAGTGCCCCACTTTACCACCAGGGAATATAAGGAACAGTTTCCAGCCAGGCCTTGACGAGGGACTCACTACCAATGCTGGGGGGTTCTTTTTACAGCCAGCCAGTGACCACCAATGTTGGGGAGGCAGAACATTTTTAACAGCCAGCAACTGACTACCCATAGTGTTTATTGTCTCAACAGTTGCTGGCTGCTATACTGTATAGTCACTGTAATATTGTATGAAGTTCTTTTTTTAAGGTAGGCTTAAAAGCATGTGTAATACTGTAGGAGATTTTATGTATTTTAAAATGATTGTGCTAAGTGTGGAACATGTCTGTTATTCTCAGGTTTTATTTAACCATCCCCCTTAAAGACCCTCCCTCTGTTAGCAATTTAGCAATACCTATCATTCGGCACAGCAATTCATTATTTTGTAGGGGGACATCAAAAAAAGAATCAGCCCCTGGTGCCAGATGAGCTAAGTACACAATTTCCTTTGGCCAGTTGCTGCTGATTGTCTGCCTAGCTAATTCCAAAAGATGAAACGGAAGCAGAGGAAATATATGGTCCTCCCATTCTGCCCTAGATATTGTATTTGAGACACAGGGTCCCACATAAAGCATATAAAAGAACTTGCAATAATATAGCTGAAGAAGCTTCCTCTTTCACATCCATATTGGGCAAGATTACCTCTTTTGCTAGAAACGATATGCAATACCTAGTGATTTCATCTGCAGTAAACTGTAATTGATTCACAGGACAGGTCACAAGCTAGATGTCAGCTGTGTCAGGTTTGCTAAGCAACACAGTCTGGCTTTTATCAGCAGAGCCAGTTGTTATAGAGATGGTGCCTACTGTATTATACATGGAAAACATGGGAATCTAGTTACAAGACTATATCTCCAGTGCAGATGTAGATATTCTCATATTATCTGCTTGCTACTATTCTGTACATTCTGTTCAGCTTTACACTTACACATTTCAGTCTTGTTTTTAGAAAGCCTATAACCAGGAAAAATCAGGCTAGTGTTTTTGCCCATATATTTGTGTACTTTATGGATTAGGCAGCCTTTTTGCATCATAGTCTGTACATCAGCCCTGGTCTGAAAGCAAACTATGTTCGATAATCTATAGTACATAAATTGTCACCACTTCTTTCTGAAGACTACTGAACCTCCCAATTGGTCCCTAATTGTGATAGGTGGCCTCCATGGCCAATAGGGAGGAGGGCCAGGAAAAGTGAAAATTTGCATATAATGTTTGATGCCTCTTGGTCTTATTTAGCTACCAGTGGTCTAGACCAGTGGTAGTCAAGTTACCTGATGTAGAGGGCCTCAAGTGACACACAATCTTGAATGAATGTAATACTACAGAAAGACATAACAGGAAATGGTCAGAGACTATGGGCATGCTACAAGATATAGTCAGAGCATGAATGTATGCCACAAGAAATGATCAGAGAAAGAGTTGTTTGAGTTGTTGGAGACTGGAGACATGCTTCCGGAGCTAGTTATAGACCGGAGACACCCTTATACAAGCCTGCTAGATATCACTGCTATTACAGCCCCTTTACAAATCAATGCTTCCACATTTGTGCTCCCTACAGGTCCCTTAAAAATAATACTTGCTGTGTTTGATATTTCTCTTAGCACGATAAATAGGAATCATCAGAGGAAATATGAAAAAAGAAAAGGGTTGGACATTATGTAAAATATTGTAAAATAAATAAACTAAACCATTTAACTACTAGAAGCCAGTCTAAAGATTTTTTTTTCTTTACTGGTCTGAGCATGTACCAAAACCCAGATTCTACAGGAGCGCTGGGGGATGCACAATAAATGCCAAAGGACCAGATGTCGGATCCCAGCACCCCAGACCAATGTTTCTCAACCTTTTTTTCAGTCATGGCACCCTTTAAAGTAAACAAAATTTTGAGGCCCAGTCTAAAGTGTGAAAACCCTAAATTTAAATCCCAGACAGCGGTCTAGTATGAATATTTTTAGGGGGGACCCCATGCAAGAACACAGGATGCCGCCATACATATGAGTCCCTCTGTACATCAGGAGCCCCCTCCTTTCACATCAGAGTTCCCCCTCCCTCACTAGGAGACACTCTTCAAATCAGAGGCATGAGACTGTGTGAAAAATTTGAGGCACCCCTGAGGAAGCCAGAAGGCACCCTAGGGTACCACCGCACCGTGGTTGAGAAAGGCTGGTCTAGACTGTATAGCCCCCTTCTATGCAGAGGGAAAGTGAGCTGCACAATGGTTACTGTATATGCTCGGCACTACTACGGTGCTTAACATCGATCTTACAGGTCCTGTACTGCTGCTGTGGTGAGTGACTTCCCCTCTGCTGTGAAAACACAGAAGGTATTTTGCTCAGTCAATGATCACAGCCATTAGCCATTGAGTAAATGCCTAGTATCTTTATTAATGAACACTTTGTATTCTCTGATCGGACAAGGGGTAGATTGTGATGACACCACCCCTCGTCCAATGAGCAGAAACAACCTATATGGCAGTGCAGAGTGTACAATATACAGGGATAGGTTTACTGTACATATTTAGGTAAGCTTACTTGGTCCCAATCTGTACAATGCACTCTTCTGTTTATGTAAATGTTGAAACTGATAACCTTTCTTAGAATCAGCAAATAAAGATACAAGGTAACAAGATTAGGTAAATCAAAGTATGCACATACAAAATATACACAACAGCTACCATATGCACATCCAGCAACATTGCTGATGTCATTCATGGAAGGACATGCATTGTTTTACTTCATGTGACATCATGAAACTGCCAAACCAAAACTTCAAGTCTTCAAGTGCATTAGAGTATCAGTGGGCACTGCCAAATTCCTAAGAACAGAGTACTAATTGTATAAAACAAAGTAATCTCCTATTCCTTCACTTTCCTCCTTTATTTATATAACAGACAAAAAACTAAATATAAATATATGCTTATACAAGGCTTTGACAGTCTTAGAAGATCCCAAACCCACAACATAATGTCTGAGGCTGAAAAAGTAAGTAAATATGATACTTTTTTCTTTCTTTCAGGACAATGTTTCTCTATTGTCCTGTAAGAAAATATTAAATTTACTTTCTATATCAACCTCAGACTGTGTGCTTTGGGTTTAAGCATAACAGAGTAAATGCATTGGTCTCTAAACGAAATCATGAGAAAAACAGTATTCACAATTACATTGTCTGTTAGATAAAATAACATATTTATCATTGTTGTATAATGTATTTATATCACTCACATTTTGTTTCTTTTTTTTCACATATCTAAATTAATTTACTTCATTTTTCAGGCTGCGCTTTTCACTAAGCTGGAGGAGGTCTCTAAAAATCCGTTTGAGAGTGTCTTGCTTGAATTTGTCTGCTAGCAGGGACCTATCTACAGATTATGGGGCTCCATAGCAAAATTTTGATGGGGCTTCCCGGTGAACTCCCTCTGTGGCACCTGGTTGTGTCAACTAGGATAATAGTGTAATTGAGCATAACACAGGGTATGCCTAAATCAAGGACAGGTAACAGGAAAGCTGTGGGCAAAGAACACTACAGCTGTAGCTCGCGGTATACTGAGCTTAGGGTGACGGGAGGATGCTAGTTTGTGTCCTCCCGTTACTCTAAGGAGAAATATGGGGAAAAACACTGACCCCATAGTTCTCCTTTAAAGAAAAATGATCATCACATTTGAAAAATCATAATTGAATCCCCCAAGGGACTAAGTGCCTGTAGCACTTGTTCCCGATCCAATCCGTGACCCCGTTGCTGAGCTAGTGTGAGAGACAGTGCACAGCAATCCCCCCACCACTGTCTGACCAAATTGCTAGCAAGGAGACAAACATTTAATTGGGGGTTATTGATAGCATTTGTCTGTAGCACCAGGCTCACACTGGAGACTAGAGCCTTTGTTTATTCTACAGGGGTAGAGGTCAGCACCATTCACAACAAATGCTTACTAGCAGCCCTA
Source organism: Nanorana parkeri (assembly GCF_000935625.1). NCBI lineage: Eukaryota > Metazoa > Chordata > Amphibia > Anura > Dicroglossidae > Nanorana > Nanorana parkeri. The sequence goes on from NW_017306391.1 coordinate 1,575,357, forward strand.
CCGGCTCTGCCGGTGTAAGAATAGTTTGTAATAGTATAGCTTCCCCGAGGATGCCCCATCTCTGCACTGTGTTATCTCTATACATACTCCTCCATCTCTGTGCTGATCCTTAACACTCTCCATTGCCTGTTGTCCCTGCTTGCCTTTAGTGCATTTATATGTATGCAGTATGCACATATAGCAAACATTTAATTCTGTTTAGCTAGTCTTGTGATTCAGCTAGTATTTACTGTATATTTCCACTGCACATTACACTGCAGTGAAGCAACACAGCCTGCTCTAGGAACCAAGCCAGCCTGTGTCTGGACAATAAAGAAGCAGTAGAACACTGATAAAGTCACTCCTTTGCTCTCCCCTCCTGTATTCATGTTCCCAATTGCTGCTGGGTGAGAGATTACAGGAGGCTGATATCAAGACAGATTCAGATACCTAATGCTCAGCTTTAATGTTAGCTAAGGCATGTCTGTTGGCCTGATTCCTGTATGACCTTTCACACTCCCTATTCTTGGACAACATATTGCACATCCACCTGTAGATCACTGACACACTTCCGATTCTGCACTGCACAGAATATTGACTTTATATAGATGTAAACATCGCCTATATGTTTCTCCTGCTTCCTGGTTATAGCTTTGGGGAAATAAAACAAAAAAACTACCTTTGTTGAGGGGCTGCCACCACACTGCAAGGGTTAAATGATCCTTTTTGCCTAGGGTATTATTATTACCTTATTGCTCTCTCCCCTGTCAACCAGCGCTCTCCTCTTTCTGCTGAATTGATACTCCCTTCACTTTTTGTGTCCTGTGGCAGGAATTGAGGGGAAATTCTCTAGTATACACATGGACAGGGATAAAAAGCATCACAGAGGTTATTGTCTCGGTCCAACTAGTATTTGTATTGCTGTTTCTTACCATTGGTAAAATTTGAATTTTATGTCCAGTGTCATGGTAGGGATTGAGGAAAAATCTTCCCGAGGAGGACACTGAAATAAAAACAAGGCAGTTTTAGCTGAAGTTTCACCATACAGTAAACTCCCCATTATCCGGCATCCACAGGGATTGGAAGAGGCATCCACAGGAAGAGTTTACTGATCTTCTATCTTATATTTAATGCAATCTAGTTCTTGAAATGTGGTAGTCAATAAATGCATTGCTTTTACTTAAAGCAAACTTTGCATGGCAAGGCCCATCCACATTACATACTTAAAGAAGTTCTTAAGTCCCAGCATATACTATCCTGTTCTAACATCAGCGTTGTAATAGGAATACATATTAGAGTTGTTTTTCATAATGCAATCAAAGCTTGCTTGAAGAAATCCCTTTTATGTAGTGAGTGCTGCCTTCTGTCTGTCCATTACTTTCAACAACTTCGTGGATTCCCAGTGTGCTGTGCACACTGGCAGAACTACCAGGGTCGCAGCGGTCGCACTTGCGCCCGGGACCTGGTGTTCCGCCAGTTCGGGGGGGCCCAGAGAGAAGAGGATGTCACTCCGCCCGCGGCGGCTCTGATCACACCTGTCAGCGCTTTCTCCTCCCGGCCGCTGCAGCTTCAGAGCGGCCAGGAGGAGAGAGAGGCAGTGCTGACAGGTGTGATCAGAGCCACCTCTCTGAG
>NW_017306391.1:1577114-1580400 GCF_000935625.1 Nanorana parkeri
TAAATATTTTTATTTTTTTACTTTAATGTTGGGAGCTCCGGGGAGATAGTAGGGGTCTAAATAGACCCCTGATATTTCCCTTTTAAAATAGAAAATGAGATTGATGACACAAAGCCCCTGTTATCAATGAACAGGAATCCTCTATACTGAGTGTTCCTGTTCATTTATAACATGAGGACATAGTGTGTTTACTATAACCACAATTATGAATGGACAGGAGGGGATGTAGATCACTTCCCATCCATTCATAATTGAGGATATAGTAACCGTACCATGTCCTCAATTATGTACAAACACTCAGCGATCACTGATCAGTGAATACTTATACCCGCTCTCCTCTATGACACGCTGTCACAGGAGGCTGAGCGAGCGGTGTGAGGAGGAGAGCTCAACCTCCTGTGACAGCACGGGCAGTCTCCACCCACACACCGCTCTCCTGTGGGAACAGAGGGAGATGTGGGGGAGAGTGGGAACTGTATTTGTTGTCCTCTATAGTTGATATACTCGGTCTAGAAAATATGGTATTGGTGGATCTCTACTCCCATCCATGCCCGTACCGAGGTGCAGACATGTATTAATATTGATGGGAGGCAGAGTTAAACATCCTTGCACAGGCCCTGCATGCTGCCTGCCGCCCGTGGTGTTTTTTGAGGCGAAGAAGCTTTAGCGGGGGTGTGGCCTGCCAGGGAACTCCAGCTGCCAGCAGGCACCTGACGAGGAGGACGCTGTAGGACGTCCCAGCAGCGTGGTCAGCGAAGATTAGGGAGTGGCAGCCTGGAGCTGGAGGCACCGAGATCAGGAGCTGTGAGGGAGGACATTCTGGAGGAGAGCTGCAGCAGGACCAGGTAGGTACTGATTGTTGTATATGTGCAGAGTGTCATTGTCTTGCAGTTTCATTTGTTTTCCAAGCAAAAATTAATAAAATGCTTTAAAGGGTTATTAAACCCTCAGGTGTTGTTGCATATATGTACGGCTACCAAGCAGTAGATATATGCAAAAACTTTAAAAAAAAACAAAAACCCTTTCAAACCGGTTTGAAAAAAAAAGGTATCAAAATCATGGTTTTAATGGTTTCTTGCACCGGGGCCCTGAGGTTTCTAGTTACGCCTCTGGCTGTGCATTTCTTTTCCTGCTGCCTGACGTGATGCAAACTCAATTTCTAAAGACTACATATCTCATCATGCACTGCTTCCATCAAGCAATGAAAATGTTGCATTGTTCAAACGTTGAGTTATAATTAGGAAGGCAGAGTCTGTGAGTAAAATTGTGTCAGTGCATTGAGAAAGTACATCCTATGGGCATCTTCAATAAGTACGTTTACAAACTTCTAGATCAATATAGTTGATGGCATGATGGTTCTGGTACTTGGTGTTTAGCCCTCAGGAACCCAATGCTATCACATGGGAGTGGGGAAAGGGTATTGAACTCTGTGTAAGCTTCAAGCCGTGACTCGGCAGGGGATCGAAGGGAAGGAAATATGCGCACATGGTGCGCCACATTAACCTCTTGCCGTCCGCCCGTAGTAGAAAAACGGACGGACGGCACTGCTGCATCTGCGGGTTGCCGTCTCCAGACGGCAATTTTTTTCTGCTCGCGCGCACCCCCTAGCGGGCACGCACGGGCAGAAAAGACCCGACAATGCACACACCCGGTACCGGGTGTCACACATATAGGCGATCAGCGGGTCCATAGCCCGCCGATCGCCTATATGTGCTCGTTCGCGGCACCCATCCCCCCCCCCCCCGCGCCCGCTCGGCGCTTCCGGTTTTTTTTTTTTTTTTTTTTTTCCCCCTGACCCCTCACCTTGATTCCCGGGATCCGCTGCCCCATCTTGGATCCCGGGACCGGCTCCGAGGGCGTCAGGAGGAGGAGGACGGGAGATCAGCTCCTTGCTGATCCCCGTCCGGGCTGTGAATGCAGAAGTGATGTGTGTTACATCACTTCCGCATTCACCTGTCAGTCATCTGGAGAGAGAAGAAGCTGATAAAGCAGATCTCTGCTTTATCAGCTTCTTTTGGGGTCCATAGGTGATATTAGGGGTCCTAGAGACCCCTAATATCTCCATAAAGAGGACCTGTCAGTGTGCCTTTGCTATTATATAGGGGGTTGTTATCCCCCTATATAATAGCAATAACAATAAGTGCAAAAAAAAAAATATAAATAAAAAAAAAGAAAAGTAACACATAAAAAAATAAAATAAAATAAAAGCCACATATAAAAAAAGGGGAAAAAACCCCCCCAAAATGTTTAACTCCCCCACCCCCACGTTTACGCGCCTATAAACGTAAATACGCGTCCGGTGCCCCAGCACGCAAAAATTACAATTGCGCTACACATGTTACATATCGCCGCGAACGTCGCAGTGAGAGCAATCATTTTAGGGCCATCAATCACTGATAACACTAAACTGATGAGCGGTAACAGCTTTTAAAGCGTCGCCTAGGGCCAATTTTGGGTATTATCGTTTTTTGAGGTTTCGCGCGCGCACGCAATTTTAAGGCTTGACATGTTTAGTGTCTTTTTACCCGACGTGACCCCATCTTTTATATTTTACCAAAAAATTGGGTAATAATAAATGTTTTATCATTTAATATAGGGGAAACTGTTTTTTTTTTTTAAATTTCGGTAATTTTTCCTTAATATAGTAAAAAAATAAAACCCCCAGTGGTGAATAAATACCACCAAAAGAAAGCTCTATCTGTCCCCAAAAAAGGGTATAAAATTCATTTCAGTACAGCGCTGCATGACGGAATAAATGTCAGTTAAAGTACCGCAGCGCTGAATACTGAAAAATGGCCTGGATGGGAAGGGGGTTTAACACCGCGGATGTCAACTGGTTAAAGGGAACAAGCAACAGGTTCACTTTGAGTCACCAGAGGACCTAACAATCTGACATTCTTAAAGAGTAACTCCACCTATCTGACCAGGTTTCATGGTAAATATATACATATATTTCAACTATGTATGTAGCTGTTTGTTTGGTGTTCTACCTTGTCTAATCTTTTCCGGTGTGCTGTATGTACTTCCTCATACTAATTGCTTCATATTATTTCACATCAGTGTGAGCAATCTTAACCAAGGATAGTAAGCAATATCTGTACTTATTTACATCAACATTAAACCACTATGCTTATCTTCACATGTTTGTGTGCTATTGTTTTTATTTTAATCTAAATGAGGATATGAACTCAAAAATTGCCTGTATTAAAGACTAAAAAATAACTGACATGCAAAACCTAGCATAGATACAGCTAATTTTGTTCTCCCCAAAACTATTCCTGTGTAC
>NW_017306391.1:1580457-1600635 GCF_000935625.1 Nanorana parkeri
GTCTTCGAAGCTAGATGCACATTATAGGCAAATCTTATAGTAGTGGCCTCCATATCCAGTAAAGTATCTAATTCTAATAGGGCAGCATGTTGTTTTATGGAGTGGGTGTGCAATTTGAGATTTTATTATTCTTTGCTCAGGTTTGAAGGATATTGTGTTCAGGGGCAGTTGCTAATATAAACAATGGTGAACACAGGCATCTTGAGGTACTTCCCAGATAGCACGCAATTGTGCTCCAAGTTTGAATATGACTTGCTAAACTATTGCAGACTTGCCAAGCTTCACAATTTTGTTGCACAATTACAGCAAGTCTGCAGACCAGCGAGCTTGCAGAGCTCTTGCTAAGACCTGCAGGACTCTTGCTGTAGACTTGCCAAGCAAATTTGCTACAAATTCAAAAAGTGTCACCTAGAACTTGTGCTGCAAGTGCTCTGCAAGTCTACAACTTGCCAGGAATGTGTGCAGCAAGTTAACAAGAATTACAATTTAACCCTATCACAAGTTTGTGGCAAGTTATCCCTGCTATCTGGGTTGCTTTCAGAAAGCTGGATGCTGGTTTTCTACCAAGAGGTTTACTTTAATTAAATTAATTCCAACCAAAGATGTGCACAGCAGTAGTTGGAAAACCCTGAATGCCGAGCCTTTAAATGATCTCCTTGGTCTTCCCTTTGGGCGTTTTGTAGCACACTCAACGGGTGGAGCTGCTGCTCTTGTACCTGCAACCAGTGATTCAGGTAGGCATTCCATACAGATTCACATGGCCTCAGTCAGCTAAAGACATTTTCCACTGAGGCAACTGGCCGTGTTATGTGGACTGGCAGGCCCAGAATGTCATTTGGGCACAACCTTTTGATGGCATTTATGTGAACGTCAGTTCAACTCAAATATATAATGCTTTTTGTAATCCAAAATTCACATATTTTATGAATCTACTAGTGAGGTGTAAGAATTGTAGTTGTGATTCTTCTTTGTACGGACTACAGTGATCGGTATATCCCACTGATTGCAACATGTTTTCTACATGTTGTGACTAGCAGTTACCACTATCTCTCCAGTCTGCTTCCTCTCTCACTTCCTCAGTATGATTATTAGCTATCTCTGGACCCACCTGTTCTTTTAACTGGTAGACTGTTATTGTGGTTAATTTACATACAAATCAACTGTCAGTTTGACTACAAATAATTACCAAAGGTTCGGTATATAAAATAAAGAACAATATTTTTTTTCAAATAATAGATTAATGTCTATAGTTAAATACATTTCAAAGTATAGTCTTGCGTAGAGATGAGAACATGGAATTGCGAATTGTCCCAGTTAAATGGATCACTCATTTTCATTCACCTACATATTAAAGCTGAAATCTAGGCAGATATAATATACACAACTTATTTGCAGCTCTATAATCATTAACATATTAGTAAATGTATTTTTTAAATGCAAACAGTGTAAATACCTGAAAGTGACCTGGTATACCTGGTGACCAGGGTCTTGCAGTCCCTGTACAGCAGGGCTGGGGTATAATAGAAAGATGTAGTAGCATTTCTCTAGGCATTTTTTCTTTTAAACAGTCTGATTAAATAACTTACTTAATGGCTATTGATTTTTTATCCTCCAAATTGACATCATACCTATTCTGATGGATCTAAGGTAATTGCCTTTTTTCTGGCTCTTCATTAAAATGTCTAATGGCTTTAGTATAATATTAACAATCTGTTTATATGGTGATTTCAGTAGAACCAGTATATGAGTCCATTAAACTAATCAGAGGGACACTACAATGTACAATCTGAAGCTGCCAACCATCAGATATTTCCATAAATAGTACCAGATTTTGATGATTTGCCCCTTAAAATGTCTAAATTTGGACATGGATTGGTTTTACAAAGTTTTTAAATTATATTAATATATTGAATTATGTTGATTCCTATTGCTTCAGCTTATTAGTTAAAATGTGTGTGTGTGTATATATATATATATATATAATAAATATATATGAATATATCATAGATGTTAAATTCTGATTTGTTAATATATTGTGATGGGATTACAGAAAATGGATTTTAAAATACAATTAAGAAGACAGACTTATTGTGTAATGGAACTAATATTTTCTGCATATAAATACAAGGTCCAGTCATTCATCACTATGACGGACCTCAGTTAAAATTGTATGAAACCTTTATCTGCAATGTTGAGTAAAAGAGGTTATGTACTAATCTCCAAACTGATGTAAGGTCTGTACCATAAGTCAGATGTAAAATGTTTCCGTGTAACAATGACGTATTGGATGGTTTCTGAAATCAATACACATTCTGACTTCCTCTTCTACAATATTTGCACATCTAATAAACAATAATCCAAAAACCAGCCATCTATTTCAAATGTACCACCGACTATAGATATAAGAGAACGCCTGGGTGAAAGAGGAACCAAAGTATACTCCCAGGAACAGGTGATATCCTGATTCATGCAAACATGCTCTATAGGTTTTACTGATATACTGTAGTTATACAATAAAGGTCTCTTCCTGAAAATGTTTATGCTATTTTGACAAAAGACTGATGAGGTCAACGTGTGCATGAAGATATACCTATTCAAACCTCTCATCTTTTGAACTTGATAAAGAGGACCAGAAAAAAGGTGGGTGTGTTTTAAAGATATACCTGCAGCATCTTTGTTAAGAATCCAGAATGCAGTTTAGGGGTCAGGAATATAGCGTACAACATAGTGCATACAGTGCAGGGGTCAGGTGTTTAACATACAACATAGCACAGGTGTAGGCAACTTCAACACTCCAGCTGTGGTGAAACAACAAATCCCATCATGCATCTGCCTCAGGGAGTGTTTTGAAATGCCTCATAGGGAATGGAGTGCCAAGGTTGCTTACCCCTGACATACAAGGGTATGGAGTGCAGGGATCATGAGTATAATGTACAACATAGCAAATCCAGTGTAGGGGTCAGGAGTATAACGTGCAACATTGTGAATTCAGTGCTTGGGTCTGGACTATGTAAGATAGAGCACTGGGTACAGAGCGCAGTGGCCAGTAATTTTGTGTCCCTTACTGCAAATCAGTGGGCAAAAACATGCTACAAAGTTGGTGTAAGAATGTGTAATAGACCCCCTTCCCTTACCTATATTCTAAAATAGCTAGCCCCTTCTTGCATTCGCCATACAGGACCCCAGTGCCTGAGTATCTCTGTCGGTGTAAAGTGTGAATAGTGTGGTTACATAGTAGGGATGCACTGATACTTTTCGAGTACCAGTGCCGATACTTGGCTACTACCAGGGTTGCAGAGGTTGCAGCTGGGACCTGGCTCTGGCGCTCCACCACTGTCCTGAAATCATTAGTCTGTATTGTTTTAGAAAAACTGTCACATGACAATAAACAAAAATGTATCAGTACTCGTACTTATAAGTACTTGGGCAAGTATTCAGTACTTGTACTCGCAAAACTGGTATCGGCGCATCCCTTTATTTATATTTATAAAAACAAAATCATACATTAAAACAGGGATGCACAAATCCCAGGAGCTCCGTGTGCTCCTTACAAATCACAGCTGCCTCCTAACTTTGAGTTTTTCTCTAGTCTAGTCTTGGAGCTGGAAAAGTATCTGTACATGTACTTGTACCGAGTACTGTACTTGGTATCGGTGCATCCCTAGTACATAGTGAGGATATGTGGGTGCACACTTTGGATACTGTGGGCACACAGTGTGAATTAGCTCTTTTACTGCTTCCCCTTAACAGTCCAGGATTTGGCTTCTTCCCCCCTCCACTGAATTGCCTCAAAATGGGAAATCATTTAAATAATTTGCTAATTTATATGCAAATGTAACTGTGATTTGCATATATTTTAATTATGGACACAATGTAACAGGTGCAGGAGAGACTACAACTAGATACTCAGTAAAAAGGAGAAATGTGAAAATAAAGGGGTTGTAGATAGATGCCAAAGCAGGGTGATGTGGGACAAAGCCTCTGTACACAGAACCAAGGTGAAAATGTGGTATAGTCCCATATAATCAGGGACTGTTGAGAGGTATGACTAATTGTTGAATTGTCCATACGCGAGTTTTGAAATGCGTGTACAGGTCATCAATTTAGAGATAACCTTGAAAAACGACCCTACAATTATAACTCACTCTGGCCTGCACGAAAATACCCAACATGTGTGGTGCAAATGTCATTTTCATACGTAGGCGCACCCATCACATGTATTTCGGTTGGGGAGTTGATTTATTCAACATTCATTTTATTAATCTTATTTTTTCACTTGACTTTGTTGCTATTACATAGGTGGCCAACAAGTCCCTTCCGTTATAGCTGAATAGTGAGACCTAATAAGGAGGCCTATAGCAGAGGGGAGTGTGTCTGTGATATCTTTAGCCCTTCCTGTTTGTATTTTGAACTACAAGTCAATTAGTCAATGTTGTGGATAAGAAGAAAGTGGGAGTGGTTGAATAGTTTAGCAAAATACAATGGGCTGAGCTGATACCACTGTTTGTTGTCGCCCCACAATAGTAAATTAAGAGTTGAGTGCTTTTCTGGCTGATGCCATTTTTCTGTACTTTCAGGGTCTTTAACAAAAACATGGGCAAAAGTGCACACATTGCAGAGATATACTGTACTTCATAGCTGTTTTTTTTTTTTTTAATTCTGCCTTGACATACTCTTTAATAACAGAGTGCGAGTGAGATAGATGATGTATTTGAAGATATAAAAGCAGAAAGGATGAATGACAAGAAAAAGTACAGAATAGGTTTTGGTGGAGTTTGTTACAGTATAATGATGTTCAGATTTTCTTGTACAAATGTTTGCACCAAACATCGGAATGAAACTCCCATGATTTCACTATGAAGCTCCCTTGCTATGATCTAATTTAGCTCAGTGCACCATTAAGTAAGCTGTGCCATGCCAGTTACCTCTCCGATTACATGATATGCATTCATCCGTATACATGGTACCATGTGAAATTGGAGCAATAGGTCATGAAAGTCAAGAACTGTTCAACCGAAACAGAAAAAAATGTAAGGTGTGCGACTGTTTCTTTACAAAACAAGGATACATTTAATTATGGGAAAGAGTTTCTGGAGAAAGCAACCTGATATGCAGTTATAATATTACACTAAGCATTGTTGTTCTGAACACCTAGCCTGGGAAGACAATTGCAGCATTTCTGCAAGAACCTAAATAACATCTATTGTGTATTTTAACTATATTCTCACCTTCATCATAATAGTTAAACAGAAAATAAATAGATGAATTCACTCTAATTTGAATTCAATGCATTCTTTGGCTTCCAGGGTTGACCTATGTGAATCATCGGGAAAGACTCAGCTACCTTCGGGAAGAGCTCCAGCTTTGTCCCTGTAGACTCAGATTTGAGAGCGTCTGGTGAAAAAAAAATGAAATCAAAAGGGGCCCAGCAGTACTAGCAATTTACCTGTTATACCATATGATCCTGCTTAGAGTAAAACCTGATGTAATGAGGGTGGTTTACTAAAGGCAAATAGGCTATTCCATTTCCAAGGGCATTTCAACTTTGAAGGGGAAGTTTCCCTTAGTTTGGTGAATTTCCATTTTTCAAAGAATACCCAATTGATTAGGTGATAAAAGTCAGAAGAGCTTCACCTCATTCACTGGACTAAGGGGAACTTCCTCTGCAATTCCAAACTCCCTTGCAAAGTGAACGGCCTATTTCCCTTTAGTAAATCAACTTCAATGATTCAACCAATATTTTGCAACTGCTGGCAGACATAGACTTTAGAAACTCTTGGTACAATACTTACATTATGAAAAACTTTCTTTTGTAACAGTGTTTTTTCTGGCCTTTCCCCAGTAGTCTAGTGGGGAACCTAGTATATTTCCAGTCTTGATGAAAAACTAGTTGATAAACTGCAGTGAAAAAGCTTCCCCACTGCTTGTGTAACCTAACTAGTAAGACAAGAGCTGTCACCGCCTCTACTCTGTGTTAGAGGCGTGAGCTCTGTGGATGGCTTGGACAAATGGCAAAGCGCCGTGCAGGGGGTGAGGCTGGGGACTGCCTCACCAGGAACCAATGGTTCGGCATGTTACTGGGTTACACAGGTTGAGAACCACTGCCCTAGGTGATAAAAGACAAAGAACATTGGAGAATTCAGAAAAACATTGTTACATTATTACCATCTGTATATTGGTAATTTCTTCAGAATCACAAGACCTCTCTGTGACCTTCTACAAACATTAGAAAGTGGAAAATATTCTCACCAATGTGGAGAGGTCAGTTCTCCCCCGTTATCTTCTTAAGTTGAGTTGAACTAACCACAAACAACCTTGGTGGGAAGCACGTATCTATATACATCAGCCTTATCAGCCCAGTTTTTCACAAGGCTTTCAAAATGTTGGGATTCCAACTTGCATAGCTGAACACTTATAAATCTGTACAGCACAAAGAAAGAAAAACAGTGCCAACTGGTACAGGTCCCTCCGCCAACTAAAGTGGACTAACCCAAACCTGTACACTACACACAATAAAATGTTTGTCAGTCTTCACATCACTGAAACAGCAGGGTTACTCCACCTGCACTGGCTTTCCAGCTTCTGCCAGGGGCTGTGGCATAACTTCGGGCTATACTCAATTTGCATTCTTTTTTCTCTTTCCTGTGCACAAACCTCCCAGGAGGTGCCAACCTCATTCACAATTTGCTAATAATATACAACCATCATTTGACTCCGTAATGCACCGCTCTTCTTTTTCAGGAGTGGTGCGACTTCTTAAAAGTCAACCCCTTCACACATTCTCTACACAATACACACCCTGCCTTCAACACACTTTCCAGGTGTTGACTCCTACATGCCTCACTGAGCTAGCACACCCAAAATGGCAGTCATCATCCCCATGCCATTTGCAGACCGTCACACCCAGGTTGCTTAATCCTGTGCCAAAGCCATAGGTTAAAGCAATAATGGTAGCCCATCAGTTTATAAAGGAAAAGCGTGCATGAGCAAATTTTTTTTTACACAGGAAAGGTGTGCATGGGCAGAACACAGAACAATACAACAATTCCCCAGCACTGTCTAGCTAGTCAGTACCAAAAATTGTAACTGTTACACTATTGGCATTAAAAACTGAGGTTTCTGTTGCCATCATTTTTTGTTGCATTCATTCACAAATACACGTGAAGACATACTACCACGTCATGGCACCTCTGCAAATGTGGTCCCTAACTCTAAACCAGAGGAAGCCAAACTTCAGTCATCTACCTGTGGTGAAACTCCAAATTTCATCATGCATCTGCCTCTGGATATTATTCCTGTGGCTGCCCGTCAGAGTCTTAGAATGCCTGGGATTTTTAGTTTTACCACAGCTGAATTGCCAAAGATTGGGGGTATTCTAAACTATCCCACATATCAGGCTCCACCATCTGTGCGCCAAGGAAACTGCCCTAAACAATACCTGGCCACATATCCTTGGAAAGAGGGCTTGCACCTTTTTTATAGCTATATAGCTGAAACCTCATATCATATATAAATTACAAAAAAAGTTCCCTTTTAAAAAAAAAAAATATGACTAGATAACATTTAATTCTGTATAGAACAGACTAACAGTGAAAAGAGGAAACAACACGCAATCAGTTTATGAATTTACATAAGCAGGAAGTTTCTTGATATACTTGACTGACCAAATGTTAGTACACACAATATGGGATCTGATTACTTTTGAAAAGAGTTGTAGAGAACTAAAACTTCCCAGTCCTGGAAAATAATGACAAAAAAGTGTATTTACTTTTATACAAGGTGGCCTTTATTCATGTCTTTGATAAACAAACACATTATGAGGATGAATAGACTATGGCATGTTAAGGGTGTGTAACAGAAGTAGGGTTGGATCCAATTTCAGAGGTTTCTGGAAGCAGAAAAGAGAGAGATTTACAATTGTTCCAGCTACAATGGAGTCACTGAAAGATTTAGCCAGGGAGGGAAATTATTGAACGGAGAGGAATGAAAATGAAGCTTTGCAGATTGATAGATAACATGCAGATCATGTGAAAATGGTTTCTATGTTATATACAATGTAACATGGGAACAGCATCAGGAAAAATCCTGTGCATAGTTTTATTTATAAAGGGATATTTGACATTATATCATATTGTTTTCACACAACACACATGTGTCACATTGTTATGTACATGTAAATCAAGTTGTAGGGAGATACAAGATGAAATACATACAAAGGGCCAACTTGTTGTTGTAATTTGCCCTTCTAGCGCTATCTTTGCATTATTCATCCCAAAGCTAAACATGTTACACACAAACCATGAGTATAAAATGTAATGTTTGTGCTTGCAGGATAGCATGTTGATTAATGAGGGTTTTTCTTAGGTAGACTCTCTTGGATATAGCTACACACTAGCATACCTGAAGAATGTAAACCTTGGAGGTTCTCATTCCTCCATCCTCTTTTTCCATTACTTGTTTTCCTTTATACTGTCTTTTCAAAATAACAAATTTAATAATAAAGGTTGGAGAAAAATTATAACACTTTTTGTACCCACTGCCAACGCTGCCACTAGTCAAACTAGGCAGCTGCCTAGGGTGCACTGCTTCCTAGGGCGCAACCAGGGCCGGATCCTTTAGCTGCCACCGGCGTATGTCATAAGTCGTGGCAGCAGGCCCCGTTGAAACAGACTGCCAGCGGCCGAATCCAGCTGCCCATTTTACAATGGAAGCCACAATGGAGTCCAGTAAAGAGTTGTGCTAACATTGTGCAATGTAAAAATTTGCAACTGCCACTATTGTATTCTACAGGGTCTTTAAATTAAAAAAAATATATAATGTTTGGGGGTTTTAAGTAATTTTCAGGCCTAAAATGTGGATTATAACATGTGTGCAAAAATGCCAAAAAAGGCCTTGGCAGCGAAAGGGTTAACATAGGGGCTACCAGAGCGCCAGCTCCGGGACCACAAGGACATCGCCGACATCACTTGTACAAAACAAGCGGCAGGTACCCCACTGTACATTTAGCCCTGCTCGCCCAAAGCAGGGCTAAATGTAGAAAACAACTACCCGCCCAGCACCCGGGACTGCATGTCCTGGGCGTCGGGAGATAGGAATTCCACATGTCTGCTGATCTCTACTTCCTGCTGCCCCAGGGCCGGGCCTCGGTTGGCCTTGTGGGAAATCCTGCCCTGTATAGCATAACATAAACTCTGTATATTGGCTTCATATTAATATTGAAATGCAGTAATCAAAAGCAAATAGACACACTTAAAACAAATTAAGACAAATACGCACACGATCGTTTCCAGGATAATACATGCAGCAGGTCAGCAGAACAGTGAGTACACAGTGAATTTTTTTTTCTGGTTAGATGAGGGTTTTGATCAGTTGAATACCAGATAACTGAGAGTTAACAGTATTAGGATTGAGTTACTATAGGTGTGCAGACTGTTCACTTTGCAATGTCCTTCCAAATCAGAGACAGTTGGAAGCTATGAGTGTTTGATTAAGGGAATGAAAAGGTCAAAGTGAACCAGGTTGTTGAAAGGCCAAACCCCTAAGCAAAAAACATTGCATTAAAGCCAATAAAAACAAAAAGCCTACTTTCTAGTGGTGTCAGTGTTTTATTGTGTCTCACCATTGCCTCCTCGGAAAGCTAAGTGCCCAAAATCTCTCAAGAAGGTTAGTATGGGGTTTTTTTATTTACAAAGATCGCTTAGATCAAAATCGGATATAACCACACATTAAAATATTTTACATAACTATGTACAGAAAGTTATGTAAAATACTTTAACTAGAGGCTGTATGCATAAAGAAAAGTGTATCCCAACTGCAGATAAAGAGCACAGGTATCAATAGGACCTTTATTCTATGTTGCAATAGCTACAAAAGGACATTGATCACAAAGTGTACGTGAGGCAATGCTAGTGATGGTGTTTGTAGCAAATGTTGCCAGGAATACCAGTTCCTAAATATGCCCCATTGTTTTCCGCCATAGCAGTGTCTCTCACACTTTTCCTCAAGGACTTTCTGGACTTTTAGTTTAAATCATAGCATGTGGCATTTAGTAATTTATTAAAAGTAGGACATTAAACATTTTTACGGGTAATACTGTGTATTTCAATGATTTTAGTAACATTTTATAGGAAAAGGCAGGCAGCGGACAGCAGCTTAGGCTGGGCGGTGTACTTCCCACATACGTTGTTCTAAAAGGTTTCCCTCTTTCCCAGTTCATGTTTTTGGAGAGTATTACTTCACAGCTGCAGAAAGGTAATGTTAAGTGCATTGTATATTCCACAGTTGTGTGAAGGTACATTTAAATGTGAAGTGGCTCTGAATCACTTCAGGAATGTTTCCAGTTATTGTGCTCCCAGCTGCTTCCTCATTGTGACTGGGCCAAACATGAGCCCTGTATCTAAAAGAGCATTCATTCAACATGTTATATTGAAGAGCTACACTCAACACAGTGCCTGTGATCACTTAAAATATAGATAACCCTAATATATCAATGTATTCATCTAATCAAGTTGAGATGATGTTCTAAAATCTTTATTCTATGTACAGAAATGTATTTTATGTAGAGCAGTAATTTTTGCACATCATCAGGAGCGGACCTGCTGCTGGTGCAGCAGGGCCCGAGGCTGGGGGGGCCCAGTGGGATCCGGTCCTGGATCCCCCTCATTGGAGGAGGCATGGTCACTTTAAATTTGTAACTGGCTGACCTCACAGCAGCCTTCTGGGGAACCACGCAGTGCCTGCTTACAGCGCCGGCCCTCACATCTCCCCCTCCTGAGACCTTCCACACCCCTCTTGATATCCTCCACAGCCCTCCTGAGATCCTCTGCACCCCTCTTGAGACCCTCCACAGCCCTCTTGAGATCCTCCGCACCCCTTCTGAGACCCTCCACAGCCCTCAAGAGATCCTCCACATCCCTCTTGGGACCCTCCACAGCCCTCCTGAGATCCTCCACACCCGTCTTGGGACCCTCCACAGCCCTTCTGAGATCCTCCACACCCCTCTTGGGACCCTCCACAGCCCTTTTGAGATCCCCCACACCACTCCTGAGACCCTCTACAGCCCTCCTGAGACCCTCCGCCTGAGCATTGCTGTATAATGTATTGTTGGCATTTGTAGTCCTCTATAGCTGGTGGTATTACTCTGCATTGCTCTGTATAATGTATTGCTGGGATTTGGAATTCTCTATAGTTGGTGGTATTTTGCATTGCTATATAATGTATTGCTGAGATTTGTAGTCCCTCTGCAGCTTGGAGTCAGTGGCAGAACTACCAGGGATCCATCTGCCGCAGCTGTGACCAGGCTCTGGCGCTCCACCACTGTCCTAAAATCATTCGTCCGTATTGTTTTAGAAAAACTCTTACATGACACTAATAAAAAGGGATCGGTAAATGGGATCAGTACTCGTACTTGGTCTGGAAAAAATGGTATTGGTGCATCTCTAATAATAATAGTTTGTTACTGTGGGGGGACATTAAAGCGTAAGTTCCTCTGGTGCAGATGTGACACACTGTGATGTGAGTGGCACAGTGTGCTCTGTACAACACTGGTATATGTTCGAGCTATACCAATGTATAAAAATAATAGTGTGTGAGAATGGGGGGACATTAGAGTGTAAGCTCCTCTGGTGTAGAGACCAGGGGGGGCCGAGGCTGTGAGATCCAGCCCTGGCTTCCCCCATGGGTTGACGCACTTATGAGCAGGGGCGGGCGGCCGAGAAAAAAATCTTGCACCAGGGTCTTTTGTTCCTTAGGTCTGCCACTGCACATCATAGTACAAATTCTGTATTTCCTGCATAGTTGTGCACCACAGTAAGTATGACATAAGCAAGACAAAGCTCGGGCACCCCCCTCAATCTAAATTCGCCCCACCTCATCCTGTTTCGAACATTTTGCTCAAAACTGTCAGTCACTGGATACAGCGCACACTGGGTCTCAGCAGAGCTGTGCATGGTCTCAGTTGGACTGTAGGGGGTCTCAGGAGAGCTCTGCAGGGTTTATAGTGGGCTGTATGGGGTCTATGGTGGGCTGTGCAGGGTCTCAGGAGGACTGTGCATAGTCCCTTTCCCTGCATACATGTGCTGCTCCTTTTACCTGCAGCTCGAAGTGCCATCAGTACCAACAGGATACATTGCAGTCCCGAGCCTGCTTCTGGGACATCCCACCATCAGATCACATGCTATGGCCAGCCCCGAACCACCCAATGCTTCTCCTCCACCTCCTGTACAAAGCCAGCCGGACCACATCTCACTGGTCACTCCCCTCCACTGGGCAGCTCTCTAATTAGGCAGCCATTCTTAGGGCCTTGCGGCTGCCTAGTTTGACTCATTAGGCAGCCACAGCTGCCTGATTCTGAGCTGCCCTGCCTCGGCCCACTGGGCAAGTCCAGCCCTGTCCGCCTCATTGGTTTGGGGTGGCATTTTCTGCCGCCCCCCCCTGGAAAGTGCCACCCTAGGCAAATGCCTAGTTTGCCTTGCGGTAGATACACCCCTGCATACACCACAACACATGCACTCTAATAATCCTAATATATCAATGTTATCATCTTCTTAAGATGAGATGATGTTCTAAAACCTTTATTCTATGTACAGACTCTATGTATAGATATTTATCATGTGTGGAAATGATAGTCATTTTTGCTGACCACAGAAGAAATGCTGTATTTCCTGCTTAGTAGAGCACCACAATGACTGTGACACATTCATCCTCTTGTACCTATGAAGTTGTCAGAATACAGGACACAGCCTTGCAGTCAGTCCAACTGGACAGCAGCATTGCTTGGTAATCATGTCAGCAATGCTCGCTGCCTAGTGCTGCAAACAAGTCTAATCTAGTGAGGTTACAATTCTTCTATATTTCTCTTTCAAATGATGTTCCTGTTTATTTTTCTCCCAGGCACATAATTAGGAACAAATTGTTCTCTGTATTACTGTCCTCTCCAAATCATGTAATTAATTTGCGAGAGCAAAGCATAACATGTCTGGTTATTTATATATTTGTTTTGTTGTCTGCTTGTTTATTAACTGGTAAAAAAAAACCATAGTGAATAATTGAGCGTGTTGGCTCGGTATAACATCCGAGAAGTGTAGCCCCGCCCCGACGCGTTTCGTCATACCAAGACGTCTTCAGGGGGATCGCAGGTCCCCTGAAGACGTCTTTGTATGACGAAACGCGTTGGGGCGGGGCTACACTTCTCGGTACCACACGCAACCAGGAAGTACAGAGGTTTTACTCACAGACGTGTGAGCGGCCGTTTTTAGCGATTTTAAATGTAAGTGGCTACTTTTTTTATTTAATAAAACATTCAACCGACTGCACCATGAGGAGTTCGTGTCCGTTTTATATTTTCTTGATAAAATACTGATCCATATGGTGAGGACGAGACGACTGTAGGATTACCAGCTGTCATCTCCTTCTGCTTATGAATATCATGGTCTGGTGAGTGCGCATCCCAGAGGGGATTTAGACGTGGATACTGCGGTGTGGGATTTCTATCATCATTAACGTGTTGCTGACACTGAAAATTTCAATTATTTTTGATTATTTATTTATTTTTCTACATATCTTCGTTTAATTTAAGTATCCATATCGATCTATAAGCGCGGATTATACATATTTCACATTAGTTTGTATTGCTTTAGAAAAAATGTGACTTGTCCCTTTAAGAAAAAGTATCGGTAATTGGTATCTGCGAGTACTTGATCAAAAGTATCGGTACTCGTACTCGGTCTTAAAAAAGTGGTCTCGGTGCATCCCTAATGCAAATCACTGAAGATTCTCCAGTTACTCCATGATCCTGATTCATTAACTTCAAAATGTAGCCAACAACTTAATTTGATAATGTTGTATTGAGTGACGAAGCGTTATAGTTTTCAAAAGCCCAGTTCTGAGCAAAACAACCACCCGCCTGCACCTGAATCCAGTGTTACATGTCATTTCACGGTGCCTCTTCCAGGAGCGGAGATGGAAGTGAATGGAAGCTGCTTGCTACCTCTTGTGCCATGATGTCATCATGACATCATGGTACAAGGGGTGGCTTGATGTCATGATGACACTTTCTGAGATCTTTGGTACCATGTAAAGTGGAATAATAATAATATTAGGGTGGTCTAATTTACTCTTTTGGCAGCCAATGGACAGTATTTATGTCAACAGAGAGCGATAAGGGCACTGCAAGAAGGCCACACCCACAATATAGACCAGAATAAAAAAGATTGGAGACCCAGTCTGTCATATGGCTGTGATTTTAAGTAAGTAAAGGGGGCTTTCAATATCGTTTTTAAAATAAAATCTAGTGATTGGCTAAAGTGGGCTGGGCTTTAAGCTGTATTAAGTGATAGCTGAAAAGTGGCAAATCCAATAATATTAGCATACATGATAATATTGCTTGATTAATGAGAGAAGAAAACATTCCAAGTGATAATGGTAAATTTAATAAAGGAGTAAAGAATGAACATGTCTTCACTTTTTCCACTAAGCTAAGTGAACATACTCTTCTCTTTTAGTAGACCCTTTTAGTTGACCAACCCATCAGAGATTTTTACTTGTGATTGTGGATGCTGATTTGAAACGTTTTTCATGAGGAAAAGATAGTTTAATAATAAAGTGTATGGAAAGTCAAAGCTTTGTTTGCTTCCTCCCACTAGAGAGATTTATCTTCACTTTTGTCCTGGAGGACAATCTCATGAAAGTAAGTGAACAGAATATCCATTTCGGAGAGTTGTCACTGAAACAGATGTCGCCATTAGAGGATTTTCCATCACCTCATGTTCTGATCAAAATGTGGATTTCCCGCCACTTTATTTCTTGGCCACAATGGTCACCAGGATGAACAAAAGGGTGAATCTCACCAACAGGGTCATAGACAGTAATACAAAAATTGACAAAGGGTCTATGCCTTCCCTACTCTAAAACTAAAAAAAACAATTGCTTTCACATACATCTAAGTCTATATGGTGTTTGTGTTACACATTAACATTTAATACATAGCAAAGGGTTCCTAGAGCACAATGAAATAGCTAGTAGACAGCACAGTGGTAGATGCCTGCCTTAGGGTGGGCTTTATCTGACCGAAATCACCAATCTGATAATGAGCCTTACAATAAAGCAACAAGATGAGTCATTGTATGAGACTTGTATGTGTTTATTGCAGCTTGAGCTATGAAACACTGTAAATACCAAGTTTTTATTGATCAAAGGAAATAGGAGAGCTTGTAAACGTGAAAAGAAGAGAGTTCCTTTTGCTGACTACAAAATCGTAATATGCTATGTTTCATAGTTACCTGGCTTAGATAAAAACAAATGTTTTACATTTTTATGTATTAGCCTTGACCATAAAACAAGCAGAAAGGATGTGCAACTACCACTGTACATTTAAAACTGTACCCCATCTAAAGTCCAAAGGTTGAACTTGTGACTCCTCTTCACCTAGACATCAATTAAGTTAAGAGGATATCAATTAAGTTAAGAATCATAATTTAAAAAAAAAAACTTTTTTAGGTAAAACATTTCTACAAATGCTGATTCAGTGTCATCGCCATGATGAGTAATTTAAGCTGCTTTTTATTATTCAGAGTATTTAATATTTGATTCTTAATTAGTCGGGATTCTCTCAAAATTAATTGTAAATTGGCAAATAGCATTAGTTGTTTTCAAATGATCCCACGTGTAAAATGATTTTGTGCAGCACTGCTGTTTGTTTATTTTCAGTGAATCATATCCAATATATGTTTATATTTAACTATGCATAAGACTAGATTGCCAAAGATTGCCAGGTATGTGAAAATGTCAGCTGAAAGTCTAGCATATCATCACTTTCATTATGCACAGAGGAATACATCTTACAATGGATGTTTTGTCCTGTAAGACAAAGAATTGGTCTAGTTCTAAAAAACAATCTATGAGTTCATTCATTTTTTTAAATTTTTTTGCAGAAGAGTATTACTACAGAAATATTATGTTTTGTATTTTATTCATCCTTAGTTAAGATTGTGTCCACTTTTATAATATTTCCATGGACGTACCCATTACTGTTCTCATAATCTTCCTGAAAGTTAACCTCTTGCCGTCCGCCCGTAGTAAAAAAACGGACGGACGGCACTGCTGCATTTGCGGATTTTTTGTGTAGATACTTCCTGAGTTAGATGGGTCAAGTGCTTATCCCTACCCCCTTACAATGCCTAACCCTTAGGTTCAGTGTCATCAGGCTTATGTTTGCTTTGGAACTAATTCTCTCCCTTTGGAAGTCTATTGGAATCAACAGTGGGTAATTGTGGGCATAGCATTCTGTTTTAGGTTTTTCTTTTTTTTTCTCATTTCTATAGGTTGAACTCCATAGACATGTGTCTTTTTTCAACCTGACTAACTATGTAACTATGGAATACAAAAGCAAAAAATACACCTGCAATGTGAATGATCAAACTGATGTCAAAGTGAGGGAAATTCTTGGCGGTCAGCAGGGTCACCAGACCTAGTGACCCCATTGGATGATTTCCCATTTATTTCTGTTCTAATGACGACCAAAAATGAGGCATTTTCTTTAACTTACATTTTCACTTTCCTGGATAACAGTAACCAGGACAAAAATAGAGGTTGAATAAGGACAGAGACAGGACAGAGACAACAATAAAAACCTGAGAGGTGTTCTAATCCCTCTCCACTCTATCCAAAACTTAACACATAGTTTTGGCTTCAGTTGCACTCTAAGGCTTGGAGATGGTGGGAAGGGGTAGGGCTTGGGGCTCAACTAAAATTACCCAGGAACTCTACAAATAAAAGCATTTAGGTGTTCTGGATGTAAGAGGTACTTAAATTGAAAAAGATCCTGACAGTGCTGGAGGTAAATTCAAAAACAGTGTTGCTTTAAACAGTGGTGACTATTCCCAAATATTCTTGCATCATAAGATGTATTGCATGATAAGGTATTCTTTCTTGAAATTAATTCCTTTATTTTGTCTTTAGATAGAGATATATTGAAATAGAACTGCACATTATTGTGACTGGTTTGAAGTTCTTAAAATTCTTTGTCAAAGGTGATGTCAGATATTCCACTTCCTATTTGATGATTACTAGGGTCTGTCAAAAGGACACCTCCTAACACCAATGCAAACATGCAACCATGAATCAAAAATAATAATACAAAAAAAATAAAGATCATTTAGTTGCATTGCTGGTAGACAATAGACAGTAACATTTGAAGCATCAAAATTACTTATTTACCATATCTGTAAAGTCCTTTATTGGTTAAACATTAGTGCAAATCTACCATTAAGGAAATATATGATATAGGCCAGTAAGCGTGTAAGCTTTCAAAAGGAGAAGCTGTCAGATTGAGTTCCATCAGGAAGCAATAAAAACACAACATTGTTTGAAACATAATACGTAACTTCTCTCTTTTCTGAATGAGTAAAGAGAACACAGTTGTTTCCAGGTACCAATAAACCCTTCTGCCACAAAAAAAAATAAAGTTTTATATGTATGGCTAGCATAGGTATTTAACTGGCAACATCAATAGAAACCAAACAAAAGATAGATCCAGTAAAAATGACACAAAAGCCTACCAGGCAACATCTGCCTTGCAGACACCTACTTTGTCCTGCAGGTAGAGTTACGTTTGTTGCTTAACAGGAAAAAGGCAACCTTATCTCTCCTTCTTGTTGTGTAATCTGTCCCTTGTTGTTCTCCTCACATGTTGGCTTTGTTACACTCTGTAGCCAATAAGAGAGGGAAGAAGTTGACAACCAGAAAGAACTGGTCTCCTATTCTTGTGATATAGCAACCATTTTTTAAAGACGTGGTGGGCCTTTTACAAACAGGATAATGGCATCTTCAGAAGAGTGTTGCTATCAGTAATTTAAGTGCCATGAAAAAGAAGTGCCAAGTGGATTAACCCTCATTTCCCCTCTCAGTGGCCACCACCATTGAACCCATAGGTATGACTACCTTCAGTCTAAAAGTCAAAAGACTGGAATATGGAATGCATTACTGGGGCTGCTTGGCAATATACACAAACATACTGTATGGGCGGCTGAATACTGCACAACAACAATGCTCTCTGGCTTATTCTAAGCATCATGGTTTGCTGCTTATAACACCAGAACACGTAGCAAACAATATTTGTAGCACAGTCAGGTTAGCATGCGGCATGCCACATCTAAGTAAATGGGCCTCAGTACCGCTTGTCTGCTTTGCAAGTTACAGTGGTGTCCATTGCCATGATAACTGAAGTAGGCAAGAACAGTGGCCACTTTAGATAAATCCAAAAGACAGAACTGTGTCCCACCTTGATATCAGCACCTTCCAAAAAATCATACAACAGAAACCAGGCCCTTTAGCAATCAGCATCAGCAAACAAAAGGTCAAGCAATGTAAAGGGTATGACCCTTTTTTTTTTCTGTGTCCCAGGGAGATTTCTCTTTACTTCCAGTCCCAGAGACACAGCAGGAAGTAAGAGGAGATCTCCACAACATGACGGGATATCCCCTCTTAGACAGTTGTTCCTAGAACAGGTTTACTCATTGGAAGATTTCCCTTCACCTACTGTTCCTGAGACTTTCTGTCCCAATAACAGGGGTCACCATGACCAATAGTGAGGCTGAATCTGCCCAGTGAGGACATAGCAATAAAAACCTGACAGAGATTCCATTCAAAACAATAAAAGGTTTTGGCTTTACACTCACTTTAAATTATACAATATACATGTTAGTATTACCTCTTTGCAAGATTTAGTTGTGATGGTTTGTTTGTGAATATTTGTAAATATACCAAGAAAACCATCATCCTGCTCTCAGCCCACCACGCTATGTCCTGCACCCCGCTCTACTACTAGGCCCCCGCTACAAATAATGGTCAAATTCAGCCATAATTGGTGGAAAAGCTGTTGCGGTTACAGCAAAGTTCCTAAAAGGGTGCAGGTGACAAACCAATAGAGCAGCCTGAGTATGCTCCAGATGTGCCTGCTTCAACCCTGCCCTCTCACAGTAGCAGTGAACTATCAGCAGATGTACCTGCTTCAACTTTGCCTCTCCTCGCTTCTCTGGCAAGGATCCTAATTCTACTGCTCAGCTAGAGGGAATTAGACCAGCAACCAGGGCTGCTAGAAGAGGAGACATCTTCAGATCATGCGGAACCCACCTTGGCACACATTACTTACACCATAACAGACTGTAAGTCCTTACCAGCTACATGAATAGAAAGGGTGCATGTTGATCTATCACTGATTAAACAATTTAAGGGAGAGGGCAGCAGATATAGGGGGGAGAATTAGTGCACTAAAGGAGACTGTCTCTCCACTGTCTCAGGGTACATATTCATGCACAGAGGGAACATACAGCCTGAGAACAATGAGCTGAAAAAATGACTTTAGGAGAAATAACCTCTGCTTTCCCAGAGCTGTCAGAGGATAATGACTCGTGCACCGATCGCGCTGTAGGTGTGCCATTATTTTCTAATTGCAACCTAGTCGCGCCGGGTGGATTGCGCTAAAACAGCCGCGCGTTCTTTACCTTTTTTCTGCGATTGCTGTGCGGATGTCACCCCATTGAAATCAATGGAGCCGCACAGCAATCGCGGTCTGCATTGTGCAGGACCGTGCGATCCCAAGACTCGCGTTCCTGGATCATGTAGGCCTGCACCGGGCCTGAGTCTAGGCCTGCACCGGGCCTACTGCATTCTAAGTCCAGAGTCCAGTTCGTTCTATGTCCAGAGTCCACAGTCTGTACTGGAGGGCAGGCTCATAAAGAGAACCTGTCCCCTCCGAATGCTATCACACAGGAACTTGTTAACCCCTGTGTGATAGCAATAACGTTAAGTGAAAAAAAATTAAAGAAATTAAAATAAAAAAAACTGATAAAAAGTAAAAAAAACCCGAAAACATTATTAATGATAAGAATCTGCAGAGCCCAACTTGAGACCTGAAACTCCGCACAGCCCACCAGGCAACCTGAGACCCCCCCCCCTAGCCCACCTGAGACTCTACACAGCCAGGTCAGTATGTGGGCAAAGGTTCAGCGCTATGGCAGGCGGAAACGTGGAAGTCAATACACATGAGATCGGGCACAGCAGCTAGTCAAGCACAGAGAAACATCTTCGCCATACCTACACTAATTTCGCCGTGAGGTATGGTAGAGACGGAAGCAATTTATGATGCAGAGGCCAGGTTTTGAGGGACAGTTGGGACAATGA
>NW_017306391.1:1605347-1624021 GCF_000935625.1 Nanorana parkeri
CGGACCACTGATGAGACTGTACAATGCACTGACCCTGAAATAGCACTGACACTGCGGATGACTGATGGGACGTTTCAAATGCACTGACACTGAAATCGTACTGACACTGCGGATCACTGATGGGACGTTTCAAATGCACTGACACTGAAATCGTACTGACACTGCGGATCACTGATGGGACGTTTCAAATGCACTGACACTGAAATCGCACTGACACTGCGGATCACTGATGAGACTGTTCAATGTACTGACACTGAAATCACACTGACACTACAGATCACACTGCTGAGACTGTGAAATTACACGGATGACACTGCGGATCACAACAATAAAACTGTGAAATCACACTGACATCGCACTGATGACAGTAAAAATCAGTGATCTGTAGCAGAGTGTAACTGTGTAGTGTGTATCACTTTAAGTTCTTACTATGGACGATCGTTCTGAAGTTCTCTCTATCTCCTCTCTCTCACAGCCAAACGGTGTGTGAGAGAGGAGACAGAGACAAGGCTGCAAACCGCAGCCATTGTTTACTCTTTTGACAGCTGTGATTTGTCACAGCACGATCTCAAGGTATAGAGCCGATTTTACTGGCTCTATACCTGTTATGGATACAGCACTGTCCTATGGACAGTGCGGGCACAGTTACCGCGCTCGTGAGCGAGCGCGATACGCTCACGAGCGAAGGCAGGACGTCTCAAGACGCCCTCCCGCCCCTAAAAGACTCCCGTCCGGCCGTCTACCAACGGCTGCGGACGGGAGGTGGTTAAATGGTGCGGATATTGGGGAAAATGAATGTGGTTACGGGGGTGTGGCCACTAAAGGGTGTGGCCACTGAGGGGCGCTGTAAAGCTTTCTCGCACAGGGCGCCTAAAGGCCTAAGGCCGGCCCTGAGCCATGCATTACTGTCTTGATCTGTGTCAGTTTGTACTGGTGCTATCTCCTTTAATATTTGGATAGCAAACTAACTGTAAAAGTACAATATTAATGCTCTGTAACTTGTTTAACATAATAATGAGAGGCAACAAGAGAGGGGAAGTGTTTGCAAAAGGTAGATTGTTGGAAACCTTTTATCTTTACATAGCCCCTAGTAAGTTATTTTATCCTGATACAAGTTCTAACAATTTATTCAAGTTAGGGATAACCTAGTCACAGACAGCCAAACACTTCTCTGACAGAGCAAGTCTCTGATACTAAGCAGGGATGAAAGATCATTGATGATTTATCTGATAGATGTTGCCAAAACTTTATTTTTCTCTCTCCGGAGGCAACAACATCTCCTTTGTCAAGACACCAAATGCTTTCAGAAAGTAAGATTGTTAAATGTTACTGCTGTGATTTCTAAGGGTAGATTTTAATGACAGTGCAGACGGTTAAAAGCTTTTCAATTCTTCTTTGCTTTTCTAGTAGACAGTTCATTATAATTACTACTCGCTTAAGCCAGTGGGATACTACTTATTCAAGCATAATCATTATTCTTATTATTAGAAGAATACATTTTGTGAATTATGTGCTTAGGCTCTTATGAATTCTATCACAGCTAGATCTGTTGCTATTTTAAAACTGTACTTTCTTCTACTTTACTCTCCCAATTTTCTTCTATGTTTCATCACATTTTCTGTTGTTATATTTTGCCTGTTGGGTTTTGTCCTTTCTTTCTGACAATTTCGCCAATGGATATTTAAATGCGATTTCCCGATCATAAAAGTCAGTTTAATGTTCTAACTTAGTGTTCTGACTAACAAATGATACTATTTGAATCCCTTCTTTTATATATTATTTCTTCTCCTAGTTTTGTCTTGTCAAAGACAATGGTTTTAAGATTTAAAAAAATATAAACTTGATGATAAATGATCTGACTGTTATCATTATTGTTTACTTCTTTGGACCCTACCAGTCAGATATCCACCTGTAGACCTCAACTTTTCCAAGGGGAAACATATAACAGATAATAAGGTCTTTGAGCCAGTTGATTATGACCAATATTATTGTTAGTGTCCCATTTTAAGCAATTGTATGGGTTTATAAAGTTTGTGGAAAGAGGATGCAGGTAAACTCTTTACAGGAAAAACTGGAGATATAAAAAAGAACAAAGATGGACTTATCTATGATGACCTAGGGCACGGGCCTTATATTGACATATATCCTCCTTCCTGTAAAAATGTATATATCATCCCCTTCTTCTGTATAGAAATACATATACCCTCCTTCCTGTGTGTGTGTGTGTGTGTGTGTGTGTGTATGTGTGCGTGTGTAGGGGGGAGAGGTTAAGGTTTAGGGGAAACACATGGGGGCAGAGGCGGCTCTAGAGTTTGCGAGGCCTTATGCAAAACCTAAACATGAGGCCCCACTCAGGCCTGTGGGGTCTTACCAGGGCTCTGTGGGGTTTAACCAGGCTGGTGAGACCCCAAAGAGCCCTAGTGAGACCTCAAGAAGCACTGGTAAAACCAGTGCTCCGCAGGGCCTCACCAGGACTCTGTAGGGTCCCACCAGCACCAGGGCCCTGTAAAGCTCTCTAGGGTCTCACCAGGGCTCTTTGGGGTCTCACTAGAGCATCAAGGCTCTGTGGAGCCTCACCAAGGTTCTGGGGAGTCTAACCAGCCTTGTTAGACCCACAGAGCCCCGGGCAGACCCCACAGAGCTCTGGTGAGACCCACAGAGCCCTGGTTAAACCTGTAGGGTCTCACCTGGGCTGTGTATGGCCTCACCAGCACCAGGGCTATGTGGGATCTCACCAGCCTGGTTAGTCCACACAGAGCCCTGTGAGACCCTGCAGAGCTCTGATTAAATCAGGGCTCTGCAGGGTCTCATCAGGGATCTGTAGAGTTTTGCAAGGGCTCGGTAGGGTCTCGGCAGGGCTTTGTAGGCTCTCGCCACCCTGGTTAGACCCCTCAGATCCCTGGTGGGGGTCTCACCAGGGCTCCGTCTGGTCTCACCAGGGCGAGATGGGGTCTCACCAGGGCTATGTGGGGTCTCACCAGCCTGGTTAGACCCCTTTAGGGCCCTGGTTAGACCCCTTAGAGCCCTGTTTGAAACCAGCACCAGGGCCTCACCGGGGCTCTGTGGGGTCTCACCAGGGCTTTGTCTGGTCTTACTCTGGTCTGAGTACCCAGAGCGAGATAGGGTCTCAACAGCACCAGGGCTCCATAGGTTCTCACCGGTGCTCTGTGGGGTCTCATCAGCCTGGTTAGACCCCTTCAGCGCCCTGGTGAGACCCCACAGACCAGGGATCTGTGGGGTCTCACAAGGGCTCTGAGGGGGCCTCACCAGTAAGCAGGGTTCTGTGCGGTCTCACCAGGGCTCTGAGGGGTCCTCACCAGGGTAGCAGGGTTCTGTGGGGTCTCATCAGTCTGGTTAGACCCCTTCAGCGCCCCGGTGAGACCCCACAGACCAGGGATCTGTGGGGTCTCACCAGGGCTCTGAGGGGTCCTCACCAGGGTAGCAGGGTTCTGTGGGGTCTCACCAGGGCTCTGAGGGGGCCTCACCAGGGTAGCAGGGTTCTGTGGGGTCTCACCAGGGCTCTGAGGGGGCCTCACCAGGGTAGCAAGGTTATGTGGCCCCTTCAGGGCCCTGGTGAGACCCCACAGACCAGGCATCTGTGCGGTCTTACCAGGGCTCTGAGGGGGCCTCACCAGGGTAGCAGGGTTCTGTGTAAACCAGGGCTCTCCACAGTGCTCTCACCTGCTTTCCACAAGGCTCTCCAGGCTGCCACTCCAGTACTGTGTGTG
Organism: Nanorana parkeri; assembly: GCF_000935625.1. Taxonomy (NCBI): domain Eukaryota; kingdom Metazoa; phylum Chordata; class Amphibia; order Anura; family Dicroglossidae; genus Nanorana; species Nanorana parkeri. The sequence continues at coordinate 1,609,076 of NW_017306391.1, forward strand.
CTGTGCTGGCCGTGTCTTGAGGGCGTCTCCATCAGCTTCTGCAGTTAAACTCCGCCCTCCTAGCCAGAGATCCTCGTGTGGTGGATGGGAGGGGTGAGGTCTCTTATTGGCTGGTGGGCGGAGCTCCGTGCAGAAGACGAGCCGATGATCCGCACCAACGATTGAGGTAACGGATGAGCTCTCAGCCCTGTCACTGTAAAACTGAGAGTCTCAGTTTGACAGCTACGTGGATGAGAGCTGACAACGCTACCTGGCTGCCGTCCTGACAGGGCAAACTAGGCGGACGCGAGGCCCTCGGGAGCGCGAGGCCTAAGGCGACCGCCTAATTTGCCTAATTAAAGAGCCGCCTCTGCATGGGGGGAGGTGTCAGGAAGGCTGTATTGGGTCCCATGATTTCTAATGGCTGTCTACTAAGTTTCATTTTTTTTTATTATCTGAGAAAATGAAACATGAAATCTGATTCATCACTGTGGGCAATCATGCTTTTTAGCCCATTTTCTAATCTCTCTCTACTATCTTTTGGACCATTTATGAGTCAAAAAGAGCAAAAAAATATATTTAATTTCTTTAGATTTATTTGATTAAGCTTACAAAATAATAATTCATTACAGTGGAAATCAATATATCTGGCACATATGGTAACATTCAACAGTACACAACGCCCAAGATCTCTAAAACCATATACCATTATTAATAAAAACAATAACTACGGTAACTACAGAATCTTAAATGCTCCATGGGCAGCAGGAATGGGAGGTTAATGTACTGGTCATATTCAACAACAAGGTTGTATCACAGCACAGATTGTAAATACAGGGAAATTGGGAAATGTAGGAGAAAAGTACTTTTGCTGTTACATAAATAAGAAAGAAAATAATAACTGAGAGCAAAAAGTATGGCTTTACACAGTTGATTTGTACCATTCCCAGCTGTTGTATGGCAGAGTCTACATTCATCTGATGAGAAGCATTCCATTTCCAGCCAAATGTGGGACTCAATTTCCTTGCCTCTAAAGACTTAATTTACTTGAACACGTGTGATGGCATCTTTCTTTTAGACACTGCACACGATACAGTATGAAGTATACTTCTGACCTATTAGGGTCTAAATGAAATGTGCTTTCACCAATAGAAAACACAAGAATGTAAACAAAGCCTTAAGCAGGGTTTGTAGATAAAATTCTGCTGGTCTCTTAAAGCAAATCTGTGCTCAACTAAATCAAAGTAAACTGACCATACAGAATAAATGCAAAGCCCAAAGGTGCCTGAACCATATTTTTGATCCACCCAGAGTGCCTGAATCTAGGGCTGTAAAATTGTATTAATTTGCTTGCACATGGACATAGATATTTGCATAGGTAAATACTTCCACGGTCAGACTGCAATCTCTGACATGCAGGTTAGCAAGAGTTATAAACCATCAAGCTATTAAGTGAAGCATATTTATATATCATTGTCATATATGACGTGACTGTTTCCCATTGCTCAGTTATACATTTTGCATCATGCTCCCATTTTAATGTGCCAGCCATTTAGCATTTACTGCATTGGTATGCATCAATATATCTGATTCAAGAATACAAAAATACGCACATGTGTAAAATGATGGAGGGTGCAGATTTTGGAATCTGACTCAGTTAACCAATGATGCGTAGCCAAAAAAATGTTTCTGCTTTATTTACTAGCTGTTACAAGAAATTTGTTCTACTGCACTATAGTATTGCTTATTTGTGCACCTTATTTCCACAAACAACAGATAGTGAGTTGTCTCTTTCAAAATCACACTGCAAGAAAAAAAAAGAGAGCAACATTTTGTTGGCATTCTGGCAAAGATGAATCAGGATGTTCATAAAAACAATATAAGCTTCAGATAAGAATGGACAAATGTAAAGTATGCATTGAAAAGCTGGCTGGAAATGGAACGCTTCCACATCAAGCTTATCTGAAGATGATTCCAAAGAACAATGCAGGTATTGTCCGTCCTTCCAGCACAATGACTACCTTTCATGAGAGTAATCCAAATCTCTCTACCGGTTTCCAGCCTGCATGACATAGGTTATGTCTGTTTCACTCTTAATGAATGCTCCTGATTGCAGGTGGAATATTCCACAGAAGAAAAGCAAAAGAAATCAATGTGTACCATACAAATTTATTTGGTTACATGGTTACAAATGCATTACTTAGTCTACATGTTGTTATTTATATAAACATAGCTTTCTACATATGAGCAAAACAGTCTTTGAGTCTGTTCAGTCCTTGCTATGGTCTCTGTGACCCTGCCATCATCTCTGTTACAACTGTGTCTTGCAGCTCATATTATATGTCTTGTTAGGTTTCACCATGGGATAGTATCTCAGGTTTTCCACTTAGGGAACACATTTCTTCAAGGTTTAGATTCTGGAGGTTTTCAATTCCCTGTGTCTGATACAACATTAATTGGAGGGAAAGCTTCAGTCAAGAGGAGCAAAACATTCAGACAGGGGGGTTCGTAGATCTTGCATGGCATTAGATGCCTTTCCATGATGTGCTTGGTTACGAGAAAAAAGTGGTGAGAGTGGTCTGTTGTCGTACATAGGTCACAATCCCTTAGCAGCAAAGGTTTAGAAGAGAGACGCAGGCAATGCTGAGGAGGAGAGCAGAAGATGTATACAAAGAAGCTGCATGCGAATGTGGCGTTGTAGTGTTTGTAGAAGTCGTAGCTGGTGATACACCACTTGAATTTGTTGTGGATGATGAATTCTGAGTCACTGCTGTTCCATTTGTATCACTTGATTTGACAGTAGATTGACTGTGAACCTGAAATAAACAGATATAAGTTGCGTTAATAACAATCCACATGCACATAATGTTAGGCCCATGTTTTTGTTATTGCAATATACAAAAAACATAATTGCCTATTTATATCTTCTAGCATGTAAAAGAAAATATTGACCAAAATGTCTATTGAATAGTAAGTTCAAACAAATAGTTTATTCTATATTGTTTAAAATAAATCTAACTAGAATTTTGTTTAAATTGTTTAAATACTTTTTTTTTAAGTTTTGCATAAATTAGGGTGCGGTGAAAACCCCAGTCAGTTTTTTTTTCTTCGTTTGCTGTCTGTGTCACATTGGGGAGATTTACATTTACTTAGTTTACTTCCTGTCTTGAGATACAACAGGACAGTTATAACTTGGACTGTTCCCAGTGAAGGATCTCCCCTCTTTTCTTGTTGCAGTGACAACTCAAAATTGTGAATTTTCCCTTTAGTTTATTTCTGGTTACATTGGTCATTGTGGCAAATAAAGAGGATAAAATTCCCCAGATTCTACACAACTCTAACCCCTCCTTAAAAAACATTGGTTTTAGATATACTTTCATAAAAAAAATATTTTTAACTCAGGTAACACAACTCATTATCAACACACAGCAAGAGGCACAGTTACAGATATTACAGTTGGATGTCAAATAAAGAATAATCCACAAAGTGCACCCACTTTCCCTTTTCTGGAACATTAACCACAGGTTTACACATCACACAAGAGTTATGGGTCTATTTATAAACATTTTGCAGAGACATTCAACCTAGGAATCTCTGTAAACAGTTCATTTTGTGCGAATGGAGGCAAAAATTAATGTTTTCAGTAAAAGATGTTTTAAGGCTGAATGTAATATTTGAACGATACTGAAGTATGGCCACTAGATGGAGCTTGGGAGCATATGACATAAATACTTATCTATCCATCTAGTGGCCAAAATGCAGTATTTTCCAATATTACATTCAACCTGAAAAGAGAATTTACAAAAAACTTTCATTTTTGCCACCACTCGGACATAACAAAGGACATCACGGAGATCCACATAGTGAATGATTCTGCAAATTTTATATAAATAGCCCTCCAAAGTATTCCAGGAAGATGTATAAAGAGGTCACGCCACATAATGTGGGGGAGGCATTAAACATATCTGTATGTTGAGCAGTTACGGATTTAGCTGTGTAACTGAGTTTTTTGTAGAAATGCAATTGCAGTTATGTAATGTGCTGGGAAGTTTTAAAGAATCTAGTACAATTTTAACTGCAGTGAATTAATGGCACTGAATTTCACATCATATAGAAAGTCTTACAAAACTTAAATGATTGAGATAAGGAAAGAGCTTGCAACTAGGGATGTCCCGATACCGATGCTAGCATCGGAATCGGGCCCGATACAGGGCATTTTGACAAGTACTTGTACTTGTCAAAATGCCCCGAAGCCTAGCGCCGAAGCTTGCGCTATGTTTTTTCTTTTCTTCTTACTTACCTCTCCGAGCGTCGCGTCACTGCTGCTCCGGCGGGCGGCGCTCCGAGCGGGGTCATCTGGCAGTCTCCGGGTCCTAATTTAGGTGGCCGGAAACCTTTGACATATGGAGGATAGTATAATTCATAACTTCAATGTATTCACCACAAAGTTTGGCCTATGACATTCTCTTTATTAGTGATAATGTGTCCAGCAGCACAGGGGCGTCCCACGGCCGGGTGTCACCCGAATCATGCACAACCATCTAATTGACGCCTGTCGGCGGCCATCTTGTTCATACACACCGGCAGAGAGAGGAGGGGACATTCACCCGGCGGAATGAGGAATGCCGCCGTGTCCCCTCCTCTCTCCTGACACTGTCGGGCTCTCGGCCCATGACCAAGTGCCCGACTTTTTAGAGGGGGTGACACCAAAATGACCGCACCCCCCTTGTGACGCCACTGCAGCAGCAAGAAAGTGGCCTAGAGGGTGTTTAGCAGAAACCTCGCCTTGCCAATGCCAAGTACTAAAGTATATGGGATCATGCTATTTACTCTTTAGACCACATTGCTCACAGTAACCTATACAAAAAGGTAAGTGTACTAAGCTGTTTGGTACAACTAATCATGAACAGATTGTACATGACTGAACATTTCATTATGAAATGGGAGCCTAAAGAAACTGGAGCCCAGAATTCTATCAGGCTCGGTGTACTTCTTATAAATTATTTCAAAGCAGGCAAAGTACATGTCATCACAATCCTGTTAAATACGAGCCATTTAAAACAGCAAGTTGTAAATGCATATATGTAACACAGTGTTCCTGTTCCATTTTCTTCTTTATAAATATAAAGGGACTCAATCAGTAATTTTCCTATGGTATCTCTTTACCTCCAGCCTGCTCATTAGACAGTGAATCAGCATCATTATGCAGGGGGTTGAAACTGGAAGTCATGCTATAAAAATAAAATTGCTCTTAACATAAATATATGATCTAATTATTATGTCTTCCAGCAATGCATAGATAGCCCAGGAAGTCATATAGAAACATCTACATTGAAGGTGTTTCTGTCTACACTGCTAAGATGCTCACATACACAGTAGCCTTGGAAAGTCTCAAATTATCAATATAATCTAAGTTACAGAATGCCAAGGTCAAGCTCTATTTTGTAGTTTGTTACACAGCTTTGATAAAGGATAAATGAGAGCATTTATCAGGCACTGACTGAGATACTATTAGCTACAAAGTCACAAAAAAGTAGAGGCAAAAATATCACTATGCAACGGTATATTTGGGGGGCTGTTTTTAGTAACAGGAATTTATAGCCAAATACCTAATTTTTGAATTTGACAAACAAGGCTTTCTGAAAGCAACTATTGCATAAATATCACTTTAATTATAGATGCTTACTGTACTGTGGACACAGCATTGTTTGGGTGCTATTCTAAGACAGTCATAAAATCGTGATGCTTTTAAACCTTTGGGCATTCACTGGCCTAATATGTTAAAGATGGCATTTAATTATCAGGCATTTTGCCTTTAAAAAATATTTATTTGTACACATTTGAGAAAAAAATATTATCATAAATCATTTCTTGGCACTCCAGTGTAGTATATGGTTTTAAACTGCTGCCAAATCCTTTTTATATTTTGGATAGTGTGATCAAGTTAAAACTTCTGTCAGTCTTTGACTGCTCTTTTGGGTCCCCGCCGGGGCAATTTTACTCACTTCCTATTCCAATGTGTCATAAGGATAGGTATAGGAAATGATGGGAATCTCTTTAATGAGATTGGAGATAGCATCAAACACATTTTATTAGAAGCGAGTACAGTTAGAATTCCTGTTGAGATTTTTGCTGTCTGGGTCTGCCTATCCTGGTGACACCCATTCCTTTCTTTCACATCCTGGTATCACAGGTGACAGGAAAAGAAGAAAAATCTCCCCAGAGGGGTCACAGAATTATATGCCTGGCATTAATTATGTTGCTTCCCCATACTTTCCCAAATTGAAAAAAAAGTTTTACTAGAGTTTAAAAATAATCAATTTACATATATAAAAAATAATTAAAAATAAAATTTCAACGTTAAATATGTAGAGCCAAAAACCACTAATGTACAACTTGCATAATATTTGAAAACCACCACTTTTATACTTCTCTACAGTTGTTGTTTTAGGTATGTTGCCGTTTATGGCATACACGATTTGGGTGAATATCTTTTTTAATACAAAAGCATGCATCAAAAGTCTTTATTTTACATTTTAGAGACCCAAAGAAAAAAAAACATAGATTAAGTTAGTGATGTAGGTGACTTACACTGCAGGTTGGATTTCAGAACCAGCAGTGGAATACCTACCAATGGGTGCAGCCACACCTATGTCAGTTAGTTTGGATACAGCCTGTGCTGGCTACCCTACTGTACTGAGGTTGTAAATCTGGAGGTCTATTAATCAACATTTTCACCCCATTTATATCCAAGATTCATGCATCTTCACATGAGATTCAATTGCAAATGTGTGAAACCTGGGTGAAAGTTGCATACATCTTAAATAAAAACCATGATTAATAGAGTTTCTGGTGTCCACATGTTAGTTGTGTACTTGTGGAGGCTTCTTAATGCCCACATGTGAGCAAGCCGTAAAGGTAAAGTAAAGAGGAGAAGAAGTAGAGGAACATGACGTTTGCAAGCTGACTGTCCACCTTGTCAAACAATGCTTCACCTGAGGTGATATCCTTACCCCTCAACTAACTGCAGAATAGTAATGTTCAGACATTCAACCTATGTTCACAATGGGACCCAAACTGTAATTTCTTCAATAATGCTATTACTGGGAGACTCCAAACAATACTCCTGAGTCCCCTTGTGGGGTCCTGATCTACAAATTGTCCCACTGGGGTTTAGGTCTTTCATGTCTTAAGATGACAATCAAGCCTCTACTAGTCTGAACAAATTGTAATTAGATGAAAAAAATATGTTTTTACTACTGTTCATATTACATATTACCTTTGAAACATTCAAAGGTGTGTTACTTGTGCTTCAGGCTCGGCATTCTATTGATGGATCTCTTTATATCTGGAGGCTTCTAAACCAGGCATCAAACTGCAAACATATTTTCCTCACATAATATACATACAATATTGTATACATATACACTTTAAATTCAAATAATTATGCTTAAAACTGTTTAGTTGCTGTAATCAGTTTGTATAAAGAATGCACTCGTAACGTATAATGACAAATCATATGATGGATAAGCGGACATTTGGAAAGACACACCCAACGTGCCTACTTAGATCCATTTAACTTTTTGTATAGACTAAATGAAATCTATATTACAATAACTCATTCTTTTTTTTTACCATTTGCTTTAAAGAAATACTCTTGAATTAAGTTGTACTATGCATAATGGTGTTTGAAAAATTAAAATATGCTTAAAATGTTGCAGTTTTTCCAAACACTGTAAGAAACAATAGCACAGTTAACTACAGCTTGGAGTCTGTGCCTGACAGTATGACAATGACAGTAAATATCATGAAAAAATTATTTAAAATAGAAAAAAAAAATCACCTAGAGTATGCCATATCATTGGCAAGGAGAATAAATGTTGGTGAAATAATGCTCCCATGTCTAGTATTTTTATTAAATTGTGTTTGCTATATGATAATATACCTTTACTGTCAAGTATGGAAGCATCAGTCCTATATGTATTATATACAACTCTTTGTGACATAGTTTGTAGACAAAAGTCTAACAATGCAGTTGTACAAGTGCAATAAACAAAAGTAATTTTATACAAGTCCTATTGCGTCACTCATATCAATTCATATTTTATAATATATGTGAAGGCTCACCTGACTGGGTATGATAAAAGCCAGTATGACCATTCCTAGGCACAAGGTAATCATTTGACTCATCTTGATCAGAGCTGTTGCTGTGTCCCCCTGATTATACTAGAACAGATACTAGCCTATGGCTCTTCTTGTTACACACCACAAAAGCTGTGTCTAGTTGAGAAGGATAACTGATTCGGGTTGGGTTTTTATGTGCTATGTAGGAGACCTTCACACCACTGATAAGCATATTCCCTCCCTCAACCATCCCATGCATGGTACTCCCCCTCCCTCTAGCTACTGCTTGCTTCATTTACATCCAGTCACTTTTATGTTTACCTATTTCTTTTGTGCCCTTTTTATTTATTTTGTCCTTGTTTACACAGGGTTTTTTTTTAACCTTTGTTGAATGTATTATATGGCCAAAAAAATAGATAGATAGCTAGATAGATAGATAGATAGATAATAGATTGACAGATTGGCAGCACCTCGAAAGCCACCTGTCAATCACTTACCTTGGAGGAAAAACAAAGGTGTGTCTTTTGTGTGTTGTCCTCTCTAGCTTGCCTGTACATGTCGTCCCAGGCAGCGTTCTCATGTCAGCCTCTAGTCTTTTCTTCTGTGCTCATGGAAGTGTGGCTCTATTGGACACCGCAAGGCAAAAGGTACCACCTTATAACTGGAAAGCAGCACTAACAAACGGCACTGGCCGAAACAGGGGAAAAGCTTTAAAATATGAAAAAGGGGCAGACAATTAGTTTACTTTAGCTGCTGAAATTGCTAAAAGTTAGGATTCAATATCACTTTAAGTGAACCTGTTGCTTTGCCCATAATGTAAAACGCACAGGTTCACTTTAATGTATTTACTCAACTCTGCAGTAATCATTAATAACATGAACAGGATTAAGATACTCATCAGCAAATAGCACTGTATTATCAAAATCCTAAATCTACACAACATATTTTAAAAGCTGGTAGAGGAAAAGTCAGCATTACTATTTATCATCAGCTTTGTGGTTTCTGTGCATTCCCTATTGAGCAGTGCTTATGAGTCAGTGTGCTTTACTGGTGGTAAATTGTGAATCATTCAAACAGATGCGCAACATGATGGAGCAGGACTCACTAGCTGAGCTAAGTGATTCTGATTAGCAAGCTCTCAGTATTGTGATAATATGTGCTATTATTCCAATGGAACTCCAAGCAAAACATTTAATTTAAAGCTGATGTGTATGAAATGGTTAACTTTCATGAGGTGTATGCAACCTCCGGGGTCACTGCCTTTTCTTTATTTACAGTTCCATCTATGCTGAATAGTAAAGCTCTTGCTAAATAGCTGGCATTGCAACTATGAGAGCTACGGCTCTCATACACCAAAGTCGTAGTGTCTTTTATACGCCCCTCTCCCTTTGTCCATTCACAGAATGCCTTCAGTTCTGTGAATCATTTACAAAGAACGAGGTGTTCTGAGAATGGACAATGGGAGAGGAGAGGCAGATAAATGCCCAACGGCTTCTCTGTATGAGAGCCAAAATGGGCTGGAAGTATAGTGAGGGCTATAATAACAAGCATCAGTAGAACTGGAAATAATAAAGGCAACAGCAGCAATCCCAGTGGTGGCATTAATTGCATGAAAGTTAACTATTTGTTACACAGCGCAGTTTTATAAAATATGTTTGCCTGGAGTTCTACTGTAAATTGTTAAGTATGTTGATTTCCCAAACATTTTATTTTGCAGTGATATGCTTTAAATTACCGTATTTTTCGCTCCATAACACGCACTTTTTTCCCCCCAAAAGCAGGGGGAAAATGTGCCTGCGTCTTATGGAGCGAATCGCGACGCCCGAGACATGCAGTTTCGGGCGCCGGGCGAGTAGTAGGAGCCACTGCTCGTTTAATACGAGTGATCTAATGAGATCACTCGTATTAAAACCGAGCAGCGGCGACGATGGAGATCACCATAGAGCAGACGAAGAACGGACTTTCTTCGTCTGCTCTGTGTGATCACTGAGACCGTGGCGCTGTAATCACAGCGCCACCTGTCTCAGCGGTCACTAACTGCAGCTTCTGTCACAGCTTCTGTCATAGAAGCTGTGACAGAAGCTACGGTCTGTCGAGTGCTCCATAAGGTGCGCCGGATCTCCCTGCGTCCTATGGTCTGGTGCGTCTTATGGACCGTAAAATACGGTAGTTAATTATTGGTGAACTGCTAATGGACAAGGGGCCGACAATTTATTTGTGGCCACTAACATGGGCTTGCGGCGGTCCCCCTCACCCTCTTTCATTTTAATCTATTTCTCTTTCTCCTCAGGGCAGTTTTAATTACATTGCCCCCTTTAAAAGCATTGTCCCTTTAAGAATCCCCTTACCTGTTTGGGCGGGAAAATTGTCCAGCTTCTGGAAGCTTCTCGGGGCTCACCTTTCCCTATAAAAGGTCAGCACCTGAGGAGCAGAGGTCACTCGGCTGGACTCACAGCGCAGCGTGCTCCCCCCCCCTTTTTTCATTAAAAAAAAACATATGTCGCAAGCTTTTTATGTGGTTTGTCACCCTCAACGTGAGGGAGGACTTAATTTATGTACAGTCCTTCATGATGGTATTGCTTGAGTCGTAGTGGCTAGGCAATTATTTGTTGATTAATAGTTTGAGATTGATGGTTTGATATTTTAAGTAAAGTTGATTTATTTTAAACCAATAAAAAGTGCCGCGGCCAATTTCAATCCAGATGTTGTCTCTTGTGTATTTATTAATTTATGTATTTATTAAATTGTGTATTTATTAATGTATGTTAATTTATTGTATTTTGTACCGCCTGCAATCCCATGCAATTCAGCGAAGTTGCAAATTCAGGAAAGTTGGAATTGCAGCTGTGCTCAAATATAAAAAAAATAATCTATTGGAAAAATTATGAATAATGAATTTATAAAAAAGGAAAATTGGGAAAAATATAAATAAAGAATTTACAAAAAAAAGGAAAAATTGAAAAATTATAAATAAATTTACAAAAAGGGAGAATTGGAAAAGAAAGAATTTACAAACAAAAACTCATCTGACTTCATGTTAATCTGACTTTTATACCACTTTCCTAGAGTCCCTTGCAGCCAGACGAAGCAGAACGTTTAGGGACTGCATCAATGGCATATTGATGGCATCTACTTAATATATAAGTTTGAGACATCCTTCAAACTTAATTGATAGATGCATTTCACGTACAGTTGACCTCCTTCTGACCCATATTTGGCCTGCTTATAGCGGGATTTGTATGGGAATCAGGGCCGGATTTACTTTCTCTGCTGCCCCAAGGCCAGGTTCCTCAATGCGCCCCCTACACGCTAACTCCCTCCCCCCCATTAAGAATGGCAGACCTGCAGGCTGCATACAATGTTGCCGAGATCACTTATACAAAACAAGAGGTGGCTTCCCTGCTTTACATTTAGCTCCGCTTGCCCAAAGCATGGCTAAATGTAGAAAACAACTACCCGCCCAGGAATCGGGAGATAGGAATTCCACACCCCTGCTGGCCCTCAACTCCCTGCTGCCCCAAGGCCGGGCCTTGGTTGGCCTTGTGGGAAATCTGGCCCTGATGGGAATGCAAAACCCGCCTGCAGTGAGCAAAAGTCCATTGAAACAGGGCCCTACTGTGCCTCTAGGTGGGACCTTAGCCTCATGCCAGGTATTATTTTCAGTACTGCTTTCTATGTGTAAAGCTGTTTTCAATGATGCCTTGGAAGTTGAGCAGAGGAGTGAATAATTTATTTCCCATTGACTGGAGTCTTGTATGCTTAGAGTGCATAGAGTTTGATTCAGTCAGTATTGGGAATCCCCAAGCTCACGATCAAGCTTCCAGAGAACATCAGATTACCTGCTAAAAGAGGATTTTATATTGCAGGATCATCTGAAGTATTTACACCGGGCTGAAAAACAAAAGCCCTGGGCTGGTATTTGTAGATCCATAGCATGAATTTTCAAAGGTTCAAGTTGACATATGTTTGCCCAGTCAAGATTTCAATCCAGTCACCTGGTATGTTTTCAACAAGATAGCATACAAGTGATATTACTGATGATAGTTTTTTTTCTATATTTTAGAACAGGTGCATTGGTAGTACCAGTGCACTGCTTGACATGTCGTTCTTAGAAACCTCAGAATTATGCTGCCATCTATTGGAAATTTTCAGTATTGAAACTGCTCAAGGTCATTTCCAGTTATTGACCATCCTAATACTTACCACGAGTATAATGTATCATCTCAAGTTAGTGATGTAACAATATGTAACAATATCACTTGATTAGTTATATAGTAAAGTTTTGGGTATTATTAAAACTTCAAATTTTTATAGTGCAATGTTAATATCAAGTTATTTTCTGAGTGAAATAGTACAATTTAGGTTAGTTTAGCTTTTCCCCTGGCACAGCCAGCTAGAATGATGCAGATCCAGATCTCAAGTTCAGTTACTCAAGACAACAGAACCCTGCACTCGCTAAAGCAGCCTTTCTTAACCTTTTTAACATGGAGGAATCCTTGAAATAACTTGCGGGTCTCAGGAAACCCTAAGGCCCCGTTCACCCTGAGCGATTTATCGCGCGGTAATTCCCGCGATATCGCGGCTATTTACCGCGCGATATCGCTCTCCAATGCATCTCAATGGGGCTCTGTCTCTAGCTGTCGCGTGTCGTGCGTCGCTACAGCAGGACCCTTTTCGGAGCGCATTTTGCCGCGATTCTAGCTTGCTCAATGCAAGCATTTGCACGATATCGCGCGACAAACGCGCGATATCGCGCAAAATGCAAATCGTGCAACAAACGCGCGATTTGCGAATTGCTCAATGTGAATGGGGCCTTAATGTAATTACTTTTTCTATAGCTCAGTGTACACTGACATGAACAGTACGTTCAGATAACAGAATAAATAAAAGAATGAGGAGTGTTGCATACTTAAAGAATTTAAAACCCAGGGCTGCTCTACAGTATACTGTATATCAATATTGTTTTCAGAAATAATAAATGAAACAAATAATATTAATGGCAAGAAATGCAGACAGTGAGAATTTTACTGTTCCCTCACATTGGTGGTCTGTGGAGAAGTGCCTCCTTATGTAGGTGGTCAGTAGAGAAGGGACCCAATATGCAGCACTATGCAAACCATGCCCACTTTTCACCATGTTCTTTTGCTTGAGGAAGGGGCTCAAATTCTGATCTTGCAACCGGGCACACCACCTTTAGAAGTCTCCCCTGGAATTCTAGTGAAATGGATTTTCATGACAGTGTCAGAGATTAGATGAGTATTGCAATGAGAGCTGCGTTTTTATTTAAAATCCCCGCTCAAAGATTTTTCTTTTTTTTTAACTGCATGAAGCTGGGCTTCATTTTTTATTTAAAGGAAAGAGATGTAAGGTTTGGTACTTTTTTTTTTTTAACCAGAAAATAATGTTTCCTCACCTTCACAGTGCCATACTAACCAAGGGAAATGTATGTTATCAATGGCCTTATAAATGTGCTGTGTTTACTAAAGTACAACTAAAAAATGGGCAGTAAATGGCAAAAAGGGGGAAACTTGACACATTTTCTTGGTGAGCAAAACCATTAAAGATGAAAAAATATCAGTAAAAGGACAAGATGCTGAATCCTAATCCTATCAGATCTTGAAAAAAAACCAGGCCCTACCCACCCTTCATAATACGCCTGTGATGGAGCGCAGTATTGCTGTGTGCCGCTTAGCGAGCTCATAGACCTCGCTGAGTGGGATCGCAGTACCACTATGTACAGCTAAATGTAGCTCTTAATCCTCTACGAGTGGGATAGCAGAACCTCTATCTGAGTAGGATCGCAGTACCACTATGCACAGCTAGATGTTACTCATAAGCCTCGCTTAGGCCAACATCACACCTGGGCGATCCGTGACCGCGTGGCAATCGTGCATTAAATCGAGTGGCCACGGAGTCGCACACCACCGCTGATCGCTCTGGCGGTGCCATTATTTTTTAATGGCACCCCAGTCGCGCCAGGAATATTCTGCGGCTTCCCACAGCGATTCCGCCCTTGCGATCGCACACAATCGCGGTTGAAATAACTGCACGGTGTGTGTCGCAAAAAGGCACATGTACCTTTTACCAGCGATTGACGCATGGATGTAACCCCAATGAAATCAATGGGCCTCGCAGCAACTGCTGTGTGCAAGTGCACATGATCGCGCTGTGCTGGTCTCCTAAGTCTGCACCAGCCCTTAGGGCTAGACTAGTTCACACCAGTCACAGTGCGTATCGGCCCGATTCTGCCCAGAATGCACTGGATCGCATTGCGACCGGCCCACTTTGTTATGCGGCGCGGCAGTGCATTGAAGCGATTGGCCGCACGGGAACATGTGGCACATCAATGCCTGATTTCCGGTCCGGTCAGAAGAAATAGTGCTTGCAGCAGTGGCAGAGCTAAGGAACAAAGGGCCCTGGTGCAAGATTTTTTTTTGGGCCCCCCCCCCCAAAAAAAACCACAAACACAGCGCTCTCCTCCCGCAGCGCTTGGCCGGCTGTCACTTTCTCTCCTCCCCGCTGGGACACAGAGCAGCGCCCAGCGGGGAGGAAAGAAAGCACGGATGCGCTGCTGTATCAGCAGAAAAATTGCACTTTTGGCATTTAGCCAAAAGTGCCATTTCCGGCTGATATCTTTTGGTGGCCGATATATCGGTGCAACCCTAATATTTACAGCAATGCAGAATGGCACAGGCTATAGAGGACTACACATCCCAGCAATACTTTATATAACAATAGCATTTCTGTATAAAGTACTGCTGAGATTTGTAGTCCTCTATAGAGGGGGCCATTCTGCAACAGTACTTTATACAACATTAGGCTACAAATAATTATTATTTAAAT
>NW_017306391.1:1624411-1626196 GCF_000935625.1 Nanorana parkeri
CCACTGGCTTGCAGCATTTTTTCTGAGAGGACCGCAGGCATTGATGTGCCATGCGTTCCTGTGGGCCGATCGCATTGCGGCTGGAGGGCGTGGCTATGGTGCCATTGAGTTTAATGCACCGCCACGCCCTCTCCCGTCCCACAACACACTATACGATCCAGTGCGTTCCTGACAGAATCGGACCGGTACGCACTGACCCGCATTGCGGCTGGGTCACTTTTTTGCCGAGCTTGAGGGGGCGTGGCGGGCCATTGAAGTGAATGGCACCGTAGCCACGCCCTGCGACCGCAATGCGATCGACCGCACGGGATCGCAAGGTACATTGTGCCTGCATTCCGGTGCGATCAAAATGCTGCACCGCCGATTCTGGCCGGAACGCACTACCTATGGTGCGAACGAACCTTAAATTGGATCGCAGTACCACTATATACCGCTAGATGACGCTCATAGTCCTCGTTGAGTTGGATCGCAGTACCACTATGTACCCCTAGATGTCGCCCACAGTCCTCGCTGGCGGTAAGGAGACGGAAGAGGAAAGGGCTTTCATACTGAGGCTTGGTATGCGGATCTGTACTGAGGTCAGCTTTGAAGTGAGTGTGTGAGCTGCATTTGGGGCTATTATACTGAGAAATAAGGTAAGTAGAATGTAAGTTCACCGGAGCGGCATGCTGTACGCGATCGTGTCCTGCTTGTGTAGTGACAGTATGTCTCGGAGACTGCAGCAACGGGTGGGGGAGTGACACTTGTCAACCTGTCACTTTCTATGGATTGCTGTGCACTGTTTGCAGTTCTATTTTTGCCTTAGGAGGTGACAGTGAGAAATAGCCCTGTGCGCATGTGTTTGCAGTGCATGCAGATAGGCAGGCTGGAGAGGTGTGCAGTATTATGTAATGATCACCGAGCAGATCGAGTTCTCCAGGAGACACGTGATCTGCATGTCTAGGTCACTCATTCACATGTGTCAGGCTGTGATCACACACAAGGACAAGGAACTGGGAGAAAAACAGCACAACAGAGGTAGACTCTATACTTATGAAATGATTGCCATAGCTGGTGCTCACTTAAACTGCCCACACACCTTCCAATCTGATTGTACAATCTCATTGAGAGTTACCAAAACATTGTAATATGAGAGCCTTTCTGTACAACCCTTTCAATTTGTATCCAATCAGGCCCTTGCACTATATACTTGCTCGTAGATCTGAAATTGTAACATATATGGCTAGTTTAAAAGGAATTAATAAAATCAACCCTTGCAGTCCCTAGACCAAAACTGCTCGTTTTGGTCTAGGGACTGGATTAAAGAAGATATACTTACCTGATGCTCGGTCCCGTCTGGCTGCCTGACCAGTCCCCACAGCCTCTTCTCTCCTGGGCTCCTGGTGGTCTAAGCCGCGCTGATGTCATCACGTCTAATGTAGGTCCATTCACCTACATTAGATGTGAGGACACTGAGGAATGTACCACAGTGGAGGGGGAGAGAGGTGAGCAGTGACTGATGCAGGACCGAGGATCAGGTGAGTATATCGTCTCTATTTCAGTCCCTAGACCAAAGCAAGCAATTAACCATTTCATTGTGGGGTAGCCTCACTGCAAGGGTGGTTTTGTTAATAGCTGTAGTTTCTCTTTACGGCCTCATTTACACTAGGAGGTGGATTCTTATGGCTGGAATCACAGAAGGTTCTGGACAAAGCAATGGGGAACCCTTCTGGTATAAACTCAACTTATACCGTCCCCTGTAAATTACTAGCTGTCATCAACATCATCAAATACCCACCCCACCGC
>NW_017306391.1:1627380-1632515 GCF_000935625.1 Nanorana parkeri
AGGGGGAGGGGTTGGGGAAGGCGGAGGAGGGAGCACTGGGATGGCTTAGCGTGAGGAGCCGCAGCTGTCATCAGGATGGCCGAGTGGGTGCGGAGCTGAGCCGCTGTCATCCTGTCCGATGACATTGGTGATCACGGTGATTAGAGGGATTGGATCTCTATAAGGCCCCATTCACACTGCGCGGATTTCCGCTCGAAAATCGTGAGATCTCGCTCGGTCTATGCTTTTCAATGGTGCTTTTTGAATCTACTGCGCGATATCGCCTATAGCTCGTCGCAGGACCCTTTTTTGCGCGGATGTCGTGCGATTTTGCATGCAGCCTAGTAGTGAAGGTCGCGCGATCGTCGCCGGGAAAGTCGCGCTACATCGATCGCGCGGAAATCCGCTCGAGGTAAGTGTCGTTCAGTGTGAATGGGGCCTAACAGAGATACAAACAGCAACAAAAAGCTGATGGGGCTCCTGAGCCTTCACCACTTTATCCAATTGTAAAAAAGGTTTTGCCTTTAGTTATGCTTTAAGCAAGTCCTTATTTGGACATGTTAATGTCACAGGGAATTTTGCTTTACATTTTTGTGCTGTCCTTTGGCCTGAACATGATCCAGTCTTGTGTATAAACTTCATTTGTTGTTGCCAGTGATTACACAACACGTCCTGCGCTTTTGTCTCATTTATGATGGAAACCTCTGCAGAGTATTTGTATGACCACTGTAACCACTGGGGGTTATTCTGCAGTGAGAACTACTCGGAACAAAAGCATTCATATAAAAGTATATGTATGTACAGCATTTCATTGTACCATAGCTGCAGGCTTGCTTACTTTGACTTTATTTTTTCTTCTTCCTTTTCCTCAATTTGCTTGCAGGCTATGCAATGACTGGAGTCAGATTATCACTAAGGGCCTTCAATAACCTGCATTTTTATTCACGGATCTGCCAAAAGTCTGCGTCATTTACATGCAGTACTTCTCAATGCAGTACGTGTTGGACACATCAAAGACATCTGTCAACGTATTTAACAAACTACAGCCGCTCAGCCAATGGCTTGTTTAATGCCATCTCTGGTAGTTTACAAGCTACACCCCCAGGACCTATCTGTTTATATAATTGTGTCAGGCACAAAAGTAAGAAAAGTCAAAAAAAGAATAGACCAGGTACAACTGAAGAGGATGAAGATGAGGAGGAGATGAATCCAGAAGATATCAGTGACTATGAAGATGAGCCAGTAGAAGATCCGGCCATACCCAAGGACTATAAAGATGTAGAAAAGGCTGTGCAGTCATTTCGTTTTGATGTCATCTTTACTGCTGGCTTAGACATGTCACGAAAGTAAGTGATTATCTGTAGAAACAAACATTGGATTATTTCATGTAAAAACACAAAACTCCCCAATCATATGAACTTCTAAAACATATAAAGCTCACATGTGAAACAGAACTATACAGAAGTTTCCCAATTAATAATTAGACACTTTCTGTGGAAGTTATACTGAGATGTGGGTTATTTTGCCAGAGCAAAGCAGCTCCAGCCTGAAACAAGTCAAAGGCTTACTAGGCTGGAGCTGTATTGTTCTCGGAAAAGCTGAGCAGATCCCTTCGGTTGGCTTTGAGCAGATCTAAAATGATTACCTGGAGTGGGGGCTGAGGTATTCAGCCCTTGTAGCTATGCTTTTCCCACTGGGAATTGATGCCACGCATCATGTTATGTAATGCAGCTGTACTAGATTTGTTTTCGGCAAATGTCATCCGAATGAGCCCAGAGAAACTGCAAGGGAATTAAAATACAAAGCCCTTGTAATTTGCAGGTAAATAAAACAACTTACTACATTACTGCAAATCAGGATGTAAAGATAACTTTATTGAGGTGACTACAAATCAGCTTTAGACAGATCTAGTTCTATGACATCAGAATAGGTGTTATCATGGAAGATATATGAATTGTCATTGTTCACCTGTTGGGCGAGGGAGCATGGAAGGTTGAGCATTTGCTGTTATGGAAGTTGGTGGATAAGTGACCCTTCATGGGCAAAGGAATGGGTCACTTTAACTTTGCCATGGAGGCCTTGTCTTGAGCATTAGCTGCTCCCACCCCCTGTACATTAAGAAGGCCTCAGTGGCAATCAAGGCATTAATAGACACTTGTTACACTACAAAACCCTTCCTCTTTTTTTTGGTTCTGGACAGTGTCACAAATGGCACACAAAGGTAAAAGTAGGCTTACTGCGGTGTCTGCTGTTGGGTAGAATTTTAGATATAAAGGGGCAGACAAGTTTATTTCAAAGTTGAACTCCAAGAAAACAGCTAAATACCCAGATAAATTAAATACTGTGAGGGGAATTTATCAAAACTGGAGCAGACAAAATCTGGAGTAGTTGCCCATGGCAACCAATCAGTTTGTATCTCCAGTTTGTTCAGTTAAGATTTGAAAATGAAAGAGAAAAGCTGATTGGTTGCCATGCACGACTGCTCCAGATTTTGGTGTACGAACTAGGCTCCATCAGAGTGCCCCTTTAGACTGTTTAACCCCATCACTGCCTCGCATTGTGGCTGCCTCTGGTAGTTTAATTCATGGTTTTGTACTGGTACATGCTGAACAAATCAGAACATGTAAATCCTGTTTTTCAGCAATTTTCTTAATTTTAACGGTGAAATAACTGTTGCACTTTGCTATAGCGGTGCTTTGTAATATTGTTAATGGGTGGTTTGGCAGATTAAACTACGATCCTGTCAGGAGGATTGCAGATTATCACAAAGGATGTAATTGTGCAGCTTAGAATACATTCCCCCTATTGCTTTCTCAACTGATCACTGAGATAACTTATCTCAGCCTTTCACAGCTGTTACGTGAGATAAGTTTTCTTTTCGCAGGTTATTAAACAGCCTCTGTGCAGCCGAGAAAAACAAAGAGATCTGCTGAGTAAAGTTAACTCGTGATAAAGCTAGTTTTATCACAGTTTATTAAACGTACACCTTTGTCTGCTCCAGTTTTGATAAATTTCCCTCCTGTATGTTTACACCTGCCCGGAGTTCAGCTTTAAGGGTTCGTTCACACCATACGCAGAGAGTTCCTGTCTGATTCTGGCCCGGGATGCACTGCATCGCATTCCGGCCGGCTCACTGTAGCCACGCCCTCCGCCCGCAATGCGATCGCACGGCACATTGTGCCTGCGGTTCCGGTGCGATCAGAATGCTGCACAATGTGCCTTACGAACCCGTGGGGGTGATCGCATTGTGGCCGGAGGGCGTGGCTACGGTGCCATTCACTTCAATGGCCAGCCACGCCACCTTCTGCCCCACAAAAAAGTTAGCTGGCCGGAATGCGATGGAGTTTGTTAGATTGTTGATTTACCATTTTAAATAGCACCCAATGCATGGTGAGCTGCATCGGAAACAATAGTGCAGGTCTGATTTTCAGTGTGTTAGACTTTTCCCTAAACACAGGTTAACACGACAACACACGACAGGGCAGTGCGTATATTTGAATGAGTGTTCGTAGCCTGTAAATATGTGACATCAGAAACATTTGTTTTGAGTATGATGATAATATACACTTGTTTTCAAATTTTCTCAAGAATATAATGTTACACAGCAGTGTTATGTTTATCATGTTTTACCTTTGTACAGTTACCTAGGTATACAACATGTTTTAGTTTCTACACTGTATCTTCATTATAATAAAATCTAACAGGGTTAGATATGACATGTGCGTTTTAACTTTTTTTTTTTTCTTTCTTTTCATATAAGCAAAGTGGAAGACGCCTTTTATAGTGGCAAGCTTCGCCTGAATGGAGAAAAGCTCTGGAAGAAAAGTAGAGCGGTAGGCCTTCTTTGTATGGGGTTATATGATTAGAAAATAGATGGTCGGATTGATGTCATTTATTTGAGCTCTAAAATGGTCCCTAAAAAAAAAACCTTGGGGCACCCTGGCGCTATGACTCTTGCACCCCAGCTGCCTTGGTGTACTAAAACAAATCAGTCCCAAACTGTATTCAGACATGGAGGGATTGGACAGTGTACGTATAGTTGCTGTATAGATGTATGAGTTGCAATGTTTAGTCTTTAATCAGACATTTAGCTGGACAGTAACCTGTCTTTTTATAAACGATTTATGAAAATATTTTTGTCAGAACAAAAACTTTGTGCCTTCAGGCTGATGTCAGACGGATGAAATTTCTGCTACCGATTTGCTGAAATCACCAGTGACAGGATCATTAAAGGAGAACTATGGGGTTAGGGCTTTTCCCCATAGTTCTCCTTAGGGTAACGGGAGGACACAAACTAGCGTCCTCCCATTACCCTAAGCTCAGTATACCGCGAGCTACAGCTCGCGGTATACTGAGACGCCGCAGCGGATCCCGACTTAGATGACGGGAACCGCCCAGCTGCGTGACTGACAGCTGGCTCTGCCTACCTAGAGGCAGAGCCAGCTGTACCCGCCCCCTCCCCCGTCCGTTCCGCCAGTCAGCGCTGGCAGATCGGAGCGGGGAGAGGGGAATCCAGCCCCTCCCCCTGTCACGGCAGAGAGCCGTGACAGGATCGAGAGGCGAGCGAACCCGGTATGTGTTCGCTCACCTCCCGATCTACTGAGCCGACCTGTGACAGTCTCATTGTCACAGGTTGGCTAGAACTATGAGGTGAGTGAAGAGCACTCACCTCATAGTTCTCCTTTTAAGAGGCTTCCTATTTTTCCCTATGCAATCTCTCTTCCTATGGTTGAGGCAGCGTTTGGGCCAGCGAAAGAACGACATCCCCCTGCACCTGGCTGCAGAAGGAGCGATTCCATAGGGACAGACAGTTTTTAGCGATCCTGCTGATGGCAATGTGACTTGTCAGACAGGCGATTCTTCCTCTCATCAGCCTACAGCTGGTCATACACCTATAGATTATCTGCAGATTTTCTGTGGTCAGATGGAAAAAGTGCAACATATTCCTCTTACTGTGGACCAGCTTTCAGTTATACTTTTTAAAGTGTTTTTGATGAGGTTTTCCAATAAAACCATACAAATTTCTAGGATATTTGTCTGTTTGTACCACTCACCTTTTGTAAGTTGTGTGCCAAAAGTTTCAGTTTACAAATGTCTTTTTGCTCAAAACTGAATTTAATGGTTAAGAATGGCAAAACATAAATCAAGAATTACAA
>NW_017306391.1:1633806-1634117 GCF_000935625.1 Nanorana parkeri
TACATAACCTTCTTCATCATATCCAGGAACAGATCTGACATCTTTTGTATTTTTAGATCATTTATCTTTAAACATCTATCTGTCTTTTAGGTCAAAGTCGGAGATAGTTTGGATTTAGTTCTAGAAGAAAACCGTGAAGATGCAACTACAATAGTTATGAGAACTATTCTAAAAGAAGTGCAAAAAGAAAAAACTTCAACAGACAAATACAAAGTTGTGCTGAGGCGATGGAAAAGACTGACTGTTCAAAAGACTCCAGAAGCTCCAAAGTTCCCAGAATGAGCATCAATTACTCAGATCTGACGTTTTCA
>NW_017306391.1:1634291-1638671 GCF_000935625.1 Nanorana parkeri
TCTGTAGTTTTCATTAAAAAGAAAAAAAAAATATATATATATATAATAAAAAACAAACTTTTTACTGTGCACCTGCATGATATATTGTCAAGACTGCTAAAAAGTGGCTCAGCCCTCACTGCTAGAATCTTTCTTTTTGGATCTTCTAATTAAGTAGGCAATGTTTTAACTTTAAAGTCCTTTACAGTTTATCTTGTGTTTATTAATGTCCCTATTGTAATACATCACAAAGACTATATTTTTGGCAAGGTACGTGGCTTATCCTGACCACTTCCTGAAAATTCTAGTTGCCTGGGATATGGATTTTCTTGTTTACAGCAAATAAAGACCATTTGTAGCCAATGCTGCTTTGAACTGGCTCTAAATGATTAATCACATAGTGCAGGTTCTGTGAGTATAAAGTATACCTGTCATAAGATAAATATTAGTTGCCAGTGCGGATTGGCTGTGATGTTGATTCATTGGGTCTATGCTTTGAGTCACAGGGGTGGATTTACTCAAGGCAAATAGGTTCTATTCGATTTGCTAGGGTATCTTCTTTAGCTTAGTACATGTGGGGAATAACAAACAGTGGGTGCTGGGCTGTCTCTGGCTTAATACTTTAAATCACTAACCATAACCAAGCAAGCAGAAAGGGAAGTCAGAACTCCTGGTTTGCATACTGATCTTTGTCTGTGATTACAAAGCACTGAAGCCAGAGGGTCATTATAACAGCAAAATAACATCTTCCAAAAGAGATCAGCACTGGCAACACCATATATTTATAAAAGTACTGGGCAAGGCTTACTTGCAGTTCAGAACTCTTGAGATTAATTCAGGTTAACACTACAGGAACAAAATTATTTTTAAAGGGGATTTCCCTTTTTATCAGATGCACAGAGATAAAGCTTTAAAGGATACGAATACCCATAGTATAGTTGTCCTTTAATGAATCCTCTAACCCCCTGACTGCAGCCTGACATGAAAAAGAGCTTCCCTGTTCCAGTGATATTCAATGTGCGGCTCTACTCGGTGCTGCACACAATTTGCTCGGAAAACATCCCCACCAGGTCCTGTTTTTACTGTGCATGTGTGCCGCGGCTCTATTTATGCATATGGGTAAGCTGCACTTTGTAGGATGGCTAGAGGCCACAATGAGTATGACTCACCAATAAGGATAAATGGGGTCGTGGCACAAGTGTATTGGGGGAAGAGGACCAAAAAGGGAAAATTTCCAAGCAAAGGCTGTGTGTCACTGGGTGTGGGCCCCCCAATGAATATTTCTGGAGCATGGAGGGAGGTAAGTATTTTACACAGCAAGCTTCAATGTTAAAACATGGGCTGTTTTACATGTTTAACTGCACAGAGTTTAGCATGTTTCAGTTACATTTATAAAAATACATAAGGAGGGGAATGCATCAAATCTGGAGCAGCTGGGCATGGCAAACCAATAAGCTTCTCTCTGTCATTTTCAAAGCTTAACTGAACAAACTAAAGAGAGGAGCTGATTGGATGCTATGGACAACTGCTCCAGATTCTGTCTGTCACTTTAAAGGGTAAAGTCCAGCTAACTCTTTTTAAACAGTTACAACAAGAGTTCTTTTCCTTTTGGGATATAAAAGTTGACCATTGTAAACACACCTGTCAGTCTTAAATGGTGTGCCTCAGCCCCCTAACTGCCACTTCTGCTGGACACTTTGGTCTGTTAAAGGAGTTTGAGAAGTAACAGGCTTACTGGTTCGAACACTGTGTAAAAATAAAAAGCACTAATGTAGCCACCGCATCTGAGGATTGTTAAGCTGCAATATATTAAATGTTTGGTTTGGATATACTTAAAGGAGAACTATGAGATGAGTGATTTTCACTCACCTCATAGTTCTAGCCGACCTGTGACAATGAGACTGTCACAGGTCGGCTCAGTAGATCGGGAGGTGAGCGAACACATACCAGGTTCGCTCACCTCTCGATCCTGTCACGGCTCTCTGCCGTGGCAGGGGGAGGGGCTGGATTCCCCGCTCCGATCTGCCAGCGCTGACTGGCGGAACGGACAGGGGGAGGGGGCGGGTACAGCTGGCTCTGCCTCTAGATAGGTAGAGCCAGCTGTCACTCACGCAGCTGGGCGGATCCCGTCATCTACGTCGGGATCCGCTGCGGCATCTCAGGATACCGCGAGCTACAGCTGAGCTACAGCTACAGCTATACTGAGCTTAGGGTAACGGGAGGACGCTAGTTTGTGTCCTCCCGTTACCCTAAGGAGAACTATGGGGAAAAACACTGACCCCATAGTTCTCCTTTAAAAAGATTCATGCGAGTGCAGCCAACCTCCCTGGACATGAAGACGAAAAAACTACCCCAGATTGAACAGAAGGATAGTGTGAATAATAGACAAAAAGCCAAAGAAAACTTCCAAAGAGATACCAGCTGATTTCCTATGTCAAGGCATATCAGTGACTGATCAAAGAAAAGAACACCATACTTAGTGTGACAGATGGAGGAGGCTGCTTTGCTTCATCTGGCATGGGGTGCCTTGAATCTGTGCAGGACACTCAATCTCAAAACGATGTAGGTATTCTGGGGTGAAATGAACTGCCCAATGTCAGAAAACAGGTGGGTCCGACAACACGACCATGACCAACACACAGTAGCCAAGAACAAAACATTGGACTATTCTGAAGTGGCCTTCTGTGAGCCCTGATATGAATCTTATCAAACGTCTATGAGCTGAAACATGCAGTCTGGAGAAGGCATCCTTCAAACCTGAGACAGCTGAAGCTACCTGTTGGCAAGTGCTCCGACAGCTACAGAAATCACTTGTTTACAGTGATTGCCAATTTTAATTTGTTTTATTATTTAAAATGTATTGAATCAAAAAGCAGTCTAAATTTTATTAAATATGGAATAAAAAATGATGGATGTCAATAGCTTTGGTCGCTTTCAATATAATTTAGAGAAAATTGTGGGCTCCTTATTTTGTGGAAGGATATAAAGAAATGTGTGCAGTGCAGGTTAGGCACAATGCTTAATACCCCAAACTAGGGAAGCACCGATATCAGTATTGGTGCCAATACTGAGCATTTTCACAGTACTTGTACACGTGAAAATGCCCCGATACTAAATGCAGATACTGGCACTTTAAATGTTTTCAACTGAAGTGGTTACCTGAGGTCCTGTGCTTGGACATCTCCTTCCTGGGGAACCCTGCTGCCAGCAAGACCCTCTGGACCCCTGGTGAGACCCCCGCACAGCCCTCCTGAAATCGTCCACTGGAGGAGCAGCACATGTAGCTTCATATTACTCTGCATTGCTCTATAATGTATTGCTGGGATTTGTAGTCCTCTATAGCCGCTTGCCATTCGTCATTGCTATATAATGTATCACTGGGCTTTGTAGTCCTCTACAGCTATTGGTATTCTGCGTAGCTGTATAATATATTTGCTGGGATTTGTAGTCCTCTATCGCTGGTGGTATTCTGCATTGTTATATAATGTATTGCTGGGATTTGTAGTCCCTCAACAGCGTGGCGTCAGTGGCAGAACTACCAGGGTAGCAGCATTTGCAGCTGTGACCTGGCTCTGGCACTTCACCACTGTCATAAAATCATTAATCTGTATTGTTTTAGAAAAACTGTCACATGACACTAAAAAAGTATCGATAATTGGTATCGACGAGTACTTGAGGAAAAATAACGGTACTCGGTCTGGAAAAAATGGTATCGGTGCATCCCTACCGTAAACCAAAACTTTTTGGGTTGGCTAGAGCTGGAAAGGTATTAGTACCTGCGTCAGTGTTTATTTGTTGTCCATGTTCCTGTTGAAATGTCCTTACATCAATAGTGTGACCAGAACAGGAAGGGTTGAGCAACCTTTCCAACAAGAAAACAGTTATAAAAACCTGACTTCCTACCAAAAACTCAAAACATATTTTCCTAGGAGTTCTACTTTCAGTAATACATTTGTAAAACTGTCCCCCTCCCCATTTTTTTGTAAATACTTGTTGGACGGTCCAAATCCCATAATGTTTTCAGAGAGTAGCAGGGGATTAGATCTGTCTGCGGTATGTCCGTGGTTGTGACAAAATATAATAAATACACACAATGCAGTCTGATTTACTACTAAACCTTCCCACATATCTCCATCTAAAGACTGCTGTGATTAGTAACAGTCAACTGTGAGGAACCTTTGTTGCAGGTTCTGCTTTAGCCCAACCTTAGATGGTGATTTTTTATCTTTACAGTAGTTCTTCTTTAAAACTACTGTTCAAAGACAAGTTCATAAAATGCTTCAGACAGTAATTTCAAATATACTGCAGTGGCCATCTTAAAGTAGATTGACCTTTCAGTAACCTTAAAATTCCATTAATAAAATCATAGAAATATGGAAAAAGGAGACTAATAGGTTAGAG
>NW_017306391.1:1638809-1641875 GCF_000935625.1 Nanorana parkeri
GCGCACTCCGGGTGGGGGGGGTTGGTGTGTCGTGGCCAATATGCAGCTCCTTGCGGTGTTAGACCGGGGTGTCTAACTGTGTGATGCTGAACAGAAAGAAGGGGAGGAAAGGAGCGCAACTGACTGGTGCAGACTTTGTGGAGGTGGATGGACCAGGCAAAAAAACTGTGAATCAGGTGAAAGTGGGTGGAAATGAGAAATGGGCACTCACGTGTGATGTGCCCATCCATTCCATCACACGTGAGTGCCCATTTCTCATTTCCACCCACTTTCACCTGATTCACAGTTTTTTTGCCTGGTCCATCCACCTCCACAAAGTCTGCACCAGTCAGTTGCGCTCCTTTCCTCCCTTTCTTTCTGTTCAGCATTAATAAATCATTGATGGGTCAAAAATATATAGAAACAGCATATTTTTTCATAACTGCTGTACTTTTATCTTTAAAAAGCTGCCATTGAGCTTCAGTCAAGCAACTTTGATATCATTTGAAATGATATCAACATCCTTTTGCAGGCAGGAGAAAGCATTCCCTCTATTTATGTAATCAGACTGTAGCATTGTAACCTTGCCGCAGCAAGTCACAACGTGAGAGGCAGAGAGGTGAATCTGTGTCATAATTTCAATCCAGTTAGTAGATAATAGCCCTGATTAATGCCGGGGCAAAAATGGCTCTGTCCTTCTAGAAAGAAAAGCAGATGAAGGCTTTGTCAGGGGAGTACTGTGACAGTACTCCCGGGTATTCCTGAGGCCTTGTTCACACCAAAAGCGTGTGCGTTCCAGAGCGGTAGCTGCTGGAACGCACCGCGATCGCTGAGAAACTTCCACTTGCGTTTTTGGGCAGGAGGGGGTGTGGCGGTGCATTGTATTCAATGGCACCGCTTCCACGCCCGCAGTGTGATCGGACGCGTGGAAAAAAGTTGCCAGCGTTGCGTTCCACTGCAAACGTTCTGCAGCGTTCCGAACACTGCAGCGCTCCGTTCCACTGCAAACGAACGGAACGCTGGTAACGTTTTGACCACACGTCCGATCGCACTGCGGGGGGAGGGCGCGCGTTAGCGGTGCCATTGAATACAATGCACCGCCACGCCCCAGAACGCAAGGGGAAGCTTCTCAGCGATCGCGGTGCGTTCCAGCAGCTACTGCTCTGGAATGCACACGCTTTCGGTGTGAACAAGCCCTTAGTGTGACACTTACCTATGGCCTCTCCCTATATTGGGTATGAGAGTATATTCCTACAGATGACTTTCCACTAAATGAAGTGTGTGTAATCCAGTTCTGGAATAATTATAAATAACCACCCAAAGACATGAGTCTATGGTGTCATATTTAGATTAATGGAAATAATGATTGATTTGATTGTAGACTATATATGGGAGCTTCCATGTTAGTGAAAGACATGCCAGGCCATTTTTCAGTGTTCAGCGCTGCAGTACTTTGACATTTCAATTTCGGCCATTTCCCGCTCACGCGCGCCGAGCGGCGTTTCTGAGCGGGCGTCTAGAGAGCTCGGGCCGGCCGTTTTTTTACTACGGCCAGCCCGGAGGTGGTTAATTTATTAATGTCAATGTTTGCAGCCATGTTATGGAAAGTGAAAATGGTCATCAAATAAAGATGGGGAGTTGGAGGTAACAATAGATCAGAAAACACTAGAAAAGGACTAAATGATTATTCTGCTGCACCTAATAATGACTACATCAACTACTACTCTAGATGGATGACACCCACTTTCTATTCAGTAGCTGTGTTGTTGTACCATAGAAATAGCTGTACAGAGTACATGTTTTACTCTATGGCATATCGCAAGAAGTCGCTATCCAATGCTTTTCAATGGAGCTGTTTTAATGTACAGCTTTTTGTCGCCCATCGCTCGTGGAAATCCGCCCAGGTGAGTGTCGCTCAGTATGAATGGGGCCTTAATGTTTGAATATGCGGGTTTCCCTATTTTGCCTAAGGCAGTGATGTTGAACGTTTCTTAAACCCGAGCGTCCAAACTCCAATACACTACTAAACTTATTTTCAGCGCTGGCACTTTGAGATAAATAAATTGATTTTGCGTCGCAGTTTGGGCACTCGGGTTCAAAAAGGTTCGCCATCACTGCTCTATGCCATATCCACCCATCAGCCATAACACATGGGGCCCCCGGGCAATACATGGTTATGGGGCACCCTTGTGCTCTGCCCATATACAAGCCCCTCCCACAAGTCCCACCTGTATAAACATTCTTGTGTCACAGATCAGGCCGGCACAGCCCTCTAATCAGGCATGTTAGAGGGCCGTCCGCTGGGGCCTCCTGCGGCTCTAATTGGGAGTGAGCAGCCGCCCGATTAGAGATTGTGTAAAGATGTCACCAGCACACCAAAATCCTTCTAAAGGTGGCCATACACTCTACAACCATCGCAAGACTTTAGTCATGTGATAGGGTAACTATCAGGCAGGTATGGCAGAACAGTGTCCAGAACAACCTTATGAAGGTGTGTTTATCACTCAGGGCCCGTTCACACTATCCAGTGCGTTCATCGCACAGTCTCATGGATGAACGTAAAGGATCGCATAAACAAAGGCTCATTCCGGGGTGGGAGGGGGCGTGTTGGCTCCATTAATGTCAATGGCGCTGCAGACATGCCTCCCACCCACACTGGAACATGTGGTACCTCAATGCACTGCGTACCAGTGCGGTGTGATCGCAAAAAATCAGGCATGCCCTATTTTTTTGTGATTGCACTGCACTAGAACACAGTGAGTGGAATTTATCAAACTGGAGCAGCCGTGCATGGCAACAAATCGGCACCTCTCACTCATTTTCAAATGTTGAACTGAGGAGAGAAGCTTATTGGTTCCCATGCACAGCTGCACGTTTTTACAAACCCCCCCAGTGCACTGTGGTACCAAATGTTCCAGTGTGGGTGGGAGGCATGTTTGCAGTGCCATTGACATGAATGGAACCACCACACCCCCTCCCACCCAGGAACGCAGGGTGCGTTTGTTTATGTGATCCAGTGTGTTCAACCCATGGGACTGTGTGGGGAATGCACTGGATAGCGTGAACGGGCCCTCAACTGAGTGTAAG
>NW_017306391.1:1642181-1642490 GCF_000935625.1 Nanorana parkeri
GAGAAGTGAGCGGATCGGTGCATGTTTCTGCTCATTTCCCGATCGATAGAGCCGACCTGTGACAGCTTCTTTGTCACAAATCGGCTCTAACTATGAAGATTAGTGTAAATCACTCACCTTATAGTTCTCCTTTAAGGGCCCAGTCATACCATAAAGAGTGTGTTCTAGACCGTTCGGCCTCTGGTATGCAACCCAGCCGGCTCACTTTGTTTTGGGGCGGGAGGGGGCGTGGCGGTGCATTGTAGTCAATGGCACCGAAGCCACGCCCCCCTGCCGCTGTGCGATCACCAGCACCCGAATGCGTGGCAC
>NW_017306391.1:1643124-1689798 GCF_000935625.1 Nanorana parkeri
CTGACTTTTTTTATTTCGGTTTCGTTTTTGAAATCTTCATTTCGGTGCACCTCTTGTATCGGTGCATCCCTAATTTACAGTAACATGGAATCGTGGTGCTGGTGACATCTGTATTGGAGTTCTGTTGTGAGCGGCACCATCCGCAGTCATTACGAGCACCCGTTACTTTTGGGATATCGGGTAATGAGTGCGGCAAAGTATATGGATATTGCTTTATATAGTAAATATCTGGGGACCTGTGGCACACTGGCAAGTTGTGATTAACTCCAAATATATGCATTTACAAAAAAATTGCCGCGAGGTGCTACAGTGTTCGGGTTTGGCTTGAAGAAAAGGTGGCAACCCTAGAAAGACCTGATGCTCCTGGCGCAGAAATGAGGGGACCCGTCAGCCACCGAAAACTGTGGAGGGAGCCGAGAAAAAAAAAAGCCTGCAGGCACTGCAGGGGGCAGCCCTGGGCCTCGGCTGTGAGGACCCATCAGACAGCCGCCTGCAGCTGCAGATCGGCTGAGAGAGGAGACTCTGTATGCGGTGGCTGGATCTGCCGGCAGCGACACCACTTTATGCGGCGCTCGTGACGGGCCCCCTGAAGGCCGCGGGCCCTCGGGCAGTGCCCGACGGACCGAATTGGCAGTCCGCCCCTGGTAGGCCCCCTTCTTGTTGCCACAACTACCCCGGACTGTCGAGGCACAGACTCCACTAGACCTCTAAAGGTATGCTCTGGTATCTGGCAGCAAGCTGTCAGATCCTTTAAGTCCTGTAAGTTGTGAGGTGGGGTCTCCATGGATCAGGCTTGTTTTTACATCACATCCCAGATGCTCAATTGGTTTGAGATTCAGCTACAGGAGCTCTTCTATTGGATTGGAGTACACATAGGCCAGCCTTCACTCCCCATGTGCATCAATGAGCCATGGCCACCCATGTTCCTGTAGCTGGTTCACTGGTTTTTCCTCCTTGGATGACTTTTGGTAGGTCCTGAACACTGCAGACTGGGAACATACCACAAGAGCTACAGTTTTGGAGCTCCTCTGACCCAGTAGCCTAGCCCTCACAATTTGACCATTGTCAAAGTTGCTCAAATCCTTATGTTGGAAGCCAAACAAAATGGGCATGCATATCAACTTCAAGGACAAAATGTTCACTTGCTGCCTAATATATCCCATTCACTTCCAGGTGCCACTGTAATGAAATAATCAATTTTATGCATGTCAATTGTCGGTGGTCGTAATGCTATTGCTGAATGTTACTATTATATTTGCATCCAGATGTTATACTATATTGTTTGAATATGAAACTTTTATTGTGAGAGTTCAGTTCTATACATACAAAGTCAAAAGTCAAGAGAGGTAGCTGGCTTTCTAATGTGGGAGAGATGTGTGAATCGCAAAACTTTCCAACATATTTACACATCCTTTAAATGTAGTCAAGTTTAAATTTATTTCAGACATGTTTTTAACTGGTTGCCTTGAGTTCAATTTATAGAATGTAAGTAAAAAGGGGGCAAGGGGCGGGTACAGGTTTTTATTTATTCACAGGTCTAAGGCTAAAGTGTGATATCCGACAGCACAGATTTATCAGCAATAGCTGCCTGAGAAGCTGTGGTGATGTAAGAGGAACAGGGCATAAGGCCAAGGTACTTCACTGAAGTTTTCTAGGGCATACAAAGCATTAAAGTGACAGTCTAGACTCCCTTTAAGGCTGAACATAAATATATTCCTCAATAGCTACGAAAGATATAAATCCTTTTTGTGCATTAAATGCCTTTGCAAAGGCAGCCACTACAGGCTGCTTGCAGAGAACTAGAGTAGAGGGGAATATACAAGACTACTCAACCTGCACAAGGTTGAGAGAGCAGCAGTGACTGATCTGCATTACAGGAAGCTCCTGCTAAAGCTTCCCGCTGAAGTCCTGCACAGATCTAGAAGAAATACACAAATGTACACCAAGATTCAAGTAAGAACGATGTGAACGTGCACTATGTAAATTGTCTGCGTTATATAAATACCAATAATAATAATTATACACATGGATCTTGTGTTTGGACAATATTTACCAATCCCAGAGTTCTGCTTTAAGATCTTTGATTAACCTCCTCAAACTGGTGATGAAGGGTGCTTTAAAGGCTTCAAAAACAGCTGCTTGAAGGTTGCAGAAAGCTTTGCATCATTAGTAAAAGTATCCTTTACATTCTTTTCATTGCCTGACTCATGTATAATTTGGTTCCTGGGGTACAAGTCTTACAGAAGTCAAGTATTGTATCTCATGTTATCAATAAGTACAAAAAGTAAAAAAATAAATAAATATTAATACATTAAAAATCGAGCTATATAATTGTAAACAACAAA
Source organism: Nanorana parkeri (assembly GCF_000935625.1). Taxonomy (NCBI): domain Eukaryota; kingdom Metazoa; phylum Chordata; class Amphibia; order Anura; family Dicroglossidae; genus Nanorana; species Nanorana parkeri. Next base: position 1,645,470 of record NW_017306391.1, read on the forward strand.
TACAACTATTAAATACACACAAAGCAGGTTTATTTGATAAAATGTGTTTACTTTACCCTAATTTTGGCAATATAAACAATGGGTGCATTTTCCTTAGGTCTAAAACAAGTGAACAAAATCTCATATGTTAGTAAATAAAAAAAAACGGACAATTGCTGATGAAAAAAACAATATTAATATCATACATATCTAAATATCAATAACTAACCTGAGATTTAGTACAGCATTTTGTACAGATACTACACCTGTCGTTTGACATGTTTGATAAACGTGCTGCCACTACTAAATGGTAAGCATTGCATCTGCCTATATGTTTTGTTACCACAGTAGCATTTAAGATGAAAAGCAAACAATGGTAAATCAGTAGTAATCATAGTCACCTAGACATGGCAAGGGGACTACTAATACACAGTCTACAAAGGGCAGTGCTTTACATTATTATTCACCCCTTTTGGACTTGTCCACATTGTGCAGTAGTGCAATTTGGCATTCTAAAAAGGTGCCCATACACTACATCCGATTCTACAATCTCTTTGGATCTACCATCAACTATAGACTGCAAGGATCTGTCTGATTGTATACTAAATAACCTGGTTGTTTAGGTTTGTCCTCATTTTAGTTTTGGTAACTCTTAAGGAGATTGTGCTAAAATTGTACAAACATACTGGGGGGAATTTATAATAGCAATTGCGAGTATTTGAACTTGCACAGAATATATTTGACACAATTTGTGCCAGATTTATGTTGCTAGTGTAATGTTGCTGATAAATGAGGTTAAATAGACTCCAGGAAAGACGACTCACAACTCCAGGCAAAAAGCTTAACTGTTGCTTCTTGAAGAAGCGGTCATGGGGACTTCTTAAGTTGCGATTGTTTTGTTAGGTGATGCTCCAGTTTCAGACAGCCCAGAACAAGTGCAGATGAAAACAGGTGCAAAACATGTGCAATTGGAAAAGTAGTGCAAGCTCTGTTCAAAACAGGCATACACGTTAAAAGACAAATTTGCACATATAAAAAAAAAAATGATCTAAGAGGCTAAACTGTCACAATTGCTTTGATAAATTCTCCCCATTGTATAGTGTATGGCCAGCCTAATGTATTTCATAACACAAATAAAAAAAAAAAGTTTAATAGAGTTTACCTGTGTTACATGTGTCACATGACCATAAAATGAATACACCTGTGTTCACAAGGCCAGCAGATGAAAACAGGTGCAAAACATGTGCAATTGGAAAAGTAGTGCAAGCTCTGTTCAAAACAGGCATACACGTTAAAAGACAAATTTGCACATATAAAAAAAAAAAAATGATCTAAGAGGCTAAACTGTCGCAATTGCTTTGATAAATTCTCCCCATTCTATAGTGTATGGCCAGCCTAATGTATTTCATAACACAAATAAAAAAAAAAAGTTTAATAGAGTTTACCTGTGTTACATGTGTCACATGACCATAAAATGAATACACCTGTGTTCACAAGGCCACGGAACCTAGAAGACTTTTCCAAAATATAGCATTATTAAAGTGACAATAAACTCAGCTGTAGATCCTCATCTCTGAATTGGTGCCGACACTGTCCTTCCTTCTGGAGGGTGGCTACTTTTGTTCTCCATGTTCCTTGTGTTGTAAAGTAGCCACCGCTCCAAGCTCGCTCTCGTGATGGACTACAATCTCATGTATAGTTAGCTAATTTGTATTGAGATTGTAGTCCATCACGTGAGTGAGCTTGGATCGGTGGCTACTTTACAACACACAAAAAGGACCATGGGGAACAAAAGTAGCCCCTCTCCAGAAAGGAAGGACTGTGTCAGCACCAATTCAGAGATGATTTGAGGATCTACAGGTGAGTGATACACAAATAAGATACATTTTTGTTAATAGCGAAAAGGTACACAAATGCAATTATAAGATTTAAATCTTGAGTTCAGTGTCACTTTAATAATAAAAGAGCCATTAAACTAACTCAGGCATAATGATCTGGAGAAGCAACGAACAGGGCTGGGTTTAAAGAAAATATATATATTGCATCTTTCAACATCCCCGAAGCACCGGCAAGTCTGTTAATAAAGTGCAAAGAATATGGCACAACGTCTACATTAGTCAGAGTAGCAACAAAGAGGCCAAAAGTAACTAGGAAGAAGCTGCAGAGATCCACAGCTGAGATGGGAAAGACCATGTGATAACTATAACCCAACAACTTTACAAAACAGAGCTTTAAAGTGGACCTTGCATGGGCAGACCTGATAGGAAGCCCAATGGAAGAAGTACATGTGGCAGGGTTATAACGCTGCTATGAAGTGCAAGGCAGTGAATTCGTATTATTGACCTACAATAGGAAGTGCAGTGCTGGCAAGGTCTCCAGGTAAGAAACTTTGCAACAGTTTCACAAAAAAAAAATAGTACAAAGACCCAGGTGAACAAAAGGTACAGAAACATATTTAAAAGTGGTTTCTAACATGTATTGACTTGGGACTAAGAGTTAGGCATGTTGTGGAAATCATATGGGGAAAACCCCATCTACATCTATTATTACAGTTTTTACACTATGAAAGGTGGTAAAGGATGGAACGCTTATGCAAAGCACATTAGTTTGCTTGTCCCTAAATAACAATAGAAAAATGATTTTTACTTTAACAACATTTAGTGTAAATCCAAATTTAACACCCCATCAGTGCAACAAAATATATACAAATAAAAGCACCAAAAGTAGATGTTCAACTTTAGTTATTGTTGAACCAATGGAATTCCAACCTACTAGCCTTATGAACTAGTACAGCAGATAGAACAGCAACGATGTTCTGAATAGTTTGGTAAGATACAGTATACCAACCAGTCATATTTGCTTACAGTAAATTCAGAGCCCATCTCTGGGCAAACAAAAAGTACCCTTGCAGTGGGGCTACCCCGCAATGCAAGGGTTACGTGCCTGTTTTTGTCTAGGGGGGGGGGGGGGGGAAAAAAGGTTTCCTCAGGGCTGTAAGACCAGTCCCCGCAGTTTCTTCTCCCCTGAGTTCTCGTGGTCTAAGAACCACTGACATCATCAGATCTAATGCAAGGTCCAATGCAGGTCCATAGACCTGCATTAGATGTGAGGACGCTGACAGACATTCCACCAGTCGAAGCAGAGGGGGAGAAGAGGACAGCGATGACCGACAGGAGAACAGCGATCAGGTAAGTAAATCTGCTTTACTCCAGGCTTTAATCAAGGCATTAACAAGCACTTAACTCTTGCAGTGTGGGGCTAACCCCATTCCAAGGGTACTTTTTAGTTTGCCCGGAGTTGGGCTTTAAGTCTGGGTTGTTATGTATACCTGACCTTTGCACATCACTACACTTTGTACCGCATTAATTTGTGACAATTTGACTTCAAGATAACAACATTTACTCCAATCAAAATCAAGGTTACAGTTTTGTTGCAGGTGACAATTTAATATGGTGTCCCCATAAAATACCCTTACAATGTTTGCATGAAGAGTGGATATTTGTATTGTAATGCTTCTGTCAAATTCATCCACAGCAATCCTAACTCAGAGACAGGCAACCAGCAGATTTCTGATCCAATATGCCCTGTTGCTCTATGGGGAACACGATATGGATAAAAGCATGTCAGCCTCTAACAAACAGACCTACACTATATGGTCAAAATATGTGGACCCCCTTCCAAATTATTGAGGTCAGGTGTCCAACAAGATTATATAGGTGGGATGGTGAGATGTCGACATAAAAACATGTGGCTATAAAATGTATGAGGTTAGACAGAGAGTTGGTAGATCCTGTTGGGACCTGAAGTTCTAGAGCTAGAAAACTACTGGTTGTTTATCACAGCTCTATCAGAGAACTTAAAGTGACACTAAACTCAAGGTAAGTGTTTTTCCCCATAGTTCTCTTTAGGGTCACGGGAGGACATATACTGTACTAACCTCCTCCCGTGACCCAAAGCTCAATATATAGCGGGCTATTGCCTGTGATATACTGAGAGCGCCGCAGCCAGGACAGATGCCAACAATACTGTTGTGATCCACCCAGCTGTGTGGACCCAGTCTGGTTTAATACTCCAGATTGTTGTGGCTCTTTAAGAAAGCAAAGTCGCCATCTGTAAGACTAGTGAGTATTCTACTTCTTATTTTGCAGGCTGTTTTGCTTTAAATGTTTACTGTGGCAACATAATTCATTTTAAATGTGAAATATAAAATCAATGTCTATCCCCGCAATAGGCATCAGCTTTACTTTATCAGTCAGCTGATAAATAATTATTTTTAATAATAATTTTCCCTGAACAGAAATACAATTCGTGGTAACTTTTTAGTTCTACCTGCCTATTAATATGATTGTTGATCTCTTTCTGAAAATGCTAGTTGCTTAGCTGTTTCTGGATTCCATAATTTCTGAGCCAAATGCAGAAAAATGGATAAAAGTAAAGGCAGAACCCCTAATAGAAGGCCAATGAATCTCCACAACAAAAAGGCATACAGCATGTTTAAAAGGAGTAGACAGCAATCGGTGGCAACATATTTCTCTTAAATAAATAAAAAAAACACACAGAAACTTAAGTATATAAGGGGTATATACACAGTCTGCTTTATACAGATGCAAAAACACCAGTGTTTGAAAAGCAATTCGTAAACCTAAACATACAGATTGTAAGTGCTAGGTGCTACTTTACGTTAAAGTTAGATACATACCATCATTTTCAAAATCTTTGATACAAGATTCAACTAGTAGAGATAGACCACTTGCTGATGGGTCTTTATGCAACGGTCAGCATCATTCTATAAACACATGCATTAACAGAACATGCATGTCCACTGCAGAATGTGACACTTTCTGTAATGTGTTTTCTTTTATATTGGATCAAAAATTAAAACACTTGTGGGGTGTATAGACATGCATAGACAAGTATTGTAAGACTGCAGTCATTTTGTGATTGGACACAGATCATGTGGACCAGTTGTTGCCGATACCATTACAGTGCCTAAAAACACAGAAGTACCGGTATTGGAAAAATATCACTTACCTGTGCCAGCAATTAGGACGATAAATCAACCAAAAAGGCATCACAAAGCCAGAACAGGCAAAAATTTGGGACATGAAAATCTACTGACTAGCAAGACTTGGAAAAGTGGCAGTCATGCAGGGCAGAAATGCTGATATTCTTGGAAAGGAAGTGGCAGCAGTATGCTTGAACAGGACATTAAAAAGTGCACCTGTGCCTAGACTATGGACATTATATTATTAACAAACAGTTTAAGAGCTTTTAAACAAGCTCCGACTTACCTCTCTTATTAAATAATTCCCAAAATTCTCAAAGATCACAACAAGACTCTGAAGTTCTGTCTTAGTTGTTTTTTTAGAGCTTAGAAACATATTTTGGTTGCGAACATTGGAAGGCCAGCAGGGTGCAAAGATTCTGCTCTCATAGGGAAAAAAGCTGAGATTTCAGTGTCTCTGTTGTGAACTTAAAAAATGAATTTCTCCACAATGTCTACAGCCACAGAGGAGAATAAGGGTTTGTGTTAAAGTTTTTTACTGCTTGTTCAAAAGATGTAAATATTTTAGTGTGCATAGTCTGGGTAGTTTCACTTCAGAATTTATTTTTAAGTTTATCTGAACAAGAATTTTCAAGGTCAGGGAACAGATTTAAAAAAAAAGTGTTTGGGCCTAAATCCATATTGCATTACCAAAGAGGTAGGTGCTGGTCCAAATCATCTTAATGACAACTGTTTTTACAGTGAAAGTGACAGTCATCAAACACCCCCATTTTCTGAATGGCTGTCTCAATTGCATTTCAACCAAGTCAATGCTCTATTTAGGGATTTGAATTAGGGATGCACCGATACCAGTTCAGATACTTGGCATTTTCATGAGAACTACCGAGGTTGCAGCTGGGACCTGGCTCTGGCTCTCCACCACTGTCCTGAAATCATTAGTCGATATTGATTTAGAAAAACTGTCACATGGCAAACAAAAATGTATTAGTACTTGTACTTGCAAAAATGGTATCCGTGCATCCCTTTATTTATAAAAACAAAATCCTTCATTAAAACAGAGATGTACAAATCCCGTGTGCTCCTTACAAACGACAGCGGCCTCCTAACTTTTGAATTTTTCTCTAGTCTTGGAGATGGAAAAGTATCTGTATATGTACTTGGTATCGGTGTATCCCTAATTTGAATGTGTCAATGTAGAAGTATCCTTCAAAATGGAAGGAAGTCCTAAATATTAAGCACACAAATGTGAAAGCACTTTTAGATGAAGAGGCATTGGGCCCACTCCACCCTAGATACTGGAGTCAAGGTAGAGCTTGCAGAAGTTTATATTCCACACATCAAGATAAATCTGCATCTTAATGGGGTGAAGCTACTTATGGTCCCTGTGTGTGTTGAAAAGTATCCCAATACAAATTAGTAAACTGAACATGAGACTGTAGTCCATTATGGAGGTGAGCTTGGAGCGGGGGCTACTTTACAACACTCAGGGACTAGCCACCCTCCAGAAGGAAGGACAGTGTCAGCATGAATTCAGAGACGATTTGAGGATCTACAGGTGAGTGATACACAAATAAGATACATTTTTGTTAATAGTTAAGGTTCTTGAATACATTTTAAAGATTTAATGCCCGAGTTTAGTATCACTTTGTAATTTCTCTTTTTGAAGGATAATGTATATAATTTAAATATAGCAGGCCACCAATTACATCGCCTTCAAGCTACAGCTGTCAGCGTGACAACCTTGAGGTTATTTTAAAGAAAATGTAAAAGGCATTTAAGAAACTGTTGCTTTACCCTGCATTAGCAATGTGCAAGTTTATTTAAGTAAGGTGCTATTCCTATTGTTCTGCAACTATTTCCCAGTTCCCCGCACTGCCATATTGCAGCTATCATCATAAAAAATATACTGCATAACAAATTATTTACCAAGTTAAATGAACAGTCTCTATTCATTTAGTAAATCATCCCCAATGCATTGAGGGGACATGCAGTATTCCTTTAATAAAGAATAAGGCCTCATTCACACGAGAAAAGAACGGCCCGTATAGATCCGTGCTCAGTCGTATTGGGCAGCTCCCGGGAAGGACAGGTGCTGCATGTGATTTGTACGCAGCAGCCTGTGCTTCTCTATGGGAGTACGAGGCCTTACTGTCACCCGGGCCAGCCATTACCCATGTGAATGAGGCCTTAAGGTGAAATCTAAGGAATGTGTTTAGTATTAATTTGTTAAAAGGAGCAGAGAGATACTGAAGAAAATACAGTATTACTTAAAACATTTAGTGATTACACTGTTTAACAAATGACTCTTAATGTGGTTTTAGTTCAAGAAAAGGCTATACCCAACTAGTGTTGTTTGCTTTTATGTAGGAAATTCTACAGCAATTTCTTTTACAAAAATATCGGTAACCAATTACTAACGTTGGGTTACACAACACTTTACAGGCAGCAAAAATAGTATACCTAGAAAAATGAAATCCAATGAGCATATTGAAATAAACTATAAAACAAAAAACCATTGGAAATGTACAAAATTGAACAAACTTCTGTAGGGAAATGCAGTTAATATTAAAACACAAGGAAATGTTTTAAGGGGAGTGCAAATATGCAGTCAGTCTCACATTCTAACAAACTATTTTTCCATATTCTTTTACAAGTAATATTTAGAAAAGAAAAATAGGTAAAAGCAGCACTATAAATCTCTATAAAGACAACTAAAATAATTTACTATCATTTACTAAATGCTCAGCAGTTATTATTTTGATTCTTTGTAGCCTTCTTAAGTATGTCACATTTTTTCCTATTTGGGCGCCTGCACCTTTCATCAATGCTGGGAATACATTCATAATGCCATACTTCCTCCATTTTGTCTACAGGATATACTGCTTCCACATAGTGGCGGATCATTCTTAGTCTTATGGGATCCAGCTGCTTCTTGTTGCATGCACCTGAGTGGTTGTATTGCAGTCTAAGATTTTCTGGAGTAAACAGCTCTGGAAAAAGTCTCACCAATAGCCTGGCAGCAAAATTTCCAACAGAAAGACTTTGTTGAACAATGTCCCTTATTTCTTTGTCAGTAAGTAGGTATATAGTAGGCACAGGGAAATCAGGAGGTGGAATGACAATCTTATCCAGTGGTATTTTACAGAAGTCTTTTGTGCTGCGTTCAGGAGGCAGAGGTGGTCCTTCAATAAGATCTCTGTATCTTTCTGAGGTCAACTCAAAAGGCACAAAGTCTCTTCTCTCAGGCAAGGGCACATATACCTTTCTCTGCTGCTGATAAGATCGCCTTTGTTCTGTATCCCTTCGCCGACATCTCTCATCCAATTTCCCTACAAACTCTAAAGTCCAAACTCTATCATTTTTTGCCCTGGGGTAAAGAGTTTGAACATAATGCCGGATAAGTTTTACGCGAACTGGGTCTAGCGGTTTCTTGCCCAGTGAACCACTGCAGTTGTACTGCTTTCTCAAATTCTCATGCGTGAAAAGTTCAGGGAACAAATGTACCAGAAGACGTGAGGCAAAATTACCAATAGACAAGCTCGTCTCATATATATTTTTAAGCTGCTCTTTGCTGAGCAAGAATTGTGGAAAAGGAACCTCAAAGTCTGGGGGTGGAATGTCAATTTTATCAAAATCAAAAGGAACAAGCCAGATTTTTTTGGACTTTCTTCCTTGTTTTTCCATGTCATTATCAGTGCCATCTTCTACCTTTACAATAGACAGGTCATCGGGTAGATTAGATTCGTAACAGTCATCTCTCATGTCATCACACTCACTACCATCCATGAACAGACTCTCCAACTCATCATTTATTCTTTGCACACACTGCTGCAACCAAATATCATCCTCCTGTATGTCTGGAAAGTATATCTCTGTGTACTGGCGGATTAGTTGCAGTCGGTGAGGATCTAGAGTAAAATTCTCAGGGTCTCCAAAATTCCTTTCACCAAGCTTTCTTTGGTTAAATATCTCTGGAAATAATCTATGAAGCAAAAAGACTGCAAATTCTCCTGGATTAGAAGCCTCTTCTAAACATTCATTGAGGTCCTTCACGTTGATGGCATATTCTGAAACCATGGGAATGGCCCTTTCTAAAGTAACATTTTCCTCCTGCTCTTTACTGTCAACAAAGTGAGAATTCGGACATGGTTGATTTTCAAAGAAAGGGGAGGCCTGCATACCATGATGGCTGCTTTCCATATCTCTCTCAGCCCAAAAACGATTGAAGAAATCATTTACTTGAGGCAAAACCTCAACCTGCCAAACAGCATTGTTCTGAACAGAGGGATGGCATGCCTCCACGTAGTTTCTTATGAGCTGGAGATGAAGGGATTCCAATTTAATCTTGTTGACAAAGCCACATGTACCGCAGCTCCTGGACAAAGCACTGCTTCCAAAAAGCTCAGGGAAGAGTTGAACCAGCAAGCGACATGCCAAATCACCAGCTGAAGTGCTCTGGTCCATTGCTTGTTTAAGTTCAGTGCTAGTTAACTGATACTCAGGAGGTGGATGGAAATCTGCCACCATGTCATTAGGGCTGACCTTTTTCTTTATTCTACTTACCTCAAGGGACAAAAGGTCAACTTTACTATGAAGCTGAGACATATTGGAATTGAGCGTGTTGAGCGTGAAAAACATTTTTTGTATTAAAGTGTAAAGATTTGACTCCTCACTGACTGGTGAAGTTACTGAATTGCAACCTGTTTCACGTTTACGAAGCTCGTTGAACATCCGAATCCCTGAAGGGCTACACTGATTTACCTTCTCATAAATGTCAAAAGATGTCAACAGGTCAGACGTAACAGAATTTTTTTTCTCTGTAATCTTGTGTGAAATTCCATACAGAGGTTTTTTGTATGTGGCAAAGTCGCTCACTGTGTCTTCTTCACCTGGAGATTCAGTACTGTACTCGGAGCTGGTACTCAACTCAACATTTCCCTGGGCAGAGCATGCAGAATCCCTGTTTTTCAAGCTCGTAGGCAGACCCTAAAACACAAAGTATAAATATTAATGGACCAAAAGTACAGTGTGTACCTCTAGTACCGGAGGATAAAACCTGCACATTTGAAGTAGTACTGAAGCACCAATAACACAAAAGACTGACATTTCCACTTTAACACTACAAAAAATATATTTATTTTACTGCCTAAGAATTTGGCGTATGTTACAAAAAAGACCATCTTGATTAACCACTTAAAGACCGTGGTATTAAACCCCGTTCCAGTCCAGGCCATTTTTCTGCATTCAGCACTGCAGTACTTAGACATTAATTCCGTCATGGAACGCTGTACTGAAATTTTATATAATTTTTTGGGGACACATAGGGGGGAATTTATCAAAACTGGAGCAGAGGAAATCTGGAGCAGATTTGCATGGCAACCAATCAGTTTTTCTCTCTTTTTTTCAAATCTTAACTGAGCAAACTGAAGAGAGATGCTGATTGGTTGCCATGGGCAAGTGCTTCATATTCTGTCTGCTACAATTTTGATAAATTGCTCCCATAGAGCTTTCTTTTGGTGGTATTTAATCACCCCTGGGGTTTTTATTTTTTACTATACAGGCAGTCCCTGAGTTACATACGTCCGACTTACATACGACTCCTACTTACAAACGGAGGCTATTACTGTACAGCAGGGGTAGTTGTAATACTACCGCGCTCGTGCCCGCCTTTTTGGGTCAGGTTCGTAGTACTGTACGTACATTACAGGAAGATGGCTCTTGTTAGACATGCAGACAAGGGGTGCCCACCTCTTCTTCCGGGTCACCGTTTGGTTTTTACTGCTGTCTGTATCCTCATTAGAAACATTTAGTCTCACTTCCTGTCCTTGAGACAACAGGAAGTGAAAGGAAATCTACCCCTAGGAAGGGAAATTTACTCCTGTAAGAGTGATCATGTGGAAAAGGTGTCTCCACTTAAGCTTTATCACCAAGGGATCTGCTTCACCAGCTTCTCTCAAGCTTCTGTAGCTAGAAGAATGACAGCTGAAAACAAAAGTGATGTCATATACAAATTTGCTGCATTCTGACACCGGAGAGGAGATCAGAGGGGGATCGTGTACTGAACTCCGGTGACAGAGCCGCTGTGCTAGTTCCAGCCTGCACCGGGCACAGCAGATTTTGGGACCGGCGGAGCACAGCCGCACAAAATACAAGCGATCCAGCGGCTCCATAGTTGTTTACATTTAAGTTCGTTTTTCCACTTGTGCGTGCGCTTTTAAGGCTCTCGCCCGGCTGCTGGCTTTTGAGGTGGTTTTGAGAAGTACGCTGGGCAGTTAAAAAAATTATACATTGCAAGGGTTATGTGCTTGTTTTGGTCTAGGGTCTGAAATAAAAAAAGATATACTCATCGGTCCCACCTGGCTGCTAGACTGGTCCAGCCTCCTCTACCATGGGCTCTGGCAGTTTAAGCCCCAATAATGTCATTTTGTGTAAAATATCTGTACATTGACCTGTATTATAAGTGTGGACGCTGAGAGACATTCCGAAGTTGGAGAGGAGGCGGAGAGAGCTAAACGGTCACTGCCGCAGGACCGAGGATCGAGTGAGTATATCTTTTTTTATCTTACACCCTAGACCAACATATAAGCACTTATTCCTTACAGTGTGGGGGTATGCTTTTTTTAACATCTTAACATAAAAATATATATTTCTAGAATGCCAACATGTGGTGATTGGCAGGGACATCATTTCATAAAGATCAGACTTAATTCCTTTATTTAAGGAGGATAAAACCTGCACATTTGAAGTAGTACTGAAGCACCAATAACACAAAAGACTGACATTTCCACTTTAACACTACAAAAAATATATTTATTTTACTGCCTAAGAATTTGGCGTATGTTACAAAAAAGACAATCTTGATTAACCACTTAAAGACCGTGGTATTAAACCCCGTTCCAGTCCAGGCCATTTTTCTGCATTCAGCACTGCAGTACTTAGACATTAATTCCGTCATGGAACGCTGTACTGAAATTTTATATAATTTTTTGGGGACACATAGGGGGGAATTTATCAAAACTGGAGCAGAGGAAATCTGGAGCAGATTTGCATGGCAACCAATCAGTTTTTCTCTCTTTTTTTCAAATCTTAACTGAGCAAACTGAAGAGAGATGCTGATTGGTTGCCATGGGCAAGTGCTTCATATTCTGTCTGCTACAATTTTGATAAATTGCTCCCATAGAGCTTTCTTTTGGTGGTATTTAATCACCCCTGGGGTTTTTATTTTTTACTATACAGGCAGTCCCTGAGTTACATACGTCCGACTTACATACGACTCCTACTTACAAACGGAGGCTATTACTGTACAGCAGGGGTAGTTGTAATACTACCGCGCTCGTGCCCGCCTTTTTGGGTCAGGTTCGTAGTACTGTACGTACATTACAGGAAGATGGCTCTTGTTAGACATGCAGACAAGGGGTGCCCACCTCTTCTTCCGGGTCACCGTTTGGTTTTTACTGCTGTCTGTATCCTCATTAGAAACATTTAGTCTCACTTCCTGTCCTTGAGACAACAGGAAGTGAAAGGAAATCTACCCCTAGGAAGGGAAATTTACTCCTGTAAGAGTGATCATGTGGAAAAGGTGTCTCCACTTAAGCTTTATCACCAAGGGATCTGCTTCACCAGCTTCTCTCAAGCTTCTGTAGCTAGAAGAATGACAGCTGAAAACAAAAGTGATGTCATATACAAATTTGCTGCATTCTGACACCGGAGAGGAGATCAGAGGGGGATCGTGTACTGAACTCCGGTGACAGAGCCGCTGTGCTAGTTCCAGCCTGCACCGGGCACAGCAGATTTTGGGACCGGCGGAGCACAGCCGCACAAAATACAAGCGATCCAGCGGCTCCATAGTTGTTTACATTTAAGTTCGTTTTTCCACTTGTGCGTGCGCTTTTAAGGCTCTCGCCCGGCTGCTGGCTTTTGAGGTGGTTTTGAGAAGTACGCTGGGCAGTTAAAAAAATTATACATTGCAAGGGTTATGTGCTTGTTTTGGTCTAGGGTCTGAAATAAAAAAAGATATACTCATCGGTCCCACCTGGCTGCTAGACTGGTCCAGCCTCCTCTACCATGGGCTCTGGCAGTTTAAGCCCCAATAATGTCATTTTGTGTAAAATATCTGTACATTGACCTGTATTATAAGTGTGGACGCTGAGAGACATTCCGAAGTTGGAGAGGAGGCGGAGAGAGCTAAACGGTCACTGCCGCAGGACCGAGGATCGAGTGAGTATATCTTTTTTTATCTTACACCCTAGACCAACATATAAGCACTTATTCCTTACAGTGTGGGGGTATGCTTTTTTTAACATCTTAACATAAAAATATATATTTCTAGAATGCCAACATGTGGTGATTGGCAGGGACATCATTTCATAAAGATCAGACTTAATTCCTTTATTTATCATTATATTGTACATTATATTACTTCCATACATAGATAGTTTAATAGAAAAACATCACATTAGAAATAGTATTGTGATAAAACGTTTTAAACACATAGCTGGGCATGTAGCTACCAAAAGTGATGGCTATGGACATTCAGACTTTCCATAAGGACGATTGTTTTTAATATTCTACACTCTAGATGAAGTCCCTCATCTTAAAGCCTGTGTACTGTAGCGAAAATGTCCCTTCACTACCTGTCCCAGAGACATAACAGGAAGTGACAAGAAATATTTTAAATGCCTACTTGCAGTGTTTTGCATTTCGATACATTTTTTTTTACACTTGCAATGTACCTCTTTCCTGGGGTAGCCAGATTTTCTAGGAAGAGCATCTCCACACCTCACCTCCCTACATAACCTTTTATGTAGCTGCTGGGGTTGTTGACATCACATTTAAGTTGGTGGCACCCAGCAGAAGTCTTAGGGCTTTTGAATGTCTATACAAGGGAAGATTTACATGTAAATAAAATGCCTACAATTTGTGAAATGCACATATAATCTTATGGGAAGATTTTTTATTCTAAATTCATGGTATGGCGACAAGGGTTATGGTCATTGCAATTTTTATGTTACAGGGGGATAAATAATTTTGCAAAGCCCTGTATTTCTTTGCTTACTATGGCTAATACCTTTTCCCTTTGTACCATTTTATACATCTGGCCCAGTGTGTTATGCTCTGTTCCATCCCTCGTTCTGATTTATATCTCTCTAAAGATCCCTTGAGCACAGTCAAAGAGATGCCCTTCAAGGAGTTTGTACACCATCTGGCACATAAAACAACTACCTGGTAGTCACATAGAGTGATCTGCAATTGCATGACAAGCTGTCAAACTGAATGGAGCCTGCTGTAGGTAGCACTTTGCAGAATTCAAAGGATTTCAGGACAAAGGTTGTGTAGTACCTTGCAGGCTTGCAGTAAATATTTTAGAGGCACAGGGTTTCAGACAAGAATGATCCGTTTTAAAAGTTCCAGGCTAAGGAGAGGAGAAATGAGCACACACCCTTTAATAAGGAGATGAACAAACACTTTTATGTTCCATCCATTCAACCAACACTCCTCAGGCATGTGGATAATTGCTTGTAACTTGCTACATGTTTTACCTTCTCTAATATACATATCAACATATAAAAGTGTGACAAGTACAAAAGGAAAAACCTTTTTTTGAAAATGTACCTCTGGAGTGAGTCGCTTTTTTTTAAACGTGGTAAGATTTTCTGCTTCACCACTGGACCCATTAGACATAAGAGAAGCTTGTTTCCGTTTACTGGAGTGACAGTTAACTGTGCACTCTGGAACTGCTTTGCCCACAGATGGTGCGCGTAAGCATCGCAGGCGAACTTCTTCACTTGATGAATCCACTGTCACAACTTTCACTGGAAGGATGACATAAATGATCATACATTAGTAGTGCATTTTCCCACCACAAACACAATAACACCTCATGCATCAAGATAGCATGAAACTAAAAATGTCTCGGTAAGGCATATACCTTTATCATCATCTTCATCTCGAAATTCAGCTGCATTCATTGTTTTCTTCACCTGTTTAAGAACAGGACATGAAAACTAAGTTTTTCAACATGATATACATAATTATTGTTAAGGAAACCTTTGCTGCAACAGTTTGGAATGCTTAAAGGATAGTTAAACCCTCCTGTTTTTTTGCATATATCTACTGCTAGCAAGCAGTAGATATATGCAAAAAGTAAAAAAAAAAAAAACCCGCTCAAACAGCAGTTTAGACTCACATGTGTTCCGTGCGCTGTCCCGTGCAAAAATGAGAAATTTCTCGAGCGGCCGCAAACGATTTTGGGGCGGGCGCATGCGCAGTTCTCATTTTCGGCCGGGACGCAAGGTAAGTCTGTGGACGCGTGCACGCGCATGCAGACACCACTGGATCGGAGGGACAGAGCAGTCAGCGCTGGATCGGAGAGCCGCCGCACCGCTGGAGAGAAGGCTGAAAACATCAGGAAAGAAGAAGAGGAAGATCGGAAAAAGAGATATAATTTAAGGTAAGTGCTAACATTAACATGGGGGGAGGGGAATTTTTTATTTTTTGCCTTTAATGTCACTTTTAGAACTATGGAGTGAGTGCTTTTCACTCACCTCATAGTTCTAGCCGACCTGTGACAATGAGACTGTCACAGGTCGGCTCAGTAGATCGGGAAGTGAGCAAACACATACCGGCGTTCGCTCACTTCTCAATCCTGTCACGGCTCTCTGCTGTGATAGGGGAGTGGCTGGACTCCCCCCTCCCCGCTCCGATCCTCCAGCGCTGACTCTAGATAGGCAGAGCCAGTTGTCACTCACGCAGCTGGGCGGATCCAGGCATAATTGTCGGGGTCCGCTTCAGCTGCGGAGTCTCAGTATACCGCGAGCTGTACTGCGGCGTCTCAGTATACCGCGAGCTGTAGCTCGCGGTATACTGAGCATAGGGTGACGGGAGCACGCTAGTTTGTGTCCTCCCGGAACCCTAAGGAGAACTATGGGGAAAAGCCCTAACCCCATAGTTCTCCTTTAACAAATAAATTGTGTTTATCACTTTTACATTTTGTGGGTGGAATCCATAGTTAAAAACCTAAAGCCTAACAATTTACTTAGAAAAAATAATGATAAGCATCCGAACTGATAAAACGCACAGAATGATCACGAAATCCAAATACAGTGCAGGTCTATGACATATTACACGTTTGCTTGGACATAAGTGCACCTCATGCAAAGAATAGTGCACAAATGTTATAGCTTTATAGGAAAAAAGTATATTCATTTATTGGGTATTTTTTTTACTTAGAGAAGAACTCTGGGCAAAACTATAATTAGCCCTTGTGGTGGGGCTACCCCTGCACTGCGAAGGGTAAATGCTCATTTTTGTCTTGGTGCTAAAAAAAAAAGTTATACTCACCTGAACCTCTAAGCTGGCTGCCTGCTTCTCCAGTCTCTGAATCCTGATCCCCTCCTACCCTGCAGCATTGGAATCTTCCTCAGTGTCCTCATTTAAACTAAGAGCAAGCCAGCTCCACAATTCAGGGGCGTATACTTTTTTTGTGGGGAAATGCCAAATACTGGCATGTTAATATAAACACACTGAGGGGAATTTATCAAAACTGGAGCAGACAAAATCTGAAGCAGCTGTGCACAGTAACCAATCAGCTTCTCTCTTTCATTTTCAAATCTTAACTGAACAAACAGAAGATAGAAGATGATTGGTTGCCATGGGCAATTGCTCCACTTTTGAGAAATTCCCCCCACTATCCCTGCCATAGAGCACGGTGGTTGTAGCAGGGAAAATCTGAGGCAGTCTGTAAGAAACCTGAGCCATGGCAGAACATTTGTATTTCAGCAAGACAGAGGCTAATCAGCTGCATTCACTGTTTGTGTATTCTGACAGCAGCATACCCGGCGCTGTCAAAACACAATAGCCCACTCGCATCCTCATGTCTATACACAGTGTATAGGCGTGATGATTTACTGGACCTCAGACCACTGCAGAGGAGGGGGAAGAGACGTTGGAAGGAGCCGACTCTGAGCTTTGGCCGAGTGTATCTTTGTGTTTTGTTACCCTATACACAAACCAGCAGTTAACCCTTGCAGTGCGGGAGTAGCCCCACTGCAAGGGTTAATAAAAAAAAAATCCTGGAGTTCTTCTTTAACCAGTTGACATCCGCGGTGTTAAACCCCCTTCCCATCCAGGCCATTTTTCAGTATTCAGCGCTGCGGTACTTTGACTGACATTTATTCCGTCATGCAGCGCTGTACTGAAATGAATTTTATACCCTTTTTTGGGGACAGATAGAGCTTTCTTTTGGTGGTATTTATTCACCACTGGGGGTTTTATTTTTTTACTATATTAAGGAAAAATTACCGAAATACGGGTGTTCGCATTGGACGGGTCTTTTCTGCCCGTGCGTGCCCGCTAGGGGGCGCACGCAAGCAGAAAAAAAATGCCGTCTGGCGACGGCAACCCACCAATGCAGCAGTGCCATCCGTCCGTTTTTCTACTACGGGCGGACGGCAAGAGGTTAAAATCTGCAGAAACTATTTCAATTTAAGGGTTAACAACTTAAAAATATGAGCTTTTAAAACTTTATCTAGATATTCCTTAGGAATGCAACAATACCATTTTTTCCAGACCAAGTACAAGTACCGGCTGATGCCAATTACTGATACATTTTTTTTGTTTATTGCGATGTAATCGTTTTTCTAAAACAATACAGACTACTGTAATGATTTCAGGACAGTGGTGGGGTGCCAGGGCCCTGTCACAGCTTTGACCCTGATAGTTCGGCCACCGACTCCAAGCTGCAGAGGGACTACAAATCCCAGCAATACATTATTTAACAATGCAGAATACCACCAGCGACAGAGGACTACAACTCCCAGAATTTTTTCTTTTCTTTTTTAAATTATTTCTATATGCATATGTCCTTTAAAAAATGGTATATAATATGTGTGGGTGCAATGTATGAGGAAGATGGAAATTATGGTTGAACTAACACATAGCAAAAATGGCAAAATTGCTCCAGTCCCCAGGAACAAATATATTTTCTGGAGCTGTGTCACTAAGAGGTTAAATGTTCCATTAGTATGATTTATATTTGCTCATTACATATACAAGGTGTGATTCTACAGCTACAGCTGGCCAAACGTGCCAATTTTTAGTTTGAACCACTTCCAGAAGGAATTACATATGCCATTGCAAGCAATTGCCAGTAACTATAGCTGGGTATACAGCTGGGCTAAGGAGAAAAGCATTCTAGGGCGTACGAGGCATGTCCTAGGACAGCGGTAGGCAAACGCTGACCCTCCAGCTGTGGTGCAACTACAAATCCCATAAGGCAATGCAAGACTAACAGCCACAGGCATGACTTCCAGAGGCAGATGCATGGTGAGATTTGTAGAGGTGGGATTTGTAGATCCACCACAGCCAGAGGACTGGAGTTTGCCTATCCCTCCCCTGGGTTCTAAACTTATTAAAATACACTTCAGTTTCCTTGCAGTTGGCTCCCGCTGACCCTTATGATGAAACACTTTGGGTAGAGCATTGCACGACCAATTGTGAATCTAAGTATGCCAGCACTGAAAGGGCCTGGTATTGAAGGTGTGTTATAGGCTTGCACTCAAGTAACACTTAAGTCTTGCCCACTAAGCCTATGAAAGAAGTAGCAGCACAGTGATGAGCTCATCTTTGTCACTCTCCTCCTATCTGCATAGCTGACTTGCTGCTCCTTATGCTGGCTCTTCCTTCCCCAAGGGTACAGGGATGGCATACGGCTGATACCAAGTGGCATGTAAGAAAGTTCGAATGACTAGAGCTGCATTCATTGACCTCTTTTATATGTGCCTGGACTACAGCTTTCATGTCAGACAAGTACAAGCTGCTGTAAAACATGTGACTAGAAGTAGCAGAGGACAGAGGAGCCATACACTGAATGCTCCCCTCCAGAGCTGTAGCCATGGTTCGGTGGGCCGTGACGTCAGATAGCACGTTAGCCGTCACAATGAGCACCCGGCTCTCCTCAGGACCAACGCTCTATCACTACGTCCCTAGTAACGGGCTAAGCGATAACACTCCATGTCTGCTGATGAGTTCACTTCTCCCTGCAGACGCCCGCTTACCTTGCATAGAGACCTGTGACCCGAATCCTGCACGTTCCAGCGCTAGCAATGTTCCTGAGTGGGCGTCACAGACACGCTCTCCTTCCCGCTGCACTATACCAGGCTGTGCCCTGCTATCTCGCGTGACGTGACGGGACTCCGTGTGTGTCATTTCCGCAGGACACAGGGAGACAGAGGCTGCGGTGGGAACAGCCCCCTGCCCTCTCGCCACCAGACATTACACGCTGGTGAAGGACACAGCCACTCATGTGCCGTCCACTAGGCGGCTGGAGTCACACGGGGCCGTCACGTGACTTGCTGCAAACTTTCCCCTCAGCCAGGACATAGGACATGTACCCCTGATACCTGGAGCTGAGGGGGATTACTTGCATTGCTGTGTTAGCCAGGCTTAGTGCAGGAAGTGTGGGGTTTAATGCCCACTCACACTAAGGTGACAGTGTTTCAGTGCAGATTGCGTGCATTTTCCACAAGTATACTAAGTCGTGCGTTGTTGTAAGCAGATCTGTGACATATTGATTTAAATGGGAAACACGAACAAAAAAATTGTGTGGCGTGTTTCTAAGCATTTTCTTTTGAGTCTACGGAGTCAAATCATGCTTGCCTTAGAAAAAATGCTTCAGCGACAGGCGGTTTAAAAAAAAAAAATATCCGCGACTCTACGCTTAGGTGTGAACGGTGGCTCTAGGAATACATGGTATTTTATTGTGACGTGCGTGACAAAATGCCACGGTGTGAACGGGGCCTAAGGCATGGTTCACACTAGCGGCACAGAAAAATGGTGCGTTTTACCGCGTGACTAGCGTTCGCCGAATGGGAGCCACAGTGCCTTGCCTTGTTACAAGGTCAGGCACTACTTTTTTTTTCTAACGTTAATTGCCGTGTACAAACTGTCAACTTCATTCAGGTCCCTGCACAGCAGTGTGGTGTACTGCGCTGTGGTGAGGCCAGGTGACCTGGCAAAGACCTGCGCTGTAAAAAAAAAAGGCAACATGTCTGCATTATTTTCTCACTGCACATCACTTCTGTGTTGTAGTGTGAACAATTGTTGTCCATGTGCCCCAGCCGTGACTGACGCCAGTCACCGCTATAGTGTGAACGAGCCCTGAGTGATACTCTATATTGGGTAACTTAAAGGAGAAATATGAAGTGAGTGATTTCCACTCATCCTCCTTGTTAGAGCCGACCTGTGACATTAAAACTGTCACAGGTCGGCTCTATTGATCGGCAAGTGACTGAACACATACCGTCGCTCGGTCACTTTCCGATCATCTCCTTGCAGAGAGAAGTGACTGTCAGTCACGGCTCCCTGCAGAGATTCCCCCCTTTCCGATCCTCCAGCGCTGAGTGGAGGAACGGAGGGGACGGGCACAGCTGGCTCTGCCTCTAGATAGGCAGAGCCAGCTGTCACTCACGAAGCTGGGTGGATCCAGACAGTATTGTTGGGATCCGTCCCGGCTGCGGCGCTCTCAGCAATAGCCTGCGATATACTGAGCTCTGGGTCATGGGAGGAGGTTAGTATATGTTCTCCCATGACCCTAAAGAGAACTATGGGGAAAAACACCCCATAGTTCAGCTTTTGTAAAACAAATAAATGCCAGATATTAAAAGAGAAAAAGTGCATTTATTATTATTATTATTATTTATTTATTTTTTTGCATTGGATCCTGTAAAGGATTGCAACTAATCAGATCATGATCAGCCCCTGCCTGTACCAAGGTACCGGCTTTCAGTGACATGGATGGGAGGAAGTATGAATGGACTACAAGCATAGTGATGTCACCTCGCTTGTACTGCATTGATGGGATTTGTAGTCCCTCCGTTCACAGATCCTGCCAGAGAATCTATGAATGGATGATGTGGCTGTTTGGGTGCAGCCGGACACAACCCCACCAAATTCAGATTATGACAGGAGTCTGTGGGGACAAGAACTCCACAATTCACGTACATTGGCGCTGTTACCATGTTTCATGTCACACCCTGAATATGGGTGCAGCATGAATTATGGTCCCAAAGGTAGATTTAGGCTTTAACCCCTTCATGACTGAGGCCCTTTTTTCAATTTTTGCACCCATGTTATATTCCACATTTTAGGCCTGAAAATGACGTAAAACCCCCCAACATTATATATTTTCTGAATGCCAAGACCCTATAGAATAAAATGGTGGTAGTTGAAAATAAAAGATGCAAGCTTTCAGGATTCATTGTGAAATGAAGGGATCTAAGGGGAACAAAGCGATCTAAGGAATCTTGAAAGCTGGCATCTTTAACCCTTTCACTGCCAGGGTCTTTGCACACGTTATGTAATCCACACATTTTAGACCTAAGAATTATTGAAACCCGCTCGAAATGATATATTTCCTGAAACCTTGTAGAAAAAAATGGCGGCAACAGTAAATTATTGGTCTCACTCTGGCACTTGAGGCGATACCTAACCTGTGGTGCAATTGTCGTTTTCGTACATAGGTGCACGTGCACCCGACGCATGTTAGCATTAGTATAAAGGTGCCCATACACTTTACAACCCTTGCAAGACTTTTGTCTTGCGAGGGTTGTGAAGTACTTAAAAAAACGTACGATCTGCCCATCTTGGACAGGCAGATCGTACTTGCGATCATGGCAAGCCCGCCCCCCTGAGGGGCGGTCTTGCGATGACTGCAATGAGGGGCGGGCTTGTGATAACTGCAAACGGGCAGTGTGCGCATGCGCACACCGACCCGATCGGCAGTTGTCGAACCAGCAGGCCACTAACTTGCCGAGAATCGTACGATTCCCGGCGGGTTTTCTAGCCTGCTGGTTTGACGGAAGACGTGCGACCGTACAGTAGAAACGGTCGCACGCCTTCCATACACCGCACGATTCTCGTACGATCGCGGGATTTCCCCGCGATTCTCGTACGAGAATCGCGCAGTGTATGGGCGCCTTTAGACAGGAAAAACACAGGTTCAAAAAGCTCCTCCCTAGGGCTACATTCATGCTGTGGCCCCACGGTTGGTTTATTTAAATGCATGAGAAGTGCTCAAACTTTAGACTTATCAAGTTCTCCTGTGTTTAAATGTACTCGTGTTTCCATGTGTTTAGACGGATTTACAGTATCTAATCTGCCCCTAGACGTACAGAATTCTATTTTCTCTACACTGAATGAGTCTAAACACATGTAAGCGCACAGTGTGAATTATACCATTTAAAGTCATTACATGCAATTTACATGCGTTTATAAATATACACTGATCAGCCATAACATTATGACCACCCGGCTAATATTTAGCAGCATTTCCTTCTGTTGCCAAAACAGCCCTGATCTGTTGCGACATGGACTCCACTAGACCTGAAGGTATGCTGTGGTATCTTGCACCAAGGGGTCAGTAGCAGAACCTTTAACTACTTCACAACCCATGATGGGATAATCCCGTCATGAAGTCTGAAGGGGTTGAACAGACTCCCGGCGGCTTCTGTTCAGTTTTGTAGAGCTGGCGGCCAGCTTTACAGTAGAAGCGATTCTGGCGATCTGCACTTCAATAGCTTATTTAGAGTGTAAAGGTGATATGAGTGGTCTTTTGGACCTCCAGTATCACCTTTTAGAGTACCTGTCACCACTAATATGCTATCACATGGGGGGCTTGCAAGCCCCCCTATGTGATCGCAATTAAAGAAAAAAAAACAGTTTTAAAAATATTAAATAAATTAAATGTAAAATTTATAAAAACATTTTTTAAAGTCGAATTAAAAAAAAAACTGGCATAAAAAACAAACTAGAATAAAAAAACAAAAGGAGCGCCTCCATCGTGTAAAAATATTTACTATAGTGATATAAGAAAGCTAAGACCGTACTTACAAACAGCTGGAATTAGCAGGCATGTACAGATTGATGGATAAAAACGAAAGTGCAAATAGCGGAGATAAAAGTATAACACCTCAGCCAAATGGCTGCAAGTGATCCACGGTTTACGCGTTTCAGAGGCCACGCCTCCTTCTTCAGAACCTTTTTTTATATCACTATATTAAATAGTTTTACACAATGGAGGCGCTCCTTTTGTTTTTTATTCCAGTTTGTCGGTTGCCCTGACCAGTGGGAGCTGCCTCGACAGTGTATTCACCGCACACAGTTGCAGGTGCTGGCGCCAGTGTTATCAACTTTCTTATTTTTTAAAGTCCCCTGCGAGCACGCATGTTGTCACGTAAACACGCATCGGGTGCGCCTATGTACGAAAATGACGATTACGCTACACATGTCGGGTATCGCCGCGCACGCCGGAGTGAGAGCAATAATTCTAGGTCAAATAATAATAATAATGTCTAAAAAAAAGCAAAAGCAGGGAAAGGTTCATTTGCTAGATAGGGCAGTGTAAATCTTTCCGGGATAAAATTTCTCTCTCGCGGGCGTCTGGGAGCTGCTATCTTATAGCGGGAGACTGCCGGGACGTCCGGGAGAGGTGAGATGTCTGGATTTGTATGTGCTTTTATTAACCCTTTTGTGACCAGAGGTTATTAAACCTAGAAGACTAAACCCAATGTACTTGCATTATTATGCGCTAGTTAATTTGATAATAACCATATTATGAAATACATTCTAATAAATAAATGACCATCTAAATCATTTACACACTATTCCTAGAACATATAAGGGTTTTATATGTTTACACTGATTAATAAAGTCAGTGCTTATGTTTTTGTATTATAAACTGTTAAGTGTATAAAAAATTTATTTGACATTTTTTGCAGCCTATAACAATTTTTTTTTTTTAACTTTATAAAAATAATTCGTTTTTTTTTCTAGATACAGTATGTTTCACTCTAAGGCCCCGTTCACACTGATCGATTTATCGCGCGTTAATTCCCACGATATCGCGGCTATTTACCGCGCGATATCGCTCTCCAATGCTTGGCAATGGGGCAAAGGGTCCTGCTGTCGCGGGTTGTGCGTCGCTACAGCAGGACCCTTTTTGGAGCGGATTTTGCCGCGATTCTAGCTTGCTCAATGCAAGCATTTGCGCGATATCGCGCAAAATGCAAATTGCGCGACAAATGCGCGATTTGCGAATCGCGCAGTGTGAATGGGGCCTAAAAGCTACAGCCAGCCGTCAGTGGGCTGGTGAGTTTGTAAACAAACCCTTGTGAATACTATAAGTGACTGTCATAACAAGAGTGGTTACTGATCATTAGGGATGAGTTCAGGTTCTATATTGTGCATAGATATATTTTACATATAGAATTTTGGTGATTCTTTCAGACACACACACAAAAGGTAAATTCACTAAAGCTGGCCATACACCTGTAGATTATCTGCAGATTTTCTATGGTCAGATGGAAAAAGTCCAACAGATTCCTCCATCTACGCTAAACTGTGTGGATGGAAGAATCTCCCGCTGGGCCAAGCTTCAGTATCTTGCTAGTCGGCCCCACTGGCTCTCAGAATACATGAACAATCTGATTGGATGCAGGCATTGTAAGAACAAAAGTTATTCAATGTCTAGGTAGAACCGGCCGCACGCCTTCCATACACCGCACGATTCTCGTACGATCGCGGGATTTCCCCGCGATTCTCGTACGAGAATCGCGCAGTGTATGGGCGCCTTTAGACAGGAAAAACACAGGTTCAAAAAGCTCCTCCCTAGGGCTACATTCATGCTGTGGCCCCACGGTTGGTTTATTTAAATGCATGAGAAGTGCTCAAACTTTAGACTTATCAAGTTCTCCTGTGTTTAAATGTACTCGTGTTTCCATGTGTTTAGACGGATTTACAGTATCTAATCTGCCCCTAGACGTACAGAATTCTATTTTCTCTACACTGAATGAGTCTAAACACATGTAAGCGCACAGTGTGAATTATACCATTTAAAGTCATTACATGCAATTTACATGCGTTTATAAATATACACTGATCAGCCATAACATTATGACCACCCGGCTAATATTTAGCAGCATTTCCTTCTGTTGCCAAAACAGCCCTGATCTGTTGCGACATGGACTCCACTAGACCTGAAGGTATGCTGTGGTATCTTGCACCAAGGGGTCAGTAGCAGAACCTTTAACTACTTCACAACCCATGATGGGATAATCCCGTCATGAAGTCTGAAGGGGTTGAACAGACTCCCGGCGGCTTCTGTTCAGTTTTGTAGAGCTGGCGGCCAGCTTTACAGTAGAAGCGATTCTGGCGATCTGCACTTCAATAGCTTATTTAGAGTGTAAAGGTGATATGAGTGGTCTTTTGGACCTCCAGTATCACCTTTTAGAGTACCTGTCACCACTAATATGCTATCACATGGGGGGCTTGCAAGCCCCCCTATGTGATCGCAATTAAAGAAAAAAAAACAGTTTTAAAAATATTAAATAAATTAAATGTAAAATTTATAAAAACATTTTTTAAAGTCGAATTAAAAAAAAAACTGGCATAAAAAACAAACTAGAATAAAAAAACAAAAGGAGCGCCTCCATCGTGTAAAAATATTTACTATAGTGATATAAGAAAGCTAAGACCGTACTTACAAACAGCTGGAATTAGCAGGCATGTACAGATTGATGGATAAAAACGAAAGTGCAAATAGCGGAGATAAAAGTATAACACCTCAGCCAAATGGCTGCAAGTGATCCACGGTTTACGCGTTTCAGAGGCCACGCCTCCTTCTTCAGAACCTTTTTTTATATCACTATATTAAATAGTTTTACACAATGGAGGCGCTCCTTTTGTTTTTTATTCCAGTTTGTCGGTTGCCCTGACCAGTGGGAGCTGCCTCGAGAGTGTATTCACCGCACACAGTTGCAGGTGCTGGCGCCAGTGTTATCAACTTTCTTATTTTTTAAAGTCCCCTGCGAGCACGCATGTTGTCACGTAAACACGCATCGGGTGCGCCTATGTACGAAAATGACGATTACGCTACACATGTCGGGTATCGCCGCGCACGCCGGAGTGAGAGCAATAATTCTAGGTCAAATAATAATAATAATGTCTAAAAAAAAGCAAAAGCAGGGAAAGGTTCATTTGCTAGATAGGGCAGTGTAAATCTTTCCGGGATAAAATTTCTCTCTCGCGGGCGTCTGGGAGCTGCTATCTTATAGCGGGAGACTGCCGGGACGTCCGGGAGAGGTGAGATGTCTGGATTTGTATGTGCTTTTATTAACCCTTTTGTGACCAGAGGTTATTAAACCTAGAAGACTAAACCCAATGTACTTGCATTATTATGCGCTAGTTAATTTGATAACCATATTATGAAATACATTCTAATAAATAAATGACCATCTAAATCATTTACACACTATTCCTAGAACATATAAGGGTTTTATATGTTTACACTGATTAATAAAGTCAGTGCTTATGTTTTTGTATTATAAACTGTTAAGTGTATAAAAAATTTATTTGACATTTTTTGCAGCCTATAACAATTTTTTTTTTTTAACTTTATAAAAATAATTCGTTTTTTTTTCTAGATACAGTATGTTTCACTCTAAGGCCCCGTTCACACTGATCGATTTATCGCGCGTTAATTCCCACGATATCGCGGCTATTTACCGCGCGATATCGCTCTCCAATGCTTGGCAATGGGGCAAAGGGTCCTGCTGTCGCGGGTCGTGCGTCGCTACAGCAGGACCCTTTTTGGAGCGGATTTTGCCGCGATTCTAGCTTGCTCAATGCAAGCATTTGCGCGATATCGCGCAAAATGCAAATTGCGCGACAAATGCGCGATTTGCGAATCGCGCAGTGTGAATGGGGCCTAAAAGCTACAGCCAGCCGTCAGTGGGCTGGTGAGTTTGTAAACAAACCCTTGTGAATACTATAAGTGACTGTCATAACAAGAGTGGTTACTGATCATTAGGGATGAGTTCAGGTTCTATATTGTGCATAGATATATTTTACATATAGAATTTTGGTGATTCTTTCAGACACACACACAAAAGGTAAATTCACTAAAGCTGGCCATACACCTGTAGATTATCTGCAGATTTTCTATGGTCAGATGGAAAAAGTCCAACAGATTCCTCCATCTACGCTAAACTGTGTGGATGGAAGAATCTCCCGCTGGGCCAAGCTTCAGTATCTTGCTAGTCGGCCCCACTGGCTCTCAGAATACATGAACAATCTGATTGGATGCAGGCATTGTAAGAACAAAAGTTATTCAATGTCTTAGTTTGTTTGCTATCTAAAGCAGGCACAGACCGCATAGAATAGCCTTCCCCCTGGCAGAGAGTGGGACCCCCTAGTATTTGTGGTCTCTTTGCATAGGTCAGACATGCCCCCTGCAGAGGATTCTGTAATCAGCAAAACTTGTGCTCACTGCTGATTGGAGAACTCTAGCTTTGACTCAGCAGAGGGTGTGTCAGACCTCTCAAAGAGACCACTGCTTCCCAACAAAGAGAGTTTTTTTCCTACTGTAGGCTGTGACTGCTGTCTAAAGAAAGCCAACTGTAAAACGTATAACATGTGATACAGCTGGAATGTATTTAGTTAATATAAACAAAAAATTAATTTAGTCTTTTATCTCCAGATTGCAAGTGGGAAGGTTAAGGTTAAATCTCCTCTCCTTTTGCTGCCTTAAAATCCTGTGGAATCTGTGTCTTATATGAAATATCTCTGCCATAACTGTATGTTGAAAGATTGTGGCATGGGAAGGAACCCCCTAGGAGTGTAATTTCTACCTTTGAGTCAGAGGTTTTGGAGGCACTTAACTCCTAAGGAGAGTCATTTACTTGCAGTTCAACCAGCAATAGTTCATCTTAAGCCTTCCCCATGTATCGCACGAACATTTTGGCTGTTCTGAATTTGCCTCAGCAAGAGCCGCAGAGAAACTTACCTACTAATTCAGAGATCAGGGTTTCAGAGGGTGAGGGTGAGGAAGTAACAAATTAGTTGTTTCCATCGACAGGTCTGGTATGCTGATTTAAAAGCCCCCATTTTCTATGTGATAGGAAAAGGTTTGCACCTATCCTACCTGTTTTTTAGACATGTGCGATTCGTTTCGTTACGAATCGAAATTCGTACGAATTTTCCTGAAATTCCGAATTTCGGAGCATCCGAAATCCGAATGGCAGTTTCCGAATTATATCCGAAATACGAAATTCCGTTAACGAATTTCGGATCCGAATTTCTTTGAAACAGGAACTAATATTACCCCTGTAAATGAGGTTGAACAGCATGACAAGATTTTTTTTTAATCCGAGATACGGATCCGCTGCTGCTGATGCATTACAATACACAGTTACACACACAGGCAGGAAATACAAAATTCCGTTGACGTATTTTCGTTCCGTTATGAACATTCGTTTTATTAAAGTTAAATTCTCTACTAATTTGAGAGCGGTGCAGCCAACCAGCCCTCCCTAAACTGATGACTATGTTCCTACAATATGTCTATGTTATTATTAATCATCATGCATAGAGGGATGCATTGGTAGAATTAGATTTTTGAGTGTAAGGGTCCGCATTAAATGTCACTAAGAGTAAACTATGCAGGATAAAATCTGAGAGAAACTTCCTGCTTGATGAAGATGAAAACTGTCCCAAATATGGATGTTGCAGGATCAAATTTATCCAGAGAGCATATTCAAAGACCCGGTGGACAATAAGATTGAGGTCTTTGGGGGCTTGCGTCTGTGCCGCCATCTTCAAATATCCCACATGTGTGCACACATGGGAGATTCTCACGCATGTGCTCACATGCCATTAATATCTGGGACCTTGTAGAGAACTATGGTGTGTGTGCACATGTTCAAGAATACCCTGCACGTGTGCAGACATGCTTCAAGTCTCTGCCAGTTACCAAATACCCATTCGCCCATGCAAGGCCGAATTTACCCTGCCTGCCGCCCCGCGGCCAGTTCCCGCAATGCACACCAACCGTGCGCGCCCCCTGCCCCGCCCCTTGAGAATGCAAACCAGATAGCGGGGGTTGCAGGGTTGGTTTGGATATTTTTATTGTTTCTTCTTATTTTTTACTTTATCACTTTTTTATTAATTTTTTTACTTTTTACATTTTTATTTATCTTGTCATCTTTTACTTTTTTTTAAATAATTTTTTATCTTATAATTTATTGCTATTACACAGGAGCTAACAATCCACAGGAGCACTGTGCTGAAACTCCTGTGACAAGTGAGAGAGGAAGAGCACTGCTTTGTTATTACAAGTGATCTTGGCGACATTGAAGTCGGGTGACTTCAAACGTGTGCCGCCCCTCTTCTCCGTGCTGCCCCGGTGGCCTTGCCGGGAATCCGGCCCTGCGCCCATGTATGGAATCTTAATTGAGAAGTGTTTTATTAAAAATGTTTCAATACAACAAAGGTCAATGAGCAATGAATACAAAGAATACAATGTAACGATTATTTCAAATATTTCCGTATCCAATATAAACCTGATATGCAAACATCAGTGTGATTATACAATAAGGTCACAATTAATAACATGTATGGAATCTTGCAGCGCGCATGCTCCCCTCAGTAGAACTGCCTTCTGTCCACGTCACAACCAGTTAATAAACCTTTCCAAAAAATAAGATTTTTTTTACCAATTGTGGAAGAGTGAGGGGGAGACACCAGAAGCACAAAACGTGATTTTACCAGGTGAAGGTGTGCTTTAACCAGTTGACATCCGCGGTGTTAAACCCCCACGGGCACTCTGTTCTTCATGATCTTGTACAGGGAAGTGAGTCATCCCTCTTCAGATTCCAAAACCAAGCGTGTCACACTTCCTTGCTCTTCAAATGTATCCTAGTCATCAGCTTGCGGATGATCTAATTGGAGCATTGAAATCCCTTTGTTACTGTAACCTCAGCCTTGGAAAGAAAATCTTTATTTAAATACCATGCCAGTTAGATACTCCATCAGTATTTAAACTTTTAACTTACAAATGAAGCCATCTTGGGAACTATGACATCATGTTTTTCTTCAGTAACGTTGACACAAGCGTCTTATCTGTTCCAGATATGCATTTTCCTAAGTTGGAATGATTCTGTGGACGAGCAAGCATTTTCTTCATTTGCATCAGGTAGTAACCAGTGGCGTCACGAGGGGGGTGCAGCCCGCACCGGGTGACACCATCAGAGGGGGTGACACCAACATGACTGACAGTCATGTTGGTGTCACCCCCTCTGAAAAGTCAGGCACTCGGTAGAGGAGGGGACCCAGCAGCACACCTTATCGTCTTTTCTTTGCTGTCGTCCATCGCCGAGATGGCTGCTGGCAATGAAGTGCACGGGATGTCATTACTTACATACGTAATGACATCGCATGTAATGTAATGACATGCGCACCGGGTGACACCGGCCTGGTGACGCCGCTGGTAATAGCGGCTCGAGCTTTGTGGATGTCAGGTCACAACTTGAATCAGCATGTCTTCTGGATCTCTCATTATCAGCTTGATTAACGTGTACGCAAAAGAGACGATTTAAACATCTTGTCAGATAGGATCATGGCAGTGGCATACCTACATTGGTATAGATGGCACCAGAAGTGTTCCATTGATTTTTCTGTGAGCGAAATTTGAGCAGGAAGAGATTTATTGCTCTTTCCCTTACTGGTAGATCTAAAGGCTTCTCTAAACAAGGTGACATCATTTCTCAATTGTCAGGAACTCAGAGTAGGCAGAGTGTCTAAAATCCCAGATATTCTGCATAAATATAAAACAAAGAGGATTGCCATAGACAGGTCTGTGTAGAGGGGTTACTTTGATATGGGCCCCCAAAAAGTGTGAGTGGTCACTCCCTTCCTGTTTTTAAAAAAAAACTACTAACATATTCAAAATCCACGTGGTCAAGCATTAAACAAGTAAATACGTTAAAAAGTATCTATGAGCTTTTAATTTAATATAAACATTTAATTTAACCAGTTGACATCCGCGGTGTTAAACCCCCTTCCCATCCAGGCCATTTTTCAGTATTCAGCGCTGCGGTACTTTGACTGACATTTATTCCGTCATGCAGCGCTGTACTGAAATGAATTTTATACCCTTTTTTGGGGACAGATAGAGCTTTCTTTTGGTGGTATTTATTCACCACTGGGGGTTTTATTTTTTTACTATATTAAGGAAAAATTACCGAAATTTAAAAAAAAAAACAGTTTCCCCTATATTAAATGATAAAACATTTATTATTACCCAATTTTTTGGTAAAATATAAAAGATGGGGTCACGTCGGGTAAAAAGACACTAAACATGTCAAGCCTTAAAATTGCGTGCGCGCGCGAAACCTCAAAAAACGATAATACCCAAAATTGGCCATAGGCGACGCTTTAAAAGCTGTTACCGCTCATCAGTTTAGTGTTATCAGTGATTGATGGCCCTAAAATGATTGCTCTCACTGCGACGTTCGCGGCGATATGTAACATGTGTAGCGCAATTGTAATTTTTGCGCGCTGGGGCACCGGACGCGTATTTACGTTTATAGGCGCGTAAACGTGGGGGTGGGGGAGTTAAACATTTTGGGGGGTTTTTTTCCCCTTTTTTTATATGTGACTTTTATTTTATTTTACTTTTTTATGTGTTACTTTTATTTTTTTTTATTTATATTTATTTTTTTTGCACTTATTGGTATTGCTATTATATAGGGGGATAACAACCCTGGTGGGGGGGGTGCCGCGAACGAGCACATATAGGCGATCGGCGGGCTATGGACCCGCTGATCGCCTATATGTGAAACACCCGGTAACGGGTGTGTGCAACGGTCGGGTCTTTTCTGCCCGTGCGTGCCCGCTAGGGGGCGCGCGCGAGCAGAAAAAAATTGCCGCCTGGAGACGGCAACCCGCAAATGCAGCAGTGCCGTCCGTCCGTTTTTTTACTACGGGCGGACGGCAAGAGGTTAAAAGCCCTATGGTGGTTACGGGTTGCCACCTTTTCTTCAAGCGAAACCCAAACACTCTAGGGACATTTTTTTGGGGGGGCGAATGAGTCGTAGCTTATTCATATGTAAATAACACCACCCATTAATGTGTAAATATCACAGGTGAGACTATTTTCAGTGGGGGCCAGTAGCCCCTATCTTAATTTTGGCTGCCCGTCTGCCTGACATCTTGTGTCCGGGTTTCTGCTGCCATGAAACCCGAACACAGCATTCAAAACCCGGACTGTACGGGTGAATCCTGGACAGGTGGCAACCCTAAGGCCTGGTTCACACCTGTACGTTTTGTAGCGCGTTCAGCGCTCTACGAACGCTCTACAAAATGCTCAAACGTGAAAATCCCATTGTTTCCTATGGGTATGGTTCACACCTTGCCGTATTTCAGCCCGTCTGAACGCGCTACAAAACGGCCTACGCCTGAAAAGGTACATGAGCTTCTTTGCGGCGTTTCTGTCTCGCGTTTCCATTGGGATACAGCCAAGTAGCCCTCGGAAACACGCGTTTGTCGTGCGGTTTTTTTACCGCAAATCGCGGTAGAAACGCGTGGTAAAACAGGGTGTGAACAGAGCCTAGGTGTGAACAGAGCCTTATGGCGGTCATTGATGTTACATGCAACTGTGGGGAAACACGTCTCCAGACTTCCCTGCACCTTTAAACCCTTAATTGCTAAAGTCTGAGAACAAAGGAAGAAAAAATGTTTACTACCCTGTTAGGACCCACTCACACCATCATACTGCGGTACCGTGGTAATGTGAATGGCACCCTAATGCACACAATAATCCAATACAGTATGTTAAAGTGCGCTGCATTACAAAAAATACTAATCGCACCTTTTTGGTGCCCTTTGGTGCATTAGATAGTCCATACCAATGAATTGGCTTCCTTAATGCAATAAATGTTAACACCGGAACATTAACACAGCACAACAGTATGAACAGGCCCTTATATGTTACAGTTGAGGGGACTATAAGACACAGCAAAGTACATTACTAAACAGCTGTATATACTTTAAAGCAGTATTTAAAGTGACACTAAACTCAGAAGTTAAACCTTAAAAATAAATTCAATTACCCCGTTAACAAAAATGTATCTTATTTGTGTATCACTCAGCTGTAGATCCTCAAATCATCTCTGAATTGGTGCTGACACTGTCCTTCCTTCTGGGGTGGCTACTTTTGTTCCCCATGGTCCCTGTGTGTGTTATAAAGTAGCCACCACTCCAAGCTCGCTCCTGTGATGGACTACAATCTCAATATAAATGAGTAAACTAAATGTGAGATTGTAGTCCATCATGAAGTAAGTGGCCACCAATTCAGAGATGATTTGAAGATCTTCAGCTGTGTGATACACAAATAATATGCATTGTCTTATTTGAGTTTAATGTCACTTTTTGGTCACCTCTACAACGGAAAAAAACAGGGAGGGGGTAGCTACTTACTTGCCTCCATAAGGGACAGCTGGGCAACAGAAAAGCCCCACCCTTACCGTCAACTAATGCTTGGGACACTGATGGTGCTGAAAAGCCTAATGCTGGGCAACATGCAACCTATTGCAGGTAAGAAAAACAAAATGGTTGAAAAGTGTTTTTTAGTTAAGTATAAAGTGAAGAGGGGTTAGAACCTGTCAGTTGTTTTTTTTTAAATTGCTGACTGGGTGTCTGATGAGGGGCCATATTTTGAGGGGACATGTTTTCTCCTCCTTTTTTTCAGTTACCACAGTCTCATAGTCAGGAAGTGAAGGGAATTTGGCAAAGACAGCAAAACAAACCTAACAGAGGTTATAACCATTCTCACATCTATCCATAATAATAAAATAAAACAGTTCAGGTGGAACAGGTGAGAACAAATGAAAAATTTGTTTCACTAGGTAATAAATTGACATCAATTGTTGGGAAAATTGAGTTTTTATGATCCTTGAATATACAGAACTTAAAAGAGAACTATGGGGTTAAGTGTTTTTCCCCATAGTTCTCTTAGGAGTCACGGGCAGAAATATACTTACCTCCTCCCGTGACCCAAAGCTCAGTATATCGCGAGCTACAGCTCGCGGTATACTGAGATCGCTGCAGCCAGGACGGATCCGGACATTATTGTCGGGATCCACCCAGCTGCGCGACTGACAGCTGGCTCTGCCTATCTAGAGGCAGAACCAGCTGTACCCGCCCCCGTCCGATCCTCCACTCAATTCCCGATCTATTGAGCCGACGTGTGACAGTTTCATTGTCACACGTCGGCTCGAACTATAAGGACAAGTTATTTTCACTCACCTCATAGTTCTCCTTTAACTTATCTTTTACCCTAATAAATACTTCCAAATGAATAAACATTTTAGTGTTAATAAAGGCCTACAGTAATTTACTGACCATAACTTGAACCAGGTTCCATTGCCATCAATGACAACCAGAAACACATAAAATATGTCTGATCTTACCCCTGTAGAAGAAATGTCCATTTTAATGTTGGATTTCTCTGATACCTTGTACTACACTTTGTACAGTATATTCATGTTAGGCTTTGTATTTTCACATTTTAAAATAAAATGAGTTTGGAAACTATCTTAACTCTCAGACTCGTTCCTACTGTTGAATAAACTGTCCTGCTTTTTAAAGTTAATTTTATTACCACTAGAGGTCACTTTTGCACCAATATCAAATCTGTTCTAGTATAAACCAAACAGGAAGATTCACAAATCATAAATGTGTACTTCAAATAATTTGCTCATACCATCAATGTTCCACGGCTTATTTAATTTAAAGGATTTCAGCCACAGATGTTACTACCACAGACTTGCATAACTGTTGGCATGATGAACCACATACGTTTTTTGGGGGGGGACTTAAAAAAGGAAAGGGATTTCCCCACCATAATTCCTAGATCCTGCAATAGCAGCTGCTCTTCCCAATAATTTTCTTTTTTAGACTGTAGACTATAAATGTTCTTCCAAGGTGTATGCTTGTATCCTCTGCTGGTTAACTGTATTACTGAGCACAGACATTGGTGCGTGTAAGAAGGCAGTGTACCTGAAAGTATAAATACATGCACTTACGCCTGAGAGGGGATGGTAGCTTGAGAGGAAGCATTTAACAGAAAGTGAGGGCTCCACACATAAGCGAGTATCAGATAGTCCATCACCAGATGACCAGCTAGCAGGTGAGTGTCCTACAGGAACTCCCAGAATTTCAACAACATTCTCCTGCAAGACTAGGTCTCACAGGTAGGAATTAGGTCCGGGTTCACGCATACCATGGTTCTGCGGCAAATTCACCTGGGAGAATTTTTTAACCATAATGCACTGCTTGACCTTTGGGCAACAGGCTTAAATAGGTCAATAAGGTGGCTTTTGGTTAAGCCAACCCCCTAACTCTTAAAGGGAGGGGGGGGCACAGAGCAGTCAGAGTATCAGTGACTTGGAAGTTGTTGTAGGAAAAGCCAAAAAACTGAAATAGAAAATGGAAATACACTGCCTGGCCACAAAAAAAAGTCACAAACTCTAATATTTAGTTGGACCGTCTTTAGCTATGATTAAGGCACACATTCACTGTTGCATGATTTCGATAAGCTTATGCAATGTCACAAGATTTATTTCCATTCAGAGTTGTATCAATGTTTTTACCAAGATCTTGTAGTAATGATAGGAGAGTTGGACCACTCCAGCTAAAGATTCTCAGTGGGGTTAAGGTCTGGACTCTGTGGTGGCCAATCCATGTGTGAAAATGATGTCTCATACTCCCTGAACCACTCCTTCACATTTTGAGCCTGATGAATCCTGGCATTGTCATTTTGGAATATGCCCGTGACAACGGGGAAGAATGAAAAAGAATTAGGAAAGGGAAGAAGGAAAAAAATCCATTGATGAAAAAACCTGGTCATTCAGAATATTTAGGTAGGCAGCTGACCTCATTTCTTGGGGACATTGTGTTGCTGAACCTAGATCTTACCAACTGTAGCAACCCCAGATCATAACACGTCCTGAAATCCAGATGGTGACTTTTTTTTGGCCAGGCAGTGTAGATTAGGGTCAGTTAGGAAACTGTACTTTAATTCTGATTACTTTGTTGCCTTGTTTATTGGGGGCTTTTTTTTATTTTTTAACAGCTGTCCCAATCCATAGCAAATTTTTTTTTTGCTGTAAAAAAACAAAAAACGGGCTTTTGTTTCAGGGTTTGGTATTTTTTTTTAAATACATTTTGGGGATATATCGCTTTTTTTGTATTTAGCATGAAACAGTTTTTTTTATTATCATTTATTTATTTTTTGCTGCAAGGCTTCCCGTTCAAAAAGTGGGCTTTTGTTTCAGTGGTGGTATTTTCAGGTTTTCATTTCTTTTGAGTGGTTTTTTTTCTGATAGGGCATTGTTTAAGGTTTGGGGTTGCTCAGAACAAGGCATTGACTTGTTAATATCCATCTGTTCATAGAGTTGTCTTTTGTTTGCAGCACACCGCTACATTTTTAAAAGAAAAAAACAATTAAATGCAAGAACATATCATATCACTCACATTCACTACACTCCTCTATTGTCATAAATAAGACAGAAGTTAAAGGAAAACACCAGTGAGGTCTATTATCTCTGGTTAAAACAGTCCTGCTGCTGACCAATTATACACTGCTGTATCATTTGCAGTCTTAATTCTTGTAGTAAAACATATGCCTGTACTCTAGCTCTAGTACATTCTGGCCTATCATCTCTGATGAAAACTGTCTTTCTACTGGCCAATTTTACACGGGTGTATCCTCTGCAGTATCCTAGTCTTTGTAGTAAAGCCCCAACCTGTGCTCTTTGTCTCTAATAAATGTGGGCCTAGCCTTGCCAGTTGCTCGCCAATTTTACACAGAGTTATTTGCAACCTAATTCTTCTAGTAAAACATCTGCATGGACTCTTTTTCTCTAATAATTTTCAGCTAATTCTCCCTCATTAAAAATGTTCTGCTTCTGGCCAATTTTTCACTGTTTTATCATCTGCATTCTTTTCATTCTTAATGAGCGCATGATAGGACTTGGCCAGTGGGAGGACCGTTTTACATCAGCAAGAACCAGGACAGTTAAAGTACTGGCCATTTTTTTTTGTCAGTGTGCAGCATTGCCCAACACAGTTGTCTTCCTACCTACCAAACTGGCAGAGGTGTATATGCCACAAGACAGTCTGAACAAAACTAAGACTTATGTACAAAACCATTTCTTTTTTTTCTTTGCTATACAAGTAAACGAGAATATAAAAGAAACTCAAACCATTCAAAAGCATCTCAAATGCAAGCCAGTTATGGCTGCATACACAAACCCCAACAAAGCCCTTATCGAATGATACATTTGCCTTAAAGTATGTGCGTTACTGTGTACTATGCTGTTTACATTGTGTTCTACTTTAAGATTTATGCATGCAGAGACATTGATTTTTCAGAACAGCTGCAGTGTACATTATATACCAGTAGCTAATGTATATACCCCAGACAATTGTGTTATGTCAAAATATTTATGAAGGTTTCTGATTTGGAAAATGAGTTGCCATTCACCAAATCAATGATTCCTAAAGAAAGATCAGTCAGCATATTGTGGAAAGCATCTGCAGTGACACATATTGGCAGTATTAAATGCTCTATAGACATTGGCTTAGAGAAGCTATATGCATTCTTTTCATCTCTTAATCATGTTTCTGGGCATTCTTCCTCTAATACAGTGTTTGTTTCATTAAGATGTACCAATCTTTTACTAGGTCTACTCTGCCTGTCTGACATTTACCAGAATGACTGATAATGTCTGGTATGTGCAATACAGTTTACTAAAGTGAACCTGTCAGTACCTAAGAGTAGGCAGCAAAAGACAACAGCTGTTACCAGCCCAAATATAAAGCGAGTCTAAATCAGAGAAGGCATAGAAGAGGATTTTCTTTTTAATAAAGGTACTAGCCAGCATCATATGGTACTGTATAGTCCAGTTTCACTTCAGGATGCTAATACATGCTGTACATTGACAGCCTGCAAAGCATGGTTTTCCATTAATCATCAGTATACACCTCAGCATCCTCTCCAGGTCATTATTGCGTTGAATATTGTCCAGGTAAGACTGGAAGTTCCAATCCTAAACTGCAAAAGTGCAGGTATGTGTTTATTTTGCTATTTTATTTGTCTTTTAAAGATGTGGAAATCTGGCAAGATGCATTCATAAGGCTAGGTTCACACCTGGGCGTTTTTCAGCGCTGATCGAAGCGCTGAAAAACGCTCAAACAGTGAAATCCCATTAATTGTTATGGGCATGGTGCCCACCTTGGCGTCTTTCAGCGCTGAATAAAGCGCTGAAAAACGCCCAGCGCGCAAAATACTACTTGAGCTTCTTTCCGGCGTATTTCAGGGCGTCTCCATTTCACTGCATTATCGGGATTTGTAAAATCGTGTTTGCCGCACGTTTCGTGGACGCAAAATCGCGCGGAAGACGCGCGGCCCGAAAAGCGCATCAAACACGCGCATATTACCAACACCCAGGTGTGAACTCAGCCTAAGTGTTTGGCCATATATTTGTGCATGACCATATCTGTAAAATATTTGGCTGACCCGAGACTGGGTTAGTTCAGGCAGCCCTGTCTTTGTATATGGTCAACTTCATCATGAAGTGGTAACTATTCTACAAGTGTAGCTACTGCAAAAATGGAACAACAGTTTCAAATACTGTATGTGGGTATATGTAGGTAAGTAGGACAGAGAGTTTCCAAACTGTGCCAGAAAAAAAATGTATATAAAAGCAACAATTCAGATCATTTTCAAACTAACGGAAAAGGAGAAAGGTGCACATGGCCGGGGCAATATACAAAGAGGGGAATTAATCAAAACTAGAGCAGACCCAATCTGGAGCTGTTGCCCAGGGCAACCAATCAGCTTCTATTCTCAGTCTGTTCAGTTGAGTTTTGAAAATGAAAAGTGGATGCTGATTGGATGCCATGCACAGCTGCTCCACATTCTGTCTGCTCCGGTTTTAAAAAATTCAGTTCAAAATGTTTAAGATAGCATGAAAAATCTTTAACTGCCTTGCAAAAGTTATGTCTGGGCTTCTGGTGTGTTGTTGTACCGTCAAAGAGGATGGGAGGTTGCCTCCAGGGAAGCGCACTATTAGTTTTTTGTATTTCTATATATGCCCATATGCCTTTATAATTGGGGACATTAAATCATTTTGAGTTAGAGATCATATGTTACAGAGGTGCCCTGGCATGTCATTGTGGCTTCAACACGTATATGAAAATGTATGCATCAAAAACCTGTTTCCTGAGTAGTTGAGACAGTTTGGTCAGGTTTTTTGGCTGGCTGTATACCCCATTTGTGTATATGCAGCATATATGTATAGATATATATACAGAGTGTGTGTGTGTGTGTATATATTACACACACACACACACAAGCGCCCATATAATATATTTCTCTCTCCTGTATATGTATATACATTAGGGATGCACCGGTACCGTTTTTTCAGTATCAAATACCCAGTATCGAATACCAATATTTTTTTTTCTGGTACTCGCTGATACCGAATACCGATACCGGCATCCATGGGCGCGGATTATCAGGAAGCCGGGCAGTGGCTCATGACCTACCACCTGGCTTCCTGAGTGCCTAGAAAGCTGGTGTTCTATCGAAAGACCACCAGCTTCACTTCCCTCACGAAAACGCGAGGCAGCCTGACTTCCTCACCAATCAGGAAGCCAAGCGGCGGGTCATGACGTGACGCCCGATTTCCTGATTGGCCAGGAAGCCAGGCTGCCTAGCAAGGGAAGCTAGCTTCCTAGCCAATCAGGAAGCCAGGAGGCATGTCATAACCCACCTCCTTGATTGGCTAGAAAGCCAGCTTCATGACCAATCAGGAAGCCAGGCAACGGATCATGACGTGCCACCTGGCTTCCTGATTGGCCCGGAAGCCGGCTCCATGCTCACTCGCGGCACTGCCGGGCAGAGGGAGATATCCGTCTGACCAGAAGTTCCAGTGTTTGTTAAATACGATTTCTAGATATGTTGATGGTTGGGATGTTATCTGTGGGCTATTTTAAGAAGCTGGGTGACAATGTTTTATTCAGTAAAATCTAGGGTTGCACAGATACCAAGTACAGTACTCGGTACAAGTACGAGTACAAGTCTCATGAAAATGCCAAGTATCTGCACTGGTACTCGAAAAAAGTATCTGTGCATCCCTAGAAATCTATTCCACTGTATATTCATAATGTAGTATCTACAGTAGCCGTATCATTTTACTTTAGGTTTGTGAACTATTCAAAATTATCTTACACATCTACTGCATAAGTATATAGAATGGTGAGGTCAGAAAATCAATTACAATGCTACTGAACTTGCAATTTCTGTCAGCTTAAAATGATTATAGTTGACAGTTATTTTAAACCTATTCTTTGATGTAACAGATAAATATCTATGAAATTGTACAGCCTGAAGAAAAGCAGAAATGCAGTCAGAGTTAACAGTATGTGTGTGTTTAACCAGTTGACATCCGCGGTGTTAAACCCCCTTCCCATCCAGGCTATTTTTCAGTATTCAGCGACAAATATAAAATGTGGGGTTCAAATCTGACATTTATTGCATTATGAAATCCATCTAAAGCAGCCACCAGTAATTCCTTGAGAGTTAAAAGAGAACTACAGCCAAACCTTTTTTTTTTTCCTCTTGAGTTCTCTTTTGGGTGACAGGCGTATATATAATAATGTACGCCAGTGACCCAAACTCAGTATATAGCAGGCTACTGTAATCTATATGCTGACAGCGCAGAGCCACGCTACTGCCAGAAAAGATTCCAACAATATTGTAGGGATCCACCCCGCTGCCTGGCTGTAGAGAGGCAGAGCCAGCTGTGCCCGCCCCTTCCTCTGTCTGTGCCTCCATTGAGCGCTAGAGGAATGGTGGTGGTGGGGGAATCCCTGCAGAAGTGATGACTGACAGTCACCACTCTCTGCATGGAAAAGCTGAGCAATCAACGGTTTGTGATCGCTCAATTCTCGAGCTATAGGACCGATGTGCGACACTGCAGCTTTTACAAACAAGCTCAAAGTATTGGGAAGAATACATTTTACTCTCCCAATAGTTCTCCTTTATGTAAAATCAACAACAATTCAGTAGCAACAAAAATACATGCATAAAATATAGAAAATGAACTGCGCCAATAAGCAAGCTACAAGGCACTGGAATGTACACCCACTGTGAGTGTGAATACATACATGTTTGTTTTTTCCTGTCTTTCGGATCTATGATGACTCCCCTGAGCAGTGGCGGATCCGGGGGGGGGCAATTGCCCCCCCCCCCCACCCAGTAGTAGTAACACCAGTACATCCACGCACAGCGGCCGGGACATACAGCTGTCACAGAGTGTACTGTGATTCAGTGTAAAAAACCGCCACACTCCAAGTACTTTACAGCTGTATGTCCCGGCCGCTGTGCGGGGATCATAAGCGTCAACCCCCCCTCACTCTGAAAAGCAGCCGCCACTGCTGCAGGCACAATCTCATTTGATGGCTCTGCTCTGCCTCCTTTGCTTGCTATTGGCTGGGAGGGAAAGTGCAGCACCATCATTGGCTGCATGGCTAGTTTCAGCAGAGCGGGTCCGGGAAGGGACCTGCAGAGGAGGCACAACAAGGCTGCTGGGGCTTCAGTGGAGCAGACCTAGATGCTCCCCCCTTCCCCCACCTGGAGAGGAAGAAGAGGGCATGAGGACAGAGCACATCACCACTGAAAGTCCCTTTTCTATCTTACACCGCTGACCTCCGCACTGCGTCACCTTACTGACCTCCGCACTGCGTCACATTACTGACCTCCTCACTGCGCCACACTACTGAATTCCGCGCCCTGCGTCACATTACTGACCTCCACGCCTTGCGCCACCTTACTGACCTCCACACTACGTCACATTACTCACCTACACACTCTGCGTTTATTATTATCGCTCCCACCCTCCGCCGCTCTGCTGGGCCGGCCGCACCGAACAATCAGGACCCAAAGCAGAGGCTGCACTGTAGTCAGGCAAATTAGGCAGCAATCTCAGCCCACGCTGGGGCTTTGCAGCTGCCTAATTTGTGTGAGTACAGACCTCCCAAGGCTGACAGCGGCGGCAAGATCCCAGAAGGAGAAGCCAGGGGAGTGCGTTGTACACTGGCGGGAGAGCTGAGGGGGCAGTGGACACATAGGTGGTGAGAGAGGAAAGGGGTGGCACAGTAGCAGTGGAAGAGCCAGATGGGGGTGGGGGGGCATGGCTTATTTTTTGGCAGTGCCCCTCCCGAGACTAGACTCTGGATCCGCCCCTGCCCCTGAGTTGGCCTTACATGTTAAACTCAGCTTTAAAACAAGATTCCAACTGGATGATTTATTCCTAGCAGCACCTTATATAGGGTGGCTGTGTAAACTGCCATAAATCCTCGTGGCGATGTTTTCCCACCAAAATAAAGATTTTTCCCGCCGAAAAAAAACGTTGAATTTTCTTAAAGGGGCAGTGTACTGAAATATAGAAAACATGGAAAATACAGCAAAACACAAATAATAGTCCCCACATTCCCATAAAAATGGGCATCTAATGGATGCCATTTTTACAATGTACTAGTTTATAGCACAGATTAGAAAACTTGCTCCAATGACTATTACGTGTCCCCGACACAATAGTGTCAAGCTGCTTTTACACGATCATATTTTTTTCGCTTAACCTGCGGACTGAGTGAAAAGTAATATAATAGATTCCTCCATCCATGTAGAATAGGTGTGGATGGACAAATCTGCCGCTATTGCCGCTGTATTAACATAGTGGCTGGTAGTCGCTGTCAGAATACCCGAATGGTGCTTGCAGCTGATTGACTGCAAGCTTCGTTCGGCTGAAGACTTTGCAGTGCTCTATAGTTACTTTCCCCGAGGGTGGTCAGATTATGCGGCACAAATGACTGTCCTATGTAAAGAAACCTAGTATAGACATTATTATTATACAGGATTTATATAGCGCCAACAGTTTGCACAGCGCTTTACAATATAAGGAAGACATTACAATCACAATACAAATCAAGACAAGATGGGAAGGAGGGCCCTGCCCCTGAGGGCTTACTATCTAAAAAGGGAGGGGGAAGTGATACATGAGGAGGTAGCTGTGTGGGGATGAATTGTTTGAGAGCGTGATGGTTGAGCAGTTAGGTTGAGGTGGGATAGGCTTCCCTGAAGAGATGAGTCTTTAGGGAATGCCTAAAGGCAGTCAAGGTGGGCGACAGACGGACAGGTTGGGGTAAAGAATTGCAGAGGATGGGAGAGACTCAAGAGAAGTCCTGGAGGCGAGCATGGGAGGAGTTGACAAGGGAGCTGGAAAGCAGGAGGTCTTGGGATGAGCGGAGCCGACGGTTAGGGTGATACTTTGAGACCAGGTTTGAGATAGGTTATTAGGTAGGCATTATGCACTGGTCTCATGTTTTAGTCCGGGTTGTGGAATAAGAAGCCCGAGAGAAACCAAGAGACTGTTTTTGGCTTTAGAAGCAGGAGGAGATTTACCAGTTGGAGGCTTAGTCTTCTTCTGCTGTGGTAAATGAGTACTTTTACCTCCAGTAACATCCTAAATTAAATTATGCAGCAAAACAAAATAATGTTCGCTGTCAAAAGGCATGCCCAGCTAGGCATTTTTGCATTGCTGTTCCGCACACCAACACCTAGCAAGAGAGTTCTCTATGTTCACTAGGCTTGAACTCAGGTCCGCAGCTCCTTCGAACAAGAAAATGGCATGGGCACTTCCACCCAATCAGCTGTGGGCCGGGAATTTCCTATAGCTGTATGATTCTGCTTGGCAGGTGATGTGTTGCTTCAAAGATGCTTTGTGTTGTGCCAGGTAGCACCTTATGCACCAGAGTGAGAGGATGTCCATTGAGGACTGTTGCAGACTGGTTCAGTCTGCTCAGAGTCTATTTGCTTTATTGATTGAGGGTTCACACTTTTTGCACAACAGC
This sequence comes from Nanorana parkeri, assembly GCF_000935625.1. Classification (NCBI taxonomy): domain Eukaryota; kingdom Metazoa; phylum Chordata; class Amphibia; order Anura; family Dicroglossidae; genus Nanorana; species Nanorana parkeri. Next base: position 1,689,265 of record NW_017306391.1, read on the forward strand.
TTTTAAAGGTTTACCCATAGTGCACATTTTTACCCTTCTGCTCAGAGACTAACCTTATGGACATTAAGAAGGAAGAGGACACCTGACAAGATTTCCTTTTACCCACTCTCCCTTTTGTGTCTTTGTCCTTCAATGAAGCTTCAGGTCTTTGATCTCTTTCCCCTCCCTTATCCCTCTTCCCTATCCCCCCATCATACCTGCTGCTTGTTGTAGGTTAAATGTATACAAGTTGTTTTTTTGGTTGCGGTGCCATGTAGGACATGCAGAGCTGGGGTTTACTCAGGTGCTGCACATCTGACATTGCACCGCCATGTATTTCTGGTAGGTCCTTCTGGACCACATAATCAGTACAGGGTAAAGCAGTTTCACAAATGATGTGGAGGGCCCAGGACCCTTGTCTTGTGCTACATGTCAGCATCATGCCGCTGAATGAATGTAATTTATTTGTGTAAGTGTACTGTATTGCTATGTGATGTTGCATTGGATTGTTGCAGTGGATTGTACACTGAAGAAGTATTTTGTTATATATATATA
>NW_017306391.1:1689831-1705196 GCF_000935625.1 Nanorana parkeri
TTTTTTATACATATATATGTTTTTCATCCCCACAAACTGCATGTAAACAAAGGGACCCTGCTTGTGTTATTGTCATTTACCTTATATGGCCACATAGCCATATTGGGTAAATGTAATTTACCCAATATAGGCATGTAGCCACATAAGGTTAATGATGTCACTGCATCCTGCCCCAACTTCCCGACCAATCATGAAGCCGGGCAGGGAGTCATTACACACCCCCGGCATCCTGATTGGCCAGGAAGCCAGCTCCTTGCTCCCTGGTGATGAGAATTCGCCCAAATACTTGGTATCGGTGCATACTCGCCATCTTTGGTCCAGTGGGGTCTGGGTATGGCCTCTAAGGTGGTACTGAGAATTAGCCAATCCAGATACTGCATAGTGAGCCTATCTGAGCACTGTGCAAGTGAAGTTTGGATTGAAGGGGGTAAAGAGAAAATATGGCTTTTTGTTTGCCAGTGTCCAAATCTTTCTGAAGTGACAGTATAACCTAATAATAGCAGAATAACTACTGATCCGGTATCCCTTAAAGTGTATTTACACATTTGCAGTCAAATATAAGAACCCCCACTTTAAATGCATGTGTTCCCATTCAGACAGCAAACCTTTAAAAAATGATCTTACCTTTTTAGCTGCATCTTTGGAGCATTATTACACATAGGGCTCTATTTGCATCTTCTACTGCCTTGAGTAGGTGGCAATATGGAGATGAGACAGACTGAGGAACACTTTTGTTTTCAGTGAATTAACATACCACACCTTGATATCTTTAACCCTTTGTTAGGACACACAGTCCTGCACAGCAGTTTACAACTCGTGATGTAGGTCCTGCAGCACAGTACAGTCAGGGTTAATTAAAGAAAACACAATTACCCAGCTCCATCATAAACAAGGAGAACTAAGCCTGATTTTTCAGTCCTGGGGTTTTCAGGAAACAGCATCTAAAAAGGTAAGCCACAATTGTTATACACTGAGTGGCCAGTTTATTATGACCACCTGAGGTTTGTAGGGAAATTAGCTATAATTAGGCGCTGAAGTTGCTAGAGGGCCAGACCATTATAAATAGGGAAGCAGGTTGTTTACCACAACAGTAGAAGTGATTTTTTCCTGAAGATATGGGTAAATAACGCGATTTAACAGCCTTTGAACGTGGGATGATTGTTAGCGCTCGGAGCCATGGAGCGAGTATCAGCAAAACAGCAGAACTCGTTAAATGTTCAAGAGCAGCTGTTGTTAAAGTGTTTAAAGACTGGACTGTCAGCCGAAAATCTGGGTCTGAACGTGCGAATTGTGGCCGTCAGCGACTAGTCAATGTTAGGGCAGAACGGAGAGTGGCAAGACTGGTACAAGACAACAGAAGGGCAACAATGCAGTGTCAGATTCCTCGCATCACCTTTCAACATCTCGTGGAGTCACGAGGCGGCCCAACGAAGTCATCTCATGGCCCAATAAAGTACTGATGGGGTGGTCATAATAATCTGGCCACTCAGTGTATATAGTTGAAGTTATGCTATGTGAATGGAAATTTAACAAATATAAAGTAAGTGTTAACCCTATTTGGCTTCAAAAGTAGAAATACACTTTAATGAACGATAAACAATAAATAAAGCAGTCTTATAGAACAATCTACGTTCAGCAGTCCTTACATACAACAAAATAAAATAAGCTATTTCCTATCTAGTTGAATGCAACAAGCTAATCACTGATAACTTTGTGACATGTCTTTCTGCTAGGCGAGAGGAAGGGAGAACTAACTGAAATAACTTTACTTCAAGTGTCTGAGTGAGCGATGTAATGAAATCTGTTTGCTGTGCTAGCTGTCTCCGGATTGGGCTGTAATTACACCACAGAAGGAAGAAAGGTAGCTGAGTCTCAATCTAGATCATTTGTGTAAACTCAGCCTTCTTGTCAACGATGTTCTCACGTTGCATGCATGCAAACCACAAAAATCATCTCCGATGAACAAAACAGAGACAGGCTCGGGTTCCGTGATGTGATTACCTTATATTCTGTCAATGGCGTTTTCAGAGGTGTTTAATCTGACAAACTAAGGTTAGGAAAGAAAACATTTTGGATACAGAGGAAATCCATTCATTCATTCTTCTGTACTCATTACTACAAACCCAAATCCAGCTGGAAACACTACTAAATATACATATATTTTTATAAACTATGTTTTACTATGTACTGACTGTGCAATGAATTTTCTGCCTGGGATCATATCCAATTTATAATATATTCTTTTTCTTTAGACCACCCAGGAGAATTAAAATATAAAAACCAAAACTAACAAAACAGAACAAGAATCAGTCATACGTTCATTTTCACAACAGCACAAAAATCTGTCAATTATGACTATGATTGGTGTACATACATTCATAATACATAATTAAGAAATGAACATAAAAAACATTTTAGGCTCATTTACCCAGGAAAAGAACTCAAAGAATGGTAAAAACATACGAGTCTTTTTAAGAAAAATGGCAACAAATAACATATGATCTTGTCAGTGCGTGTTAATGTTTCATTGAGTTTTCTTTGGAATAAAAACCCTTCAACCAACAGCAATCATATAACTTCTTACCATGTCCCCAGGTTGGTTGAAAATATCCTTCCATACTCTCAATGAAGAATTCCCTAATTTCAAATACTTTCTGTTTAAAAATCTATCTAGATAAGGTTTTAATAACTACAATGGTTCATATTTTATTAATAACTGATTGTGTTTTGATGTAGACATTTAACAGGTGAACAATTAATGTCACACTAATGTTTATAAAAGCACGTAGTAAGAATTCCTGCAAACACGAAATGTAAACTGTGAAAAGCAGCAAATATAGGAGGGCTTGTTTCGTCTTCCACAGATTACAATTAAAACAGCAGTGCTTTAATGAACAGCGTTTTGCAAAGGTCTATGCGCACACCTAAATCATGCAGTTTCTCATTTCATGCTAATGAGGAGTGTCCTTGATGTGGGCGCACACTGCATAGATATGCTGAACTTAGTTTACAGAAGAGATTTCCTATTGACACCTGCAGAACCCACCCCTTCTGTCCTCCCAGGAGCAGGAAAACCACAGGCCACCACACTGGCGCCATCCCTGGCTATGTCCAATCAATAAGGACTTATTTCCTGGCCATTTGCTGAGGTCAGAGCAGCAAACCTCATTAATTATTTCTACTTATTTAGCCTCAAGTGTGCTTCTGGCATGACAAGAGAAAACGATTTGACCTTTTTTTTTTCTCTCATTCTATTTTTATCTTTAGCTATTCAAACAAGAAAAAATAGTTTCGACACCCACTGCACAATGTGGCGAATCAAAAGAAGGATGCAGTTAGGACCCCTTGATGGCCATATAGTTTACTATACTGTTCCAGCTAATTAAAACAAAATAAAATTAAAAAAAATAAAAATAAGCAGCTTCATCCAGCCAAGTAGAGTGTCATGAAAATCTGGTCACAGCGTATACAATGTTCTCTAAGGCGGATCTGGCCTTTGAGGGAGGGAAGCAGTGCAGGGTCTCCAGAGCTTTGTTTCCATGGTAACGGCACAGGTCAATAGCTGAAGTCACACCTTTGCCAGCCTTGATTGCCTCCTGCAACTGTAAGAAAGCACAGGCACATCTGAAAAGCCGGTCGTGTTGTCAAATGGCTTACAATATTTTTATTATGACGAGATGAATAAGAATCTCACCCCCATTGTTCCCAGGAAAGAAAAATGTCACCTCGACTAAAACACAGGACTGTTTAAAGCGATTACCTTAGGTTGAATGAACACGAGAATTATTTTATTTTTTTTGGTTAAGTGACGGGCGGGCGTTATGGTCTGCACAGTTTTGGTAGCTACAAAAGCTAAAATCGCTACCTTTTGCAGTGCTTTCCATTTGCAGTGACCGTTATCTTAAAAGGGTTTAAAAATCACAAACATTCCGAGTTATTGCGATATAACACTCTAAATTCAGAACTGCAAAAGTGATCAGTGATTGCTGTTATTTAGAATCTCACTCCATGAAGGCTTCATCGTATATCATTTATGGTTTTCCTTTACCACAATGGAATAAGAGAAAATGCTAATACTACCAAATATAACACTCGATCGAGGAAATGCTAAATGCTCATGTAATGCTTTGTTTCATAAACAGTTCCTCTTTCACAACCGAATTCATGACGATGATTATTAGTGCTCGGCACGACTTTTCAAATGTAATCTCCTAATGCCATTTCTGTTACCCTGTGAAAATACCCTGCAAAGAGCTGTGATTACAAGTGTTGTAAATGAGATTCGTAGGCATAGCTATTGTGTTCTCAGAACCCAACTGAGCTTCTTACAGCCTGGTGACAAATCCACAACAAATGCATCCTTTAACCCTTCCACTCCTAATATCCCGATAACAAATTCATCTTCTGTTTTAACCTTTTTACTGCTTATACAGTATACTGGTTATAAAAATAAACACACCTGTGCTTTAACCCTTTTACTGGTGATACCACTTTCCGATTTTCCACTTTGTAGCATTTAAGATTTTCTTTGGAAGCCGCCTCTTTTCCTTGGCTCTAAACCCACAGCACATGTAGAGTATATAAAATTGCCATTTTGCTGCCTAAAAGTCACTGCAAATGTATAATGGTCCTTTAAAGGATGTCTAAAGCCGTTTTAAAAATAAATTTGGATACACAGTGAAAGTGGGAAAAGTCAGGTTTTTATTGTTCGTATCCCTGCTGGAGAGATTCACCCTCTGCTGGACAGCACCAGAAAGTTATGAGAAAATTCAAAACTTTACAGCTGTCATCAAACCTGGAGGTGAAGGGATCGGTTACAATGGGTTAGAGATATGTCATCTGCACACCAATCTGCTTTAGAAAGTTGTTTTTATTAATGTTCTTGCAACGTAATATAAAAAGTAAAAGTTTCACCTGTCCTATGGACAGAAAAACAGAAGTTGCAGCTCCTGGGTGCTGCAAATACAGGTGTATTTTACACTGTGGGCAAGTACGCCTGTATTACTCCCAAATAGTGTGCATGAGCCCTTACAATATTCAATGGATTTCAGTGGCAAAATCATCCTACTAAAAGTTTTTAGGTCTGTATCTAGCCAATATCAAGTAAAAGGATTCTCACTTATCTGCTACAATCTTTAAAATGAAGGGCAACTCTAAGGGTTAGTTCACACCATATGCAGTGCGTTCCGGTCCGATTCTGCCTGGAACGCACGGCATCGCAATGTGATCGCCCATTCGGGATCGCAAGGCACATTGTGCCTGCGGTCCGGTCAAAATGCTGCAAGCATTGTGCCTTGCGATCCCGTGCGGGCGATCGCATTGCGGCTGGAGGGCGTGACTACGGTGCCATTCACTTGAATGGCCCGCCACACCCCCTCCTGCCCCACAAAAAAGTGAGCCGGCCGCAATGCGATGCAGTGCATTCCGGCCAGAATCGGACCAGAACGCACTGCATATGGTGTGAACTAACCCTAAAAAAAGTGCTTGAGATGCCCAAGTTATGGCTGTGAACCGGCCGAAATTCGCAGAGTGGGTGTCGCTGTTGGCTCGCTTCAACCTGGCATCCTTCGATCAGGTGATCAAAAGAGCAGGTTGGAGAATTCTCGGCCAAAGGGACCCTGCAGTCAATCAGCTACAAGCTTTGTTTGAAAACAGTGAGAGATTCCCCCATGCACGCTTATTAGCGTTGATGGAGAAAGCTGTTATATTTTCTTAATTCAGTCGGCAGGTTGAACGAAGAACATATAACCGTGTATACCCAGCTTTTACACTGTGGAATATTCAGACCTGTGTATACTATGCTTGCAACTTGTGGTAAAACCTATATAATTTTGGATCATCGGAAACTTGCTTGCACATAAGAGGAAAATGTATGACATAGGATGTGATTATGTTGTCCTTGGTTGTGATTTTCTCTCTGCAGTGTTGAAACTTGTAGAAGGGAATTGATACTTCTTCAAGGCTGCAGCCCAACTACTGCTAACATTTTTTAAGAAGCCATTAATAAACAGCAATCACATCAGAGATGAATTACGTCATACTTTGTATATAGTGCAATACAAAGCAAGACGTACACTGAGTGGGCAGATTATTATGACCACCTGACGTTTGTAGGCAAATTAGCTATAATTTGGCGCTGAAGTTGCTAGAGGGCCAGACCATTATACATAGGGAAGCAGGTTGTTTACCACGACAGTAGAAGTGATTTTTTTCTGAAGATATGGGGAAACAACGCGATTTAACAGCCTTTGAATGTGGGATGATTGTTGCCGCTTAGAGCCATGGAGCGAGTATCAGCAAAACAGCAGAACTCGTTAAATGTTCAAGAGCAGCTGTTGTTAAAAGTGTTTAAAGACTGGACTGTCAGCCGAAAATCTGGGTCTGAACGTGCGAATTGTGGCCGTCAGCGACTAGTCAATGTTAGGGCAGAACGGAGAGTGGCAAGACTGGTACAAGACAACAGAAGGGCAACAGTGCATCAAATTACTGCAGCTTTTAATCAGGGATCCTCTCAAATGATCTTTGAACGCACTGTTCGCCGTACACTGCATCGCATGGGATGTGGAAGACAAAGGCCTGTTCGAACACCTTTGCTGCCTGCAGTTAACAAGATAAAACGTCTCCAATTCGCACAGGAACACAAGGATTGGACAGTCAAGCATTGGAAAAAAGTCATGTGGTCCGATGAATCACGTTTCCAGTTGCATCATGCAGATGGCAGAGTGAGAATTTGGCGGAAACAGCATGAAAGCATGCACCCCAAATGCATGAGCACAACCCTTCAAGCTGGTGGGGGCAGTGTTATGGTTTGGGGCATATTTTCCTAGCATGATTTGGGCCCTTTAATTGGTGTGGAACAATGTCTGAATAGCACAACATACCAAAGTATCGTTGCTGATCAAGTTCATCCTATCATGTTGATGGCGTATCCCAATGGGGATGGCTTCTTCCAACAAGACAATTGTTGTGGAAATTTTACTAGGATGTGTTTTTAGTGTATTGTAATATTTTGTCATTATGTCTCTCAGTGTCAGGGTTTGCTGCGTCACGCTCAATTGGAGCGTGACCCGGTTTAAATCCCCACTAAGAGTAAACCATTGGAGTAGATATCTTATACCCGGTGGAGCAGTGTCTTCTTGGCGAATGTATGGACGCACGGCTGGGGTCCCACCCGTGCAATGCATGGATTAATTGGCTTGCGTGGATACATTTGTTTTGAACGCAGTATATGAAAGGAACGTGCGTTTGTTGTCTCTAGTGCGCCTGATCAACCGCTGGAGATAATATAACGTTGTCCCTGTAAATAAGCACGCATGAGAATCATAGTAACTTTATTGGGCATTGATCACTGAGCAATGCTGGATAAAGCTCACTCCGATGGTAATAGATTATTGTATTAATGTGTTTTGCTTACTGGCTATGCATTGAGGAAGTGGTTGTTAACATCACTTCCTGGTTTGCTGTGTGAACCACTTCCTGTCTGACATCACTTCCTGTCGGGCAGATATAAAACAATAAACACAGGCCTGTGCTGGGTCTCTTAGCATGGATCTTGAAGCAAGCAACACCTTTCTCCTGTGTCCTAACTCTACATAACTCTGAAAGAGGTACTGCCAGTCCTCGCACAAAAGAGCGTAATACAACTGTGCTTTTAAGCATGGGGGGAAATTCTTTGTGTTTGACACACTTTGGCGCACTCTAGCGCAGTATGGATTTGTGCATTGAACCAAGCGAATTTCCATAACACAATGCGCCATGCCACGGTGCTCATATTGTGCAGGATTGGTTTCAAGAACATGAGGGAGACTTTACCTTGCTTAGGTGGCCCCCACAATCACCAGATCTCAATCCAATTGAGCATTTGTGGGACGAAGTTGAAAGAGCCATCAGGCAGCTGGTTCCACAACCATCAAATCTCACAGAACTGGACAGTGCTATTCATCAGACATGGTGTCAGATTGCTCGCATCACCTTTCAACATCTCGTGGAGTCAATGCCAAGAAGAATTGCCGCAGTATTGAAGGCAAAAGGTGGCCCAATGACGTACTGATGGGGTGGTCATAATAATCTGGCCACTCAGTGTATAATCAGTACAGTTTAGGTGTGTATGTTTTAAAAGTGAAAAGAGCAGAGGTCACAGTTAAACAGAACCTATGAGTAATTTCAGAAACAAAATTTCAGAAACAGATGAAAACTGCTGTTAGAGGCCAGATTTATCTTTTCTATATAATAAAATATACTTATAAATATGATCTATGTCAGAAATAAGTTTTAAACCAATGAAATATCAATATGACCCTAGCAAAAATAATGGCATTTGGCAGGCCATTCTCCCTTAGGTCTCCATAAATCATTTTGCTTGGAAAACACGGGATGTCAGTATATACATTTACAGTCTTTACGGCTATCCTTACCTTAGCAAGGTCAATCAAATTGCCTTTCAGTTGGGCCTAGTGTGAAAGAAAGATACAGTGTAAAATAAATTGACAATTTTAACCCATTGTATTATATTACAAGTAAAAGACTGTGCTACTTAATGGTTAACCAACATCAGAAAGGGCATAGAAAACTGAATAGAGAAAGTATGTGAACCCTTTGGAATCGCCTGGATAGCTTCGAAAATGTGGCCTGATCAAATCATAATAGTAAGACAGTCTCATTCAAGAAATAGCACACAAAATTGTACATGCCATGCTTTTATTGAGTGTTTAAACAATCTAGAATTCTTAATGGAAAATGTTGTGAACTTGCAGAAAATGACACCTTGCAAAAAGGGAACTAGAGGTATTTTAATCAATAGGATAAGGTGACGGATTTGGTTTGAAAGATACAAAAAAGGTCACAAGCACTCCAGCATGTAGAAAAGTCAATGTTTGTTGACTTCACAGGTATCACATCATCAGATCGACGTTTCGGAACAGCAAAGTCCCTTCCTCAGGCAAAACAGATAACAGATTTGGTTTGAAGGTACCCTTCCACAGAGGGGCCTTGACGAGGCAGTGTGGCTTCCACATATTTTGCAAAAGTTGCGTAACTAAAACCTCTGTTTATAACCCTAATGGTTAGACCGTGTAATTTGTTTTGCAGGCTAGCTGGTGAGTGTGCTGGGAAATGTTTGTACTTTGTAAAGCCCGTCCATGTGCAAAGCTAGTTATGAATTGATGATTCATAACTGTTAATTTTTTTCACTTGTTGTATTTGATGTGGGGACACACTGGGGCCTTCAGCTGCCATTGTGATGTGCGGGGCTCCTGGTGTGTCCCTGTGCCTTCAATCCCTTTGTGGCCAATGACGTACATAGTATGTCATCGGCCGCAATGGGGCAGAACGGCCCTGTAAACTCTTTTTACCTTTGTAAAGCTGGCTGGACATCACCGCACAGTGAGAGCAATAAATCTAGGGCCAATATTTACACATATCTTTAAACTGATGACGTGTGTTTTTTTTTTAAAGCATCTATGGACTTTTTGGGGTACAGAATGTTGTCGCCGTTTGACGGACGCATGTAATTTTTAACCTGGGCATGTTGGGTATCTATTTACTTGTCGTAACCTCATCTTTTAAATTTTACAAAAAAATTAGTTGCGCCAATGTCGTGCAACATAAATATTTGGAACTGCCACCATTTTATTCTACAGGGTGTTGTCTTTTAAAAAATATATAATGTTTTGGGGGTTTGAAGTCAATGGCACCACAGCCACGCCCCCCCCCCCCCCCAGTGCGATCACCCGCACCAGAACACGTGGCAAATCAATGCCTGCTTTCCGGTCCAGTGCGATCTGAAAAAATGGTGCATGCAGCATTTTTTTAGATCGCATAGGACCGGAACGCAGGCATTGATGTGCCACCACCTGTTCTGGTGTGGGTGATCGTACTGCGGACGGGGGACGTGGCTGCAGTGCCATTGACTTCAATGCACCCTCACGTCCCCGCCCCTGAACACAGGAAGCCAGTCGGGATGCGATACAGTGCGTTCTGGCAGTTAACCGCTTTGAAACGCACTGTATATGGTGTGAACAAGCCCTTACAATAAGCAACCTGTCAGGACCATTGCAAGAACACAGCACACAGTGCTTAAAGATGCTTACATTTTGCCTTCCCTGGATTGCTTCTCTCCCTCTTCCTTTCATCAACATGCTAGTGCAAATTTAAAATACATTTCAATTTTCATTAAAAACCCTTGCTGCAGCCCCAGTGACTATAATTGGGTTTCTGTGCTTCTCTGTGCAATACAGGCAGATAATCGAGCCCTCCCCTCTATCCAGCACACTCACTCAAGTAATGTTGACTCTGGAGGCTGTAACTTTCTACAAGTTACAACAGACTGAGAGCAGCTTCTGCAGTATTTGAAGATGCTGCTTACCACTGTTCTATTCATCCATATACTAGGTACTATACATATGTATATTCGATCTTAATAGAGCACCAGGACCATCAATTCACCAGTGCATCCCCTACAGCCAATGCAAAGGAAACTATTATTATATATTAGGGAAATGTCTAAAACAAGAAGAAAATAAAGGGTGTCGATCAACCAACGTGAATATCTGTTTAAAATATGACACCTAATTAGTTGTTATATAGCTCCACTTGTTTCTGTTTTCAATCAGCCCTGTGTATTCTTCTCCTCCTCTTCCATGTGACAACACCAAAGGATGCAATTAACATTCTCTCGGGTAACATGCAGAAAATTAATGTCAACTGTGGTAAAAGTCAGCAACACAATTCACTGGTGAACCAGAGGTCATATTTACAAACATTTTCTGCTACATTACCGCAATTCTCTGCAAACTCCAAACTCTGACCTATTTAAAACCCCTTCATGGATGTTTTAGCAGCAATATTACTGTTTATTAAGTTTGAAAAGTCTATTTAAAAAAAACAGACTAGCATAGAGCTGTGATGGTCATTGCAATGCAGCAATTGTGTTAAATTACTTTGCGAAGCCAATAATGGTCAATAGAACAAATTAAATTGTATTTATATTAAGGGAATCTGATCCCCAACTAGGCTATCAAAGAAGAATTTCACATAAATAGTTGTTTTAAAAAAAAAATCAAATTAAAGAATAGGTATTAAATTGTAGAAATGTTGAGGGCTTTTATAAGAAAAAATCAAATCACTCTGACATGGGCTCCATCGCTTGCTGGACTATGATTAAAGTGGATGAATAGTTATATTTATTTTATTTCTTACATTAATTAAAAAAATACTTCTATTATGTATTGAACAATCTGCTTTGATAGCCTGGCAATGGAAATCTGAGCTCTTTACTATAAAACTTTCCACTGAAACACTGCAGTATAACTGCGGAACTTCCCATAAGACATACTTGACAGATACATGCATGCTTTCTCTCTTTAAAAACACTGCAAGTACAGAAAAATACCTGTTGACCTGTTAGAAAGAGGCATATTTATAAAGCAGTGAATGTGCCATTCAGCAAACTATCCCTATGGGTGAATCAATCCCTGTAATATAAAACACATGAACCTGGAAGATTCTCCTAAATGGAATGTTTGATGAATGTCTCATTTACTGCTTTTTTTCATATTTATAACCCACAGTGTGTTCCTACCTTTCTGTTTGAGCTGACAACTCTGCCTCTGCAGCAATTAAATCCCAAGCTGTACTGTCAGCCCTGTCCAGTTCTCCCTTGTTAGACTACAGAACACCTCCCCTGTGTCACTATACAATAGAGGGATGTATTCAATAAACCAAAAGGGGAAAGACCAGGGGCGTCCTGAGGCCGGGTGTCACCTGGAGCGGATACTGGGTGACACCCCGCCGTGGCGACATTGCGCATGTGCGTGATGTCACCACGCGCAATGGCGTCGTTGCGCATGGGCGGCCATCTTTGTGGTACCTGCCGGCAGCCATCTTGGTGATAGACGCCGGCACAGAGAGGAGGGGACGTTCACCCGGCGGGATAAGGTATAGCGCTGGGTCCCCTCCTCTCTCCTGCAACTGTCGGGCTCTCGGTTCATGACCGAGTGCCTGATACCAAAATAACTGTCAGCCATTTTGGTGTCACCCAGGTGAGGGCCGCACCCCCCTTGTGACGCCACTGGGAAAGACCTGAGCAGGGCAGACAACACTGCTTTGAATTTCAGTGCAGCAGAGGCACTGTGTTGTCTGGTAAAACAGGAAGATAAAAGCTGACTGGATTTCTGGCAGAATCAATATGTGTATGCATTGCACAGATATAATGCATATTATTTATTTTCATTTTGCTTGGACATACACTTTTACAGACACAGTGATAAAGAAGTTCATAAGAACAATGAATTTGGCTGCTTACCCCTTTAACCTGTTCCATCCAGGTCTCTCTTCCTATAGATTCCTGATGAAGAACAACAGGGGCAGAATTCAAGCTGAAAGAGCCTCCAGATTGTTTCCCATTTATGAATGGCTGGATGTCAGAGTTAAGCTGGAAACAATAGGAAAATGTGTCATCAGTTAAATGAATAATTGCACTTTTACAGTGCAAAGACATTGTTTTACTTGGACCTGTTGTTTATTTAAAATAGTAGTTTAAGCAGGTATTAATAAAGAGTGTGGCTATGTTTCTTCTCTCAGTGTTGAAATAAAGCAGATTTATGAAACTGGGTGGGCTTCAGAACCTGGTATTGGGATACCTAGATTGTCAGTTATGTGATATATTTAGTTCTGCATCTCTTAAGGATGCATAACATAAATTAAGTGACTATTACAATATTGATGCTTTAGCATACCTCTGGCTAAATTCTTAAAATGAATATATGTGGACAGGCAATAAACATTTACATATACGTATTAAGCAGTAAATTAGCTTAAAAACAAGTCCTCTCTGAACTGTGTAGACGCAGACACTGTGAAGAAATTCAGTCTCAAAGTTTACAACAGAGGCAATGAAGTCACAGCTCATCTCCCCTTATTTTCTATGGTAGGTTAAGAAAGGGAATGGAACAGGAAAGAAAGTGGAGGCAATGAAAAAGTAAAGGAGGGAGGAAGGGGTAGAAGGAAAGTGGAGGGGGGAAGGAGAAGGAAATAGGGAATAGGATGAAGAAAAAAAAAAGGATAATAATGGAGAAAGAAAAGACGACAGAAGAGGGGAAAAGAAGGGGCAGGGGAGGAGGAAGAAAGGACCTAGAGGGCATGGTGGGGGAGAGGAGGAGGAAAGGACCTAGGGGGCATGGTGGGGGAGAGGAGGGGGAAACGCCAGGGATAAGGGTAGGAAAGGGAGAAGGGGAAGAAGGAAAGGGTGGGCAATAACAAATATATCACTCATAATAATTGGAGATGACCCATTCATAATTTAGTTAGGTTCCAACTCTAATTATACCAAAGTCTGCCCAAAAACATATTATTCCCATCTATGGGCACAAAATAGCCACACGGCATTCAGGACTATCACCACCTATAATATAAAACGTATTAAAAGGGGCCAATTTATTATTTGTATTTTAATGAAGAAGCATGGTCTTGGAATAATGAAAGTGATGTTTTCCAAGCAGTCTTTATATTTTTGCATAACAAAGACTCAAAGATGTCTAGAATTACATAAAATAAAGCAAGCCATCTTAAAATAAGATGTGATGGGAAACAGACCTGCTACAAGGAAGAAGGAGAAAATGTTGCAACTGCAGCCTGTTCATTATTTTGCTATATAGTGGCATTAGGCCTCGTTTTATATTTGTCAACTTGGTGTATATCCCCATGAGGGCGCAGTAGTTTGCAGTATAACAGGAAAAACTCTTAGCTGTCACGCGGAGTCCAGGATGCTCCTGGGCAAAACCTGAAAACTTCAGGGAATACACCACTAGAGTGCTATGTACTTGAAAATACTCCTAAATTATGTATGCAAAATCTGTTCTTTCCCATTACTTTAAACAACACGTACATGGCCAAAAATGAGGGATTTATTCACTAACAGTGACAGAAAGTAGAGGAAAATTGTCCTTAAAGAGAACTTGTCACTAGCACCAAAATATCTTAAATGCAAACTTATTCATCAGTTTCGGTGCCCAATACGAGGACTTGTCTCCAACAGGCAGTTAGATTCTACCTTTTATCAAATGGGAGATGACAGGGAAGCATAAAAGGGTAGCTACAAAAACAAGCATGTTATATAAAACGGTGTGTTACAGCTGCCTGGTTCCTTTAGAATGTGTCCAGTTATCCCACTTGCACATTGACACTATCTTGTGGACAAGTATAAGGCTGGAGCACCCCAACGCACATCCCAAACACATCACAACAGATCTGCATTAGATGTCAACCATCTGTGTGTTGTGCCACACTGGAGAAAAAGGTTAATTGTTGTGCATTGGCAGAACATTTAAATTTAATGAGCTTCCTACCTCAACGTGCATTGACAAGTGTGTGCTAATGCACCACTAAGATGTGACTTTTCATCGGTTTTTAGGAGAGGGAACAATACATGAACTAACTGCCTGCTGTGCTTCTGCTTTATGTCATCATATTGCTCAGATACCATTATTTTATAATGCTATAACTTCACGTGCTGCTTTACAGAGCGAGTATCTCAGATAAGAGCAAAAAGTACAAACCAATCTCAGAGCAAAGTTGAATAAGAAACATACAAAACAAACAGAGGCGGCTCTCCAATTAGGCAAATTAGGCGGTCCCCTAAAGCCTCGCACTCACAAGGGCCTCGCGGCCGCCTGATTTGAGTCGGAGGGGGCAGATAGCCGATTACAGGCTGTAAGGAGAAACATCCGACAGTCTGTGAGCTTCCCCCCCCGTGCTGCCTACTCACCCCTCCGCTTCTGCTGTCAGCCGCAATCATCCCCATTCCAGCAGCAATAGCCAGCCTATTATTGGCTCTTTTAAATTGCAGTAGCCAATAACAGGCTGGCTATTGCACCCGCCCACTGCCTGCTGTCAGTCAGCAAAGGAGGACCTGATGGAGAACTTTTTCCTTCAGGTCCCTCCTCTGCTGATTTACAGCAGGCAGTGGGTGGGTGCAATATCCAGCCTGTTATTGGCTATTGTAATTTGAAATATCCGATAGCAGGCTGGCTATTGCTCCCAGCAATAAAGTAAAAAGAAAAAAAGTTAAACTAAAATTAAAAATACAAAAGTTTTTTAAAAAGTTTATAAAAATAAAAAAAGTTAAATTAAAATTAAAAATACAAAAATATTTGAAATTTGATACAAAAAAAATAATAATTTAAAAATAAAAATGCAAAAAAATTAAGTTAAAACTTAAAAATAAAAAAAGTTTAAAAAAAATAAAAAGCACAGCCCCCTGAGACCCACAGCCTCCTAAAACCCCACGCAGCCATCAATTTTCCATTATGGTTGTGAGTGGGACCTCATGTTTAAGTTTGACCTTACTTTCCTCTAAGGCCTCGCAAAGT
>NW_017306391.1:1705478-1714188 GCF_000935625.1 Nanorana parkeri
CTAAAATTAAAAATACAAAAGGTTTTTAAAAAGTTTATAAAAATAAAAAAAGTTAAATTAAAATTAAAAATACAAAAATATTTGAAATTTGATACAAAAAAAAATAATAATTTAAAAATAAAAATGCAAAAAAATTAAGTTAAAACTTAAAAATAAAAAAAGTTTAAAAAAAATAAAAAGCACAGCCCCCTGAGACCCACAGCCTCCTAAAACCCCACGCAGCCATCAATTTTCCATTATGGTTGTGAGTGGGACCTCATGTTTAAGTTTGACCTTACTTTCCTCTAAGGCCTCGCAAAGTCTAGAGCCGCCTCTGAAAACAAATATAGCAAAAGCAGCAGTAAGTTTTAGTGATAGTCAAAGGCCCATTCTCATTTTATTGCATGCTGATAGACAAGCTCAATCTGTACTTGCATTAAAACAAAATGCATGGAGTATCTCTATCAATCCAACCCCACTGTTACATATTACATTTCTTTTTAAAGTGAACCTGTGCCCAGATTATGCACAGTAAAGTATTTATATAAACCGTTTCTGAATACTAAAATATTATGCACCAGTTTTGGGAAGTTTGCAATTACTGAAATCGATGACAATACGCTATGCCTGCCAACCAGGAGTCTACGCTATATTACAAATATTACTAAACAAAACAATTGCGTAATTACATGCCTATAGACATGTATTGGGTCATCCAGAAGTGAATTCTGGCTGCTGCACTCCCCAGGTCAAATGTATACACAAACTTAGGCAATCAAACAATAAGGCAGTTGCCCACAGCAATCATTCAGCTTTCCTATTTATTCTAGAAAGCTACACTCGAGAATTTAGGCCAGAGATAGGCAACCTGAGCACTACAGGCTGTTGTGGAACTACAAGCCCTAAAAGACATTGCAAGACTGTGAAAGGAACAGGTATGACTCCCAAAGGCAGGATGGGGTTTGTAGTTTTAACATAGCTGGAGTGCCATGGTTGCCTACCCATGAGTTGGGCAATTATTGTGACAGACTGCATTATAAAATAAATTGTAGTTTAGTCTCCAGAATGGAAAGCTAACATATATTCTAGAAATATTTTACAGTGTTTTATTTCCCTTTAAAAATACTGAGTAGTAAAGACATTAATAACCTGCATGTCTGGAAGTATAATTAACTGATGCTGCATTCAAATTTAAAGTCATACACAGTCTACACAGCTAGTTCCTGTCTGTTCATTCATGTACCAGAAACAAACGCGCTTCCAGTCTAGATCAAAAAATTCCTTCATATGTCTTCATTCGACAGAAGGGGTTTAGTTACATATTTTGGTCAAAACCTGGCAAGACTGTGTGCAGAGCCAAAACAAACCAATAATTCAGTTCCTCCACTTATAATTTACCTTATATGAACTTTCAATAATTTTCGCTGCCTGCCAAAAAATTAACTACCTGTGGGTATGAGATGGAATGTAATTTAGAAGTACCCTCTTCCCACAATGTGAATGAAGAATCCAAGCAATTTAGCTGGGAAAGACCACACAGATCACTGACATACAACATCCTGACAGATCTGAGAAGTTGGTCATCTATGCAAATCATTATTAAACAAAATATTACACAGCTCGGAGCAAGAACATAGCAAAATAAAAAACATCAGTTGTGACATGTAGAGAGGTCCTTGTGCCTCAGCCAACAGGGATGTACAGTCTGCAATCCATCCGACACATGCTGAAGAAGACGTGACAGCAAATACATACCTTATAACTTAAGGACATGTGTTTTCCATACTGGAAAGCCGTAGACTGGATCTCTGAATCATGCCTGGCTAGCTCCATTGCAGCCCGACAGCTCTTAGCCAGCAATGCACCATGGGAGAGAAAAATGTGCTCCATCCAGTTAGCCATTCCAATGTCGTCTGTAAAACTGCTCTTCTGAAATGCAAATGGATTAAATGTGATCATTTCATGCCCAATCATTTTCTAAGTCCAGCCTTTTTTATTTGCTTAACCATGTTTAAGATCAAATCCAGAGACAGTAAAATGAAAGAATTATAGACACCAAATCAGCCCAATATTCTTCATCTAAGAAGTAATTGTGTTTATAAAACTAGGATCATAGTAAATAGATGTTACATCTTTAAAAAACAATAAAACAAAAGAAGTCCTTTCCACTCTAGTGCTGGGTCACCAATTGATGCAGAAGCTCAATATTTTGCATGCTCCAATGATGGAAGGACCGCAAAATGCATCTTTGATGTCTGCTGTACATTATAAATTTGATTCACTATACTATTCATAACAAACACTTCAGAGCCTGGCATATATCTAGAATGAGGTCCTTCTATTGTTAAAATGTGAAAAAAAGTAGAGGCCTTTTGCAGGGTCCCTTATGTCACCGGGGTTCCACTGAGGGCTCTAGTGGGCCTAAAGTCAGGGATGCCTAGGACCCTGCAGCGCACCTCCACCAGCTTACTACAAACACCTTCAGCAAATCCTGGTGGCGGTTAAATATTTTAGACTCTTAGTACACTGCTTAGGGTCCAATGGAACAGCGCACCTTTACTTTCGCCTGGCATTCTGCTGAAATAGTAAAAAAAAGAGTAGTGTGGATCAGTGGGGATGCCACCCTAAGCTCCCAAACATGCAGCGACTAGCTAGAATGCGTATGCTACAATGCCTTGAACTCCACTAGTTAGCATCACAATAACAGCTACAGTGGAGCAGGGAGTTAAGAAATGCTGCAAATCGTCTCCATATACAACAGCCTATATTCAAATAGATATAGTGTCATTGATTAAGGGGCTTTTTATTTCCAGATAAAGGTTGGAACCTGCTGTTCTTTTGTTGATGTTAGTTGGCAGGGGCCTTTTGCTTAGCTGACAGAGTGGCACAGTGGCCAACTCGTCTCCGCTCTTCCCTTACAGCTCTGGGTCATGAGAATGCACCCCCCGTAGAGACATAGGGCCAGATAAACCATTGTCAGTGTGCCATGTTATGCACGGAAACCTGCTTTTTTGGATGTGCCAATAATTTTTCAGTTTGCAGGGTTTAAAAAGAAATATGAAACTAATGAACCAATTTCCAAGAGCAACTTTTCCCACAAAAAGTCTCACAATCTGCACCAAATAAATAATGGTTCAGAAAATCAGTTTGTCAATACCTGGGGCAATAGAGGTGTGCAGTAGTGTGCCAAGAGGATAATGGCGCAAGACAGTTACACATTCTACAATGCGACGAATAAACTACAGTATATGTGTTGCAACATATTTGTTTTTTTTTTACATGTGATGTGCCAAAATAAGATTTTACGTGCAACAATTCGCATTTTTCAACAACTGCCAGTCTTCATTTATCTGGCCCATTATCTGCACTCTGTGTTTGGGAGGTTTTTCTCATATGCAATCCCCAAAAAAAAAAAGAGAACACAAAACGTTTTACATTGCCAAATCTTGGCATATCGATGACACTTATATGTGGGTCATCCAAAATAATGGCATGTTACGATGGTAGTTGAAGTTAGGTTTTCACTGTAATGAACCTGTGTCCCATTCACTTTTTTGGATGTGCCAATAATTTTTCAGTGGGCAGGGTTTACAAAGAAAGATGAAACTAATGAACCAATTTCCAAGAGCAACTTTTCCCACAAAAAGTCTCACAATCTGCACCAAATAAATAATGGTTCAGAAAATCAGTTTGTCAATACCTGGGGCAATAGAGGTGTGCAGTAGTGTGCCAAGAGGATAATGGCGCAAGACAGTTACACATTCTACAATGCGACGAATAAACTACAGTATATGTGTTGCAACATATTTGTTTTTTTTTTACATGTGATGTGCCAAAATAAGATTTTACGTGCAACAATTCGCATTTTTCAACAACTGCCAGTCTTCATTTATCTGGCCCATTATCTGCACTCTGTGTTTGGGAGGTTTTTCTCATATGCAATCCCAAAAAAAAAAAAGAGAACACAAAACGTTTTACATTGCCAAATCTTGGCATATCGATGACACTTATATGTGGGTCATCCAAAATAATGGCATGTTACGATGGTAGTTGAAGTTAGGTTTTCACTGTAATGAACCTGTGTCCCATTCAATTCTTTTGTCAGTTTGAGCTGCACTGCTGCATTAAAAACAATCTCACAATTTATGTTCTTCACAACAGAATTCTGCAGAAGTATTCCAAAGCTCTAGCAAAACAGATTTCAGCAGACCCCAAAAGAGGAGTTGCTGAAGCTCATAAAACTAAAAAGGGATACAAAAATACTTATCTTAAATGTGAAGCTACATGAAATTAGTATTATAGTGTGGGGCTGGACTGCTTGTAATCATTGAGGGATCAAATAATTACAGAACAATGGCAAAGCCACAGTGATCTTAAAGTGACACTAAACTCAGGGGTTAGATCTTAAAAATATATTCTAGTACCTTAACTATTAACAAAAATGTATTTTATTTGTGAATCACTCAGCTGTAGATCCTCAAATCATCTTTAAACTCATGCTGACACTGTCCTTCCTTCTGGAGGGTGGCTACGTTTGTTCCCCATAGTCCCTGAGTGTGTTGTGAAGTAGCCACCGCTCCAAGCTCGCTCGTGGGAACAAACGTAGCCACCCCCCAGAAGGAAGGACAAATTCAGAGATGATTTGAGGATCAACAGCCAAGACATACACAAATAAGCTACAATATTGTTATTACGGTAGTTAAGGTACTAGAATGCATTTTAAGGTTTAACTCCTGAGTTTAATGTCACTTTAAACCCCCAACATTTGGACCATGTAATATTACAATGATCCAAAACACAGTAAACAAAGTCTATACAATGGCTCAGACAGAAGTAATACTGTATTTTTAAAATGGCCGATGTCATAGTCCTGACCAGTTTAGATTTTATGGTGCAGTCTTCTCAGGTTTTTAGAAAACATCCCAACAAATATATTTAAATGGCAATACATATACAGGATTGCACTGACATTTCTGCTAACTGATGCAAAGATCCAGTCTGCAGCTAATAAAAGTGCTCAGTGGGAGATTTTACCAAATGAATGAGGTTCTGCCAGTGACTTACTCTGACTTACTCTTTTTTTTTAGTGGCCAACTATTTTAATAGTGCCTTTGATTGCTGGAATCATTAGTTTAATGATATAGCAGTTTGTTATGCTTGTTTGGTCAATCAGACTGACGTCATCTATTACTTTTGATGAAGACCAGAAGATATTTCTAAAATACATAACTCCACAAACTTTTTTTTTATCACAAGTGGATTTGGGACTGTGCCATTTTACTTTGATTTGTGATCTATCAGCCGATCTGACCACTTCAAAACCCATCTGAGCCATCCCTGAATAAATGTGTGCCAAGTGCATCATTAGTTGCATTAGAACTTTTTACATCATCAGTGGCACATAGACCTGAAGGCTAATAATTTAGTGCAATTTGTCATCTCAGCAAATGATCTTGTATTTTAGATATCCAACAAACATACACAAAGTATAAGGGATCTTTTATTATCTACTAAATAACTCATGTTTTAAAAGCTGCCTCACTGAAAGAAATGAACTCCACGATGAACAAATTTGGTCTAAATACAAGCAGCAGGTCTATTCTTACTTGAATATTGGTATGCTTTGTGTATTTCTACCTCATTCCAGTGTAAAACTTTCTCTGTATGCTGGAGCTTCCTGTAATAAGACCAGTCCCTGCTACTCCCTCTACTTGTGCAGTGTGACTGGTATTGTATCTACCATACAGTAGTTTTCTGAAGGCATGTGTGTAGGGGGTGGACCTGCTGCCCCCCACCACAAAAAGAACACACACACCAAGCTCTGATCTCCGCACGCTCCGCATGATGATGTCACTGCTACTCTGACAAGGTAAAAACTCGGGGTGCAAAGGTGTTTGGAGCACACAAAGTGGATTAATATACTTTGTGGCTGTTGAGGAATATATTTACATACACATTTTTGTGGCCAGAATTCAGCATCAATAAACACGTGAATCTGATTACTTATCCTATTGCCAGCAGTTTTTACTTGACAAGCTTCTCAATAAATAGGATACATGTGCCGTTACCAATAGCAACCAAACAGCAATGTTATTTCATTATTATTCTAAATAAAAGGAACCTTTCATAGGGAACAGCACTTTGCACTTCATTGTTACCCTTTTCACTGTCTTTATAAATAAGCCACTCAATGTTAGCTTTGGGTTGGTGTTTAGTTAAATCATCCTGTCTTCCCTGAAACTTTGAACCTGTCATTATTTTACTCCATTACTTTTCCTGAATTAATAGCCCGTCTGTGCATGGTGAAGTTTGATATCATGCTTGCTTGCTACAAAAGATATTGTTTCTTTTCAAATCAGTCTCAAATTTTGTGATCCCTCCTTTCCTGGTAATATTGCACCCCTTGGCTTGAGCTCAAGTTAGTAAGATTAGAGCCTGGTGCAGGAATTTGATTTAGTCTCTGGTTCTGATTTCTAGAAAGATGATACCCCATACGAATGAGATGGGCTTAAATTTCATTCTTTTCTAAGCATATCATATGTTGCATTTTGTACAATGGGCAACAGTTCAACATTACTTTTTCTTTTTTTTTGCTCAGTGTAATAAGACCATTCAAATAGAATCTGTTTATTATTAAACACCCCATATTCAGGAACAATGCAGGCAGTCGATAGTCCTCACATATCTTCTATAATTTGCATTAATAAGCACAGGGATCTATTTCAAAACCTGTTGAAAATAATAACATGGCTAGAGATTTGCAAGACAAGCAGCTATATCAAGCATATCAATTGTATTTAGCACTGATCAGACATAGAAGCCAGGATTTATTTTACAGGGAGCACGCCGAAGGTCTGGGAATCCTATATTCCTTATAAATTAGCATTATTGTAAAGAATACATGAAACATACATATGTATGATGGGGATGCACCAATACAGATACTAGTATCAGTGCTGATACAGATACTCGTACTCACCCAAATGCTCCCAATGACTATCCCCATACTGGAACTTCCGGTATCAGGAAGCCGTGCAGTGAGTCATTACGTGCTGCACGGCTTCCTGATTGGTTGGAAAGCCGACTCCATGCTCCCTCGTCACCAGGGAGCATGGAGCTGTATTTCCTGGCCAATCAGGAAGCCGAGGGGCAGGTAATGACTCGCCCCCGGCTTCCCGATTGGCCGTAAAGCCAGCTTCATGCTCCCTCATCACTTGGTGATGAGGGAGCATAGAGCCGGCTTGCTGGCAAATCAGGAAGCCGGGCGGCGAGTCATTACCTGCCCCCCGGGTTCCTGATTCGCCAGAAAGATGGCTCCATGCTCCCTCATCACCTGGTGACAAAAAAAGCATGGAGACGGCTTCCCGGCTAATCGGGCGGCTAGTCATTACACGCCGTCCGGCTTCCTTAATGAGACTTCTGGTATCTGTATTGGCGAGTACTTAAAAAAAATATCAGTACTTGTACTCAATACCGAAAAACGGAATCAGTGCATCCCTAATATGTACATAAAACATGGAGCATTGCGCAGTGTTAGACATACAATACAAAGGACCTCTGTACAAAAACACAGCTTGGGTTCCTCTTTGATGTTTACTATTGCTGCTCCATATATCGAACTGCCTTCCTGCCATGGTGCCAAATACACTGGCTGCAGCAGAGACCTAATCAAGGAACATCTAAACCCAGTCAATTATGCTAATGCTATTTCAAAAGTTGTTTTCAAGCCTTTTAAATATACAGTATTCATTAAAATATCTAGTGATTTTGCCATGAAGGTCCCAGTTCAGGCATATTTCCTTTTAAGTGTAGTCTTTGAATTGAGCACCTTCACTGTCACTATGTCACACTGCGCCACTTCTTTAGAATACAACTGACCCTGCCAATAAACATTGTGCAGACATAGTGCGCAATTGTCACTATCAAGATTCTAGTCCTGGGCAATAACCTGAACGGCATCACTCAAGCAAGTACATTTAGACAGGAAGTGACTCAAAAAGGATAGAGGAGATCAGTAGCAGATACAAAATGGATGAAAAATAAGTGAATTCATTATTTAAAGTGTATGTATAGCCCACATTTTCTTTTGTTTTGGATAAAGCAGTAAAGGGTTATATCTCCCTATCAGCCTATTTTCTGTGGTCTGTGTCCTGCCCGGGAGATTTCACTTCCTATCTTGAAAATGCAACAGGAAGGGGGAGAGGGAGTTCCCATCTTAAACAGTTGTCACTATAATATTTGTCCCAGTTGAAAAATTAGCACTTCTTCTCATGACAACTTAAAATGTAGGATTTCTACTTACTTTCAGTCTTGGTGATAGTGGTTACAAGGACCTTTAGAGGATAAATCTCCCTAGCAGAGACACAAACTGCAATAAAAACTTGGCAGAGTGTCCAATGCTTCCCACCTCTATACAAAACGAACACACAAGTTGTGCCTTTACACACACTTTAATGAAAACTAAAACATGACAACTGTATGTGATGCACAGTAAAATAGCAAACTAAATGAGCTAGCCTGTTAGTGCTTAAATCTAAAGTTGTGGCTAACAAATTTTGCTTCTCTTGTAACCATCATAAAATGACCAAATCCCATGCCACAGTCCTACAACAATTCAGCATTCTCACTAGCCAAAGGATAGGAGCTATTCAGAAGTGGAAGGGAACCCCTCCACCCACCCCTGTAGACTGACAACTCACACCCCCCCCCCCCCTTCCCACACAGCTCATCA
>NW_017306391.1:1714332-1715186 GCF_000935625.1 Nanorana parkeri
CCCCTGTAAACCTACAACACCCCCCCCCCCCCCCCTTTCCAATATGACTCAGTATCTCTACGTCTCATCTTCCACCCAAGGCAATGTACACATACTGTAGATAAGAAAAAGCTTGTATGTATGCATGTTTTTGTAATGTGGTATTAACATTTAAGTAAAACACTTAAGAGTATGTTACATTTAAAAGCACGAATGGTAGCACATTTCATTGTATAATCACACTGAGGTTGAAGAGTATTTAAAAATTGCCTACCTCTTGCAAATATGAGTTTTCATAATATATTCCTTGTACCATATCTCCTATGGCACTGGATACAAGCTCCACAACCTGAAAACACAAGTTATACAATTAAAACACTGAAGACCAACCTTTTTTTCCCAATTATACTGTATTTTTATGGTTATACCTGAAATAGAGAGGAAAAAATTAAGTTAAAGCAGGATTGTATGCAAAACAGACTCCTGCTCCAAGCTCTCTTACATGATGGACTATAATTTTAATACAAATTTGTGATCTAAACATGAGATTGTAGTCCATCACAGGAGTGAGCTAAGAGCGGTGACTACTTTACAACACACACAGGGACCATGGGGAACAAAAGTAGCCATCCTCCAGAAGGAAGGACAGTGTCAGCACCAATGCAGAGATGAGTTGAGGATCTACAGCTAAATGTTACACAAATAAGATATATTTTTGTTAATAGTTAAGGTAATTGAATGCATTTTTAAGATTTAACTCCTGAGTTTAGTGTCACTTTAACCCTTTCGCTGCCACCGACGTAAGGCTTACGTCAGTGGCTTTCTACCTTCTACTATAAGGCCATGAACTTGCAGTATATCAGAACAGCCCCCCC
>NW_017306391.1:1716543-1723468 GCF_000935625.1 Nanorana parkeri
CTTTACATCACTTCCTGTTCATTCATGAGTTTCTGAATGGGTAGTTGCACTCACTATAAAGGCTTCTACCCATTCATACCTGGATGATAGTAAAATATTTACGATCACCAGTTTCTGAATGAATGGGAAGTCTCTGTACTAAGTGCTTTCCATTCATTTAACAATGAGGCTGCAGAAAAAGAGATAGAGTATTCTGTGTCCTCAATTTCTTTCTCCATTTTAAAAGGGAAATGTCAAGGGTCTGTTTAGACCCCTGATAGTTCCCCAACAGTAAAAAAATAAAATAATAAAACACAACCCCCACACACATTATACACGTGCAACAGTGTGCACCATATTGTGGTGTGCACCATGAAACATGCGCTGCAGTGTTTTGTTAGAACACATTGCAGTGCTTGATTTTTTCTTTTCACAATAACAATTTAACTGTGGCAGCGCGTGGCAAAGCATTTCAGAAGATTTGTACTTTTATTAAGAAAGAAGGAATCCCCTTTATTTTTTAACAGAGGTTCACTGATCAGTTGTGCCCGAGTAGCTCTAGAGCAGCTCTCAGCTAGCCAGAGCACCTGTAGATGTGTGACATTTACCAGTGTAGTACAGCTCTGGTTTCATGCAGCTACTGAATGCAATACATGTCAGGCACTGCAGTGGAAAAATTGCAAGGAAAATCTGAACAGTTAAGCGTCCTCTTGATGCCTGGATGAAGCTTGATATTTGGGATGCACTGATACGAATACCAGTATTGGTGCTAATACTGGGCATTTTCACTAGTACAATGCCCTGATATTAAATGCTGATACCAGCACTTTACATTTTTAAACTAAGCGACTGCCTGAGGTCCCACGCTTGCTGGGGACCTTGGCAGCCGTCTTGTGAACCACGCAGTTTACATCGCCGGCCGCACACCTCCTCCTCCTTCCTGGGGAACCCTGCTGGCTGCGAGACCCCGCACAGCCCTCCTGAGATACTCTACAGCCCACCTGAGACCCTCTGCAGCCCTCCAGAGATCCTCTGCTGGAGACATCAGGCTGGCAGCATAGAGTATGTAGCTTCATATTATTCTGCATTGCCGTTTAATATATTGCTGGGATTTGTAGTCCTCTATAGCCAGTTGCCATTCAGCATTGCTGTATAATGCATCGCTGAGATTTGTAGTCCTCTATAGCCGGTTTCCATTTGGCATTACTGTATAATGTATTGCTGGGATTTGTAGTCCTCTATAGCTGATATTATTCTGCATTGCTGTATAATGTATTGCTGGAATTTGTAGTCCCCTATAGCAGGTGCCATTCTGCATTACTGTATAATGTATTACTGGGATTTGTAGTGCTCTATAGCTGATGATATTATTCTGCATTGCTGTATAATGTATTTCTGGAATTTGTAGTCCTCTATAGCAGGTGCCATTCTGCATTACTGTATAATGCATTGCTGGGATTTGTAGTCCATCTACAACTTAGAGTCAGTGGCAGAACTACAAGGATTGCAGCTGTGACCCGGCCCTGGCGCTCCACCACTTTCCTAAAATCATTGATCTGTATTGTTTTGGAAAAACTGCCACATGAAACTAAAAAAACAAAAAATTATCAGTTATTGCCATCAGTGAATACTTGAGGGAAAAGTACTCGGTACTCGTATTTGGTCTGGAAAAAAGGGTATTGGTGCACCCCTACTTGACATTAATGTATAATTTAATTGAAGAACTGTTGTGACTGCTAAATTTCTACTTTAGGGTAGGCACAATATTGTACTACACAGGTTACCATATTTTATATTTCTAGGTAGAGTATGTAAGAGAATTTCAGAAAGGTTAAATGTGTTCTGGTTACTATCTGATCTGTAAGTGGTTGTGCCCTTTTCATTCATCCATTCTCTGTAATAAGGTCAGGAGAGGAGAGGAGTGCAAATAAATGCATGATACAGACTGTCAGTGGCGATTTCAGCATCCGTTTCTGTCATATTTTTGACCAAGCAGCAGAAGAGCTTGATAAAAGATGACTTCTGCTCATGTGGGAACAGAGAGGGCAATATAAATAAGTGCTGAATGCAATAATAAAAATTCCTTCAGGCAACTCCATCTGTTGTAATATGAAGAAAAGGGGCAGTGCTTGCCGCAGGGTGAAGTCAGCCATCTGAAGATCATTTGCTGCCTTCTGCTGTCTTCTTCAATGGAATCATAGCACGCTGCTTATCGGCTCTATGGTACTGATCTGTCATAGTGGATCCATATCTAGTCTATGCATATTAGCATAAGCTGCTTTCAAGCATTACAATGGTCAAACGTGTCATAAAAATACTTGCAAATCAATTCATATTTCAAAAACACATGTCATGTTGCTGGATATTAAAAGATTAGGATGATGGAATTCTGAAGAATATGTTGGAGTCAGTAGTTATTTATTGTAAACCTATTGTCTCATGAAAGCTGTTTAAAGTACCGGCGTGCATAAAATGCAGGCTTTTAGAGGTCCCTGCATGTAAACATCACTGAAACCTGGGGCACCCTATTATGCATATATTCCCAGCCTAGAGAACTGTTTGCCTTTTCCAGCCTCCTGCACGATGCTACAGCCCCATCATGGTAATGGGTAACCTCAGTGGTCAACAGTGAGCTGTGGGAGGTGTGGGTGGTGGTGGCCTCAGCACTTGACTTTACCAGCAGCTGGAATCTGCATAACAGAGGACTTGGCGTTTTGAAGCACCTAGAGCATTCATGAATATAGTTAAACACACAGTATGTAACTGAAGGTAAAAGTACTTACAAGGCAACAGATTTACTTTAAAGAATTGATATGGAGTCAACTGGCCTGCTTTATGGTTGTAAGTGTTACTGCTTAAAACAAAGCCGCTATTATCTCCCAAAGTTAGGAAAAAGGAAATTACATCAGTGTTTCATGCAGTATCCTCTCAGCTAATAGCACACAATTTGGCAAACTATTTCCTAGAAGAAAAAAAAAGCAGTTGAGATAATTTTTATAACCAGGACAGGCACCAAATACAATTTCATCTGTGCACTAGGGAGAAACTGATGCAGCATCCCCCTGACCCCCCCAAAGGCATGTGAGTGACCCCAGAGGCAGGGGGGGGGGGACTAGCATTTCACTGCAGGGGTAAGTCCTTGGCTGCTTGTGAGGTGTGAATCACAGATGGGTGGCAATCATTTAAGGTCTTTCAAGCATTCATTTTAGCAGCTCACAAGGAGAGGGGGTAAGGGCGTCAGACACCCAAAACACGTAAAGACTACAAACTCTACTTCCATTCTCCACAGGCATGAGGACCTTTAAGTCAGACAGGCATCCTGGAATTCTAAAGCACTTGACTGTGAAGCAGACATTGCACAAAACTCCCTGGGAGAGATACTAGACTGACACCTGGGGTTCCTTCCCAGGATCAGCTCCACTCCTTGGAACCTACGTCCAGCAAGGCAGTGTAAGCTTAGGTCCAAACCCAGACCTTACAGCATAGCACACTTGGCCACCCTAGGCATCAAGCCTAGGCGGTCAGGATCAGTAACACACACCTTCCACCAGGCAGAAGCCCAGAGGGCATAGACATTAAAGCAAGGTCAGCCCCATTTTATTGTATCTTCCCCAGCATGCACCACTGGCAATCAACATCCCAGTGGTTGGCCAGGGAGACACAGATGTTCATAACACAGAGTGTTTGGTTCTTCTAGCTCTATTGCCAGGGTCACACCCCAGCAGCAGATAGAAGCAAACAACTGAGGTTAGGGCAGACCAAATGAGCACAGGATTATTAATCAGCTTAAACTATCTACAGTCCAGCAGAACTAAGTTTTAAGAGTGATCTCACTTAAGGCAAGGTGTCTGCACTTATAAAGGTCAGGGACATTTGCAAATATGCAGAACACATTTAAAGTACAAAACATTTGCAAAACAAAAAACATTATATTTATTACAGTTATTATTATTATTAAAATGTGTTAACTATATAAATATTAAACCAATAGAATATAATACATAATAGAATAATAGATTTACTTTAATAAAACTTAAACCCCTTAAAGACCAAGGCCTTTTTTCCTTTTTGTTTAAATGTTATAATAGTTTAGGTGTGAAAATTACTTCAAACCCCCAAACATTATATATTTTCTGAAAGCCAAGACCCTGTAGAATAAAATGGTGGCACTTGCAATTTTTTATGCTGCACAACTCAAACCCAGAAATTAAGTGAAAAATGCACTTAAGTTAAATTTAGTGCCCCCAAAACAGGGGGTGGGGAAATTTAAAATGTGTATTTTATTATTTTTACATTTATTTTATTTAATATTTTTAAAACAGTTTTTTTTCAATAAACTTTAATTGCCATCACATAAGGGGGCTTACAAGCCCCCCATGTGATAGAATTATGACAGGTCCTCTTTAAGGTGATACTGGGGTTCCAAAAGACCCCTAGTATCCCCTTTCCACTTTAAATAAGCTATTGAATGCAGATCACACATCAATAGCTTATTGCTCGACTTCAGGAGCCCAGCACTGACAGCTATGGGACTGGACGTGATGTAATACTCATCGCTCCCGGTCCCATATAGAGGGGAGGAGATTGGTGAACGGAAGTTCCCAAAATCCAGCCAACACAGGCCCTTAAATACATTACAGTTATCTGAAATATATGGGCATATGATTGGTCACAGTTATTAAAGGATAAGTGCCCTTATCTTTTACTACTCCTGCTTTCTTCCTTTACTGGTTTGGTCCTAAAGCTGGCCATACATGGTAATTTTTTTTGTTCAACCTGTAGGCTGAACAAAAAAAAAATATAACAGACTCCTCCATCCATGGTAAACAGCATGGATGGACAAATCTTCCTCTGGGCTATTGTATTCTGACAGCGGTGGACTTTTCAGATTGAAGGATGCTGGACAGAAGGGTCAGGCCGACAAGACCACCTACTGAACGAATTTTGGCTGGTTCATCAAGAACAGGACGAAATCACGCCCAGCTTACCTTATACAGTCACCTCGCTCCTGCAAGATTTTCGTTGTACGGCCCACCTCTAATGAACTCTGCTACATGCACTAGAGGACTGTGGCCTCCCTTCACTTCACCTGTCTGAATGTAAGGCTGTAGCCAGGCTTTTTTTGTCCAATAGCAGTTTGGCTGTGTAGGAAGGTCACTCATGGTGCCTATATGCTGACCACACAAACAGCAATGTCCAAACAATTTCAGACACTTTAACCCTGCTTTAAATTGCAAAAACAAATGGATTAAAAGGAGAACTATGGGGTAAGTGTTTTCCCTATAGTTCTCCTAAGGGTCATGGGCGGACACAAACAAGCATCCTCCAGTGACCCAAAGCTCAGTATACCACGAGCTACAGCTTGCGGTATACGAAGACCGTCGCAGTCGGGACAGATCCCGACATTACTGTCGAGATCCACCCAGCTGTGTGATTGACAGCTGGCTCTGCCTATCTAGAAGCAGAGCCAGCTGTACCCACCCCCTCCCCCGTCCCTTCCACCAGTCAGCGCTGGAGGATCGGAGCAGGAAGGGGGGAATCCCTGCAGGGAGCCGTGAGTGACAGTCACGGCTCTCTGCAGGGACATGATCGAGAAGTGAGGGAGCGACGGTATGTGTTTGCTCACTTCCCGATCTATTGAGCCGACTTGTTACAGTTTTATTATCACACGTCGATTTGAACTATGAGGTGAGTGAAAATCACTCACTTCATAGTTCTCCTTTAAAGGCTGGTTGAATTTACCCGAAAACTCCAGTGTGGCCAGCGATCAGCTTTGAGTCTACTTTAACAGCATAAGAAACAGTCAGTGAGGACTCCAAATTTAATTCCCGTTCACCATCAGTGCCTGGGATCTTTGCAAACCAGTAAGTGTGAATCTAAGGGGCCTGACAGCAAATGTATAAAGACAGCACAGAAGCATGATATAGAACATATCGAATGCTACAGGCAAGCCTCAACTGCAAAGCATTTCTAGAATTCTAATACCTTTTCTACATCTGGATAAAAGATAAAAGTAAGCCTTGATCATAAATATGGCTCAAGGTGCACGTGTTTTTTCCCCCTTTTAAAATCAGATTTAAAGCTGAAGGAATATATAAAAGACAAAGGTTAATGCAGCTATGTTTTTATTAATAACACTTTAAATAGCTGTTTTATTTTTCTTTAATAGAACTAGTATAAGTACCTACATTTGACTTTGTATCTGCACTCTTGCAATCTTCTATATAGCAACAAGGAACATGCTGTAAGGATGAGAGGGCAGACTGAGTACAGGGACAACTAAGTAACTTTGCAGTTAAAGGAGATCTATGAGGTGAGTGATTTCCACTCATCCTCATAGTTAGAGCCGACATGTGACAAAGAAGATGTCACACGTCGGCTCTATCGATCGGGAAGTGAACAGAAACATGCAGCCGATCCGCTCACTTCTCGATTGTCTTCCTGCAGTGAACGGTGACTGTCAGTCACCGATCCCCACAGGGATTCCCCCCTCCCCTCTCCGATCCTCCAGTGCTGAGTGAAGGAACAAACAGGGGAGAGGGCGGGTGCAGCTGGGTCTGCCTCTAGATAGGCAGAGCCAGCTGTCACTCACACAGCTGGGTGGATCTCGACAGTAATTTCGGGATCCGTTCCGGCTGCAGCGCTCACAGTATAGCGCAGGCAATAGCCCATGATATACTGAGTGTCTAGTTATATTCACCTCGGAATGTCCCTCAGCGGTCTCATGTCCAATACACTGTACAGAACGTGATGACTCAGAGGACCTTAGACCACTGGAGCGGAGGGGGAACGAGGCTGAAGGGACCGGTCTAGCAGCCAGCCAGCCATCTCCGAGGTTCAAATGAGCACTTAACCCTTGCAGTGCGAGGGTAGCCCCACTGCAATGGTTAAGAATAATTATGCCCAGAGTTCTTCTGTAAATCAGCCCCCTTATATGTATTACAAG
>NW_017306391.1:1723510-1753555 GCF_000935625.1 Nanorana parkeri
AATCTGGCCATTTGGTTTATATAAAACTTTCACATTTACAGAGTGTTATTTTTTACTTCTAGGTAATCTTTTCTACTTTAAGAGAATTCTTAATATCTGTAACCCATTCTGTCAGATACAGTGGAAACGAGAATACTTATTTACATGCTATCATCTTTCTTGCCAAGAGGAAGTTCCTGGTGAGGGCTAGAGATATATATTCATATGGTGAATTACACTTCAGGGTGCCTGCACTTCATACCTGCCAGCAGCTTCTAGTATTCTTAAAATAACAGAGTTTCTTTACTGTTATGATTCTATTTTTCCAATACCAAGGTAGTTCAGCCACTACCACAGTATGTGTATCTTCATGCCTACACCATGAACAGCCGGGTGAATGTCTTAATTCCAGAATATATTTGTATAACATTTATTATAAAAGCTGGGCTGGTCTATGGGAAGCAGTTAGTGAGATCTGGGGGATGGTTTGGTGGATATCTGATCATATCTTAGTTTAACTTTTGAATCAGTTTAGAATTCACTTTGAAATAAGTAGATTTGGCAATAATGGATATAAAGGGTGCCCTGAGGTTTATCTAATTCCTTAAGAAGAACTCTTAAGAATTAAATCCTTACTACACTCCAGAATTTCTGCACTCAATTTTCCAGAACGTGTCTCCAGACTGCTGGAGGGGAGACGGCCAGATAGGATCACTATACCATATTTTTTGGTCTTGTCCCCGACTGCATACTTTCTGGAGAACGGTACAGGATACTTTGGAACGGCTGTTGCAGACATCCCTTCCCTTAACACCTATTAATTACCTGCTGGGTCTTCCGTTCCCGCACCTTAATAAACACGACCGCAAACTGGCCTCCCATGTATTGACAGCGGCACGTTGCCTTATAGCTTTACAATGGAAGCGATTATTGCCCCCCACCGCAGTGGAGCTTTACCAACGTATTAAAGAGGTGCAGGGTTTGGAATACTTAACAGCAAGTTTGAACAATATGATACCGACCTATGAAAAGATTTGGAGTGTTTTGAACTCTATGGAGGATAGATTATTGATACCGTGATAACGAGCTATTTGTAGTACAGGGAGGTGGTGGTGGGCTCTGGACAGATGGGAACCGATATAGGCTCTTTGAATCAAGGTGGAGAATAAAAAGGGAACACAGGGGGTGACTGGACCCTAGGCCAGGTTGCCGGATGCCATCTTTGACAGGGTGTAATTTTTGTATTAGAGTGGAATGAGGCAATTTCCAATTTTATCTCTGTTTCTTTTTTTTTTCCTTTTCATTTATATTATTTTAATTTTGGTTATGTTTATGTTTTTGACCTTGCCTTATACGTACACTGTATTTGAAGTATATAGTTTAACACTGTTTTATGGTTACCTTTTGCTTTGCAACTTTGGGTTATACAATTCTTCACCCATTGTAGAATGAAACAATGGGAGCTGTGAAAAAGCTATTCTGAAAAGTTTATATCCCTTGATACTCCTATGCTATTGTTTTGCATAGCGGATTTTACTGTGTGCAGTGAGGAATACTAGGCTATGAGTACAACTTTACAATGTGGAAAATTGTTTAGATAATTGTATATTTTCAGATATCTATGGTTTATTCCTACTACTAAACCTGTAATGTTTTGATTCCACTAAACTGAAATATTGTATACCGTGTACAACAAACAAAATAAAAAATTGTTATTCATAAAAAAAAGAATGAAATCCTAACTCCTGCAGTGGGCTACCCTTGCACTGCAAGGGGTAAGTGCTAATTTTGTCCAGGGAACTAAAATAACAAAGTTATACTCTCCCGAACTCCTAGACCGGTCCCTTCAGCTTCGCATCCACTCCACTCCTGCAGTCTAAGGTCCTGTAAATCATCACATCCTATACGGCGTATAGGACGTGAGGACGCCAAGGGACATTCCATCGCTGAAGCATAGAAGGAGAGAGGCTGAAGGGACCAGTCTAGGGCTGCATTCAAAGATCGCGTTTGTGGTTCCCGCACAGTTTTCCGTGCGGGACGAAAACACTAATGTTTTTCAATGCACAGATGGCGCTCGATTTGTGCCGTGCGCTTCCCACAATGGTGTAAGCGATGCACATTGAAGTGCATTGTTTTTTTTTGTGTTTAGGGCAGCTCTGCGTGTACCCATACAGCCGAATATGTGCGGATAGCCGCTGAGGTGTGAATGGAGCCTAGGACGTTGGGAGAGTATAACTTTGTTATTTTAGCTCCCTAGACAAAATGAGCACTTACCCCTTGCAGTGCAGGGGTAGCCCCACTACAAGAGTTAGGATTTCATTCTTAAGAGTTCTTCTTAAGGAATTAGATGAACCTCAGGGCACCCTTTATATCCATTATTGCAAAATCCCCTTCTTTAAAAGTACATACTAAACCGGTTCAAAATTAAACTAAGATATGATATATGCGAAGATTTTATTTTCCTAGTACAAATAAAAGGCAACATTTTTTATTTTTTTACATTTGGCTAGAGTGGTGAAGAGTCAGAACCACTGTCATGTTTTTATTGTTGACCCTTTTAGGGAGATTCACCCCCTAACTGTCCTGATGACTAATGTCAATGGAAATGAAAGTGAGGTAAAATCCCAAATGTTGAATTGACACCAAAACAGGAATAGAGGTGAAATCTTCCAATGGACATTTGTTACCGTGACAGCTATCTAAGAGTACATTTCCCTCACAAAGGAAAAATATCCTTTAACTTCCTGCTGAGCCTGCCAGGCAGGAAGTGAATGAGATGGCATATATAAAAACAGACAGCGCTTTTAACCCTCCCCCCACTCTATTTAAAATAAAAATGTAACGTTTGGGCTTATATATACACGTTTAAAACACAGGTGTGTCTTTATACTACATACCCTCTACAGGTTCCCCTAACCCTTAACTATCCACTGTACCAAAAATCAGACTTCCAATGCAGCACATATATTGCCTGTTCCATCACTGTACCGGGCAGTGCATACATCCAATTTTCTCCTGTTGTCTGTCCTGCAGTTCACAGGTGCAACTACAAGCTCTATAGCAGGGGTCTCAAACTCAATTCACTCGGGAGGCCACTCGACACATTTTTTTCTCCCATAGGGGCCGCTTGCCAAATTTCATACTTAAAAAATAAAATTTAACTATATCCGGCATGGTACAACTGACCCCAATACACACACAATAAGGCCACATTCATATCTGTAGGTTTAGGTGTGATTAGGGATTCCTGCATCAGGAACCTGCATTTTCCAGCAGCAGGAATCACTAATCTGGTGTTTACAAGCGGCAGGTCAGGTGACAGCAGCTCCATGATCAGGTGACAGCAGCTCCATGTAAAAGCCTGCACGCCGCATGTAATGGTATGTGATATAATTACATGTGATTAGGAATCAATTACTATCCCCCGGGCACATCGATTGTGCATCCAGGGAGTGTTTTCTAACCGCATCTAATCATATCACATATGATTACATGTGGCGTGCAAGCGTTTACATTCAGCTGCTGTCACCTCATCATTAACTTTAATTGGTGACAGCTGCTGCTTGTAAACGTCAGATTAGGGAATCCTACTGTAGGAAAACGCCAGTTCCTGACGCAGGAATCCCTAATCGCACCTAAACTTACAGGTGTGAATGGAGCCTAATTCTCCAATTTAGCGCACTTTCCAGTTCAGCTATGTTGTCCTAGATTGTTCAGTTCTCCTGCCTTCTTCAAACTCTTCACCCTTTTGTGAATAGCCCAGTTAGTGTATTTTTTTACTAAAAATATAAATGTTATAAATATTTGTACAAACATCATGAAATATGAAAAACTACATTTTTTTTATTCTACAGGTAATCTAATTTCCAAAAATGTATAGTTTTGGTAATATTTAGTAAATTTTTAAGATAAAATTGGCATCTTAGTACAGTATGGGCGTGAAAAATCAGTTTGGTGAAAGGTACATGGAACACCCATGACACTGGGGTCACGGAGCATTATAGAATAAATTGTTTTAAAAAAAAGGAACAAGCAGAAAATGATTGCTCTCAGCTTGTCTCTCTCCGATTAAAAAATGTCTGTAAGAAGCAGAAAGAGGAGGAAGAGGGAAAATTACCCATTTCTTTGACCATTTAGCTGTGTGTGTAATTTGAACTAGGGGTTTTGAGCTCTTTATAGTGATTATCATGGGATAAGTGTAAAGGCTGCCACTGGATTGAGCGCTTCCTTCTGAAAATGTTAGATGCCTGGCTGTGTCTGACTTCAGGATGTTTCAGTCCCAGAACAATCATACTATAAATGTCAGAACTACTTATCTGTATACCTGTCAACTTATCAGAATGGCAACCAATGAACAAGCATTCTCCAAGGAATTCATTAACCTCTCATAATGGTTTCCCTTTAAACAACAGGTTTATTTGGCAAAGTAGTTAAAATTAGCCGGTAAACAAGTGAAAAACAGGTCAACAGCAGCTCCACCTTCTGGTTGCACACACACACATATATATTATTTATATATATATATATATAAATATACCATATTTACTTAAACTAATTCTAAAAAAATAAAAGTTTTCAGTTGTGAACATTATAAT
Source organism: Nanorana parkeri (assembly GCF_000935625.1). Lineage (NCBI taxonomy): Eukaryota > Metazoa > Chordata > Amphibia > Anura > Dicroglossidae > Nanorana > Nanorana parkeri. The sequence continues at coordinate 1,728,085 of NW_017306391.1, forward strand.
ATATACATGAAACGCTACACATACCAATGCTTTAATTGCATAAAATGCATTATTTCATGCTTCATGCTAATATACTTGGAAACAAAATGTTTCAGTATTGACAAGTAAAACTGGTCACGGAATCCTGTTTTTAAATGTAAAAAATAAATAAATGACTGCAGCTGACAGTGAACCTAATGCACCGATTTCAAACAAGTATAGCTGGAGTCTACCACTTCAGCTGCTCTCAAACTTTTTCGCTTCTTGAATGTTTAATTTCCTATGCTTGCACTTCTGAGGACATCTGATCCTTCATATAACTCTGCCTAGTTCTGATTGAATTAAGGGATTTTGTTTCAGTCTTTATCATTCTTGTAATTGAAGACACCAAGCTGAAGGATGTAGCCCTAAATAACCCTATACCTCTCAGTATCGCAGGCTCCCTTTATTTGATAATAAAACTTCCTAAAGACCTATTGTATTTCAGTTATTCTTCCCTGGCCCCTCAGTTAACACATTCACTGCTGCGGGAAGCCTGTAACAAGCATGGTATAAAACCATGTTTGCATATCAAAGACATAATTCCACCTTTGATTTCTGGTGGTTAGAGGTGTGAACAAAATTTTAGAAACATTTATAATGTTCCAGATGCATTTAGAAGAAAAAGTAAAGTAAAACAGTAGTCCTTTTTATCCATGTTGATCTGTCACGTGTCCTACCTGATGTCAGCCTGCCCCAAAGTCTTGTAATAAGATCTTTTGGAAATATTGCTGTAACTGGAGCTCTAAATAAACTAGAGAGACAATGTAACTACAGTTTAACCAGATGTGTTGAGTTATTTAACTGGGGAACAGTGAAAAAGTAAGGTACTCTGGCCCCTTACGTTCCTTCCCAAATAGAGGCACATAAGACCTGGCTCCTAAATCCTTAAGTATTGAATATCACCAATAGGTCTACAGGAATCTGGAATCAAATACCCAACCTCAGATTACATTACAGTTTATGCAAGAAGCATCCCTAGATAATTCTGACAGATGAGACCCATCATATAGATCAATCACTCACTAGTAAATTTTATGGTCTGTGAAGTGGTCTAAGTTCTGAGACTGGTACTGGTAAGATGAAGAGGAATGTACAAAGACACAGAGTCCTGCTCGAAATGTCAAAGTGATAGAATGAACTTTTAACAATGCATCTGGCTGTAGAGATCCAACCTTCTTCCTCCCTCTGCTGAAACATGAGACACTGCACAGATTTTGTTTCTACATTATACAAACATTATACATTATACAAACTAACCACTGCAAGGTTACACCGAGCACTTTCAAATCCAAATAAAAATTATATCTATTCTGAAATGCCAGAAAGAATACAGAACGCAATCACACAGATCAGTGATATCTTATAAAATTATGTGCCATTCTCACACTTTCAAATAAGAATGTATATTTATACCAGAAGTTAGAAGCCAATGAGCCCATGTGATTAGTTGAAAACAGCATAATGTTTAGGGGCACGCAAAACATCTGCTCTATTTGCACGATGTGCGAGTGCGAATATCACAGCAATGCAAAAAATATCACTATAGTTAGCTGCAGGGAAGATGACGAAAACGGCATCAAGCTGGTTACATAATGCAGAGAATATAGGAGTAAAACTGGCAGTGCAGGAGACGCAGGGGCTTGCAGTGGAGTTGATTAGACAATTTGAGCAGAGGAAGGAAATGGTTGATTTTTATCCCTCTTAACCCTAAGTAAATGCACATCTTTTACTTTATAGTCCCATTGAGCACTGGTAGATAGTAGGCTATATTGTACAACTAAAAATTATCCCTTTTAAAATCAGTGGCAAGGGGCCAATTCTGCACACCTAGTAATTGTCCCCTTGACCAGTGGCCTATATTGAAAGACCAGTGGTGACCAGTGGCCTATTCTGCACACCTTATAATTGTTCCCTTGAACAATTGGCCTACATTGCATACTCGAGATCCACAGATACCAAGTACCGTATTTGGTATGGGTAAAATACTGATACTTTTCCAGCTCCATTGCAAGACTAAACTAGAGCTCAGCCAGGTTGGATGGTGACTGTGGGTGGACAGCCATTTTCAGGTCTCTACAGAGACGTTCAATAGTGTTCAAGTCAGGGCTCTGGCTGGGCCACTCTAAGACATTCACAGAGTTGTCCCTAAGCAACTCCTGTGTTGTCTTGGCTGTGTGCTTAGGATCGTTTTCATGTTGGAAGGTGAATCTTTGGCCCAGTCTGAGGTCCTGAGTGATGTGGAACAGATTTTCATTGAGGAAATCTCTGTACTTTGCTCCATCCAGCTTTCCCTCAACCCTGACCAGTCTCCCAGTCCCTGCTGCTGAAAAACACCCCTACAGCATGATGCTGGCACCACCATGCTTCACTTTGGGGTGTATTGGGCAGGTGATGAGCAGTGCCTGGTGTCCTCCAGACATAGCGTTTAGAATTGAGGCCAAACAGTTCAATCTTGGTTTCATCAGACCAGAGAATCTTGTTCCTTTCATGTGTTTCCGTCTAGCCTTTGACCTCATGGCTTTTGCGCTGATACAGTATCTATTGTAAGCTGTGAGGCCTTCTATAGAGAGGTGCGTGCCTTTCCACATCATGTCCAAGCAATTCAATTTACCACAGGTGGACTTCAATCAAGATGTAGAAACATCTCAGCAACGATCAAGAGAAATGGGAGGAGCCTGAGCTAAATTTCAAGTCTTGTTGATATGCCAATGTGATATTTCAGTTTTTCCCTTTTCATACATTTGCAAACATTTTAAAAATTCTGTTTTCCCTTTGTCATTATGGGATACTAAATGTAGATTAACCCTTTCACGACTGAGCTCTTTTTCAGTTTCTGTTAGTTAATGACTGAAGCCCTCTTTACATTTTTGCCGTGTGATTCTTCCACGTCAATATTATACTAAGTGCACCCACACATATTATATATTGGATTTTTTTTAGAGGACATATAGGGCTATATATATAAATCACATATGTGTGCCTAACGCCTCACTTGGTAATAAAATATAAAAATAATTATGGAGGAAAAGACGTAAAAAAAAACAAAATTTTCCCCAGTTTTGATTATAATTTTTTAGAAAAATAGCACAGCTAAAAAAAATGCATTAAAATAAAGACTTTGTTTGTCCTTTATTTGTAAACACCTCACATCCCTACGATTTCAGATTTTTTTCTGTACTTTTCAGCCTAAAATTAAAAGTTAACATTTTTCTTAAAGTCAATAGTGGTTAGGTTAGTGGCATACAATGTCACACTTAGTGACAGCAACATACTTTGAACATCACTGTCATGAGGGCAGTGGTGTATTTAGGTTTGGGGCTGCCCTAGGCAAGACAAAACTCGGGCGCCCCCCCACACACACTAAATTTACCCCACCCGGCTGTGGTCTCAAGTGGGCTCTACAGGATCTGCGGTGGGCTCTACAGGATCTGTGGTGGGCTCTGCGGGGTCTCAGGTGTGATATTAAGGATCTCTGGTACGCTCTGCAGGGTCTCAGGTGGGCTGTGAAGGATCTCTGGTGGGCTCTGCAGAGCCCACCATAGACCCCGCCACATATCCTGCAAAGCCCACCTGAGACACGGCTGAGCCCTTCACAGATCCTGCACAGCCCCCCTGAAACCCTGCAGTCTCAGGGGGCTGTGCAGGATCTGTGGTGGGCTCTGCCCACCATAGACCTCGCAGAGCTCACCACAGATCCTGCAAAGCCCCCTTGGGACCCAGAAAAGCCGCCCGCAGATCCTGCAGGATCTCAGGGGGGCTCTGCAGGATCTGTGGTGGGCTTTGCAGGCTGCAGAGCCCCCTATGAATCCTGCAAATCCCCCCTGAGACCCGGCAAAGCCCCCCAAAAGGTCCTGCAAAGCCCCCTGAGACACGACAAGGGCACAGATCCTGCAACCTGGGGTTGTGCAGGATCTGTGGTGGGCTTTGCAGGCTGCAGAGCCCCCTATGGATCCTGCAAAGCCCTCCACAGATCCTGCAGAGACCCCCTGAGAACCTGCAGTCTGCAGCATCTAAGGGGGGTTGTGCAGGATCTGTGGTGGGCTTTGCAGGCTGCAGAGCCCCCTATGGATCCTGCAAAGCCCTCCACAGATCCTGCAGAGGCCCCTACGGATCCTGCAGAGCCCACCAAAGGGTATTGCACAGCCCACCTGAAACTCTTTGGTGGGCTGTGCAGAATCTATGCTGGGCTCTGCCAGCACAGTCCTCTTACCTTGCATGGCCTGACCTCTTTGGAACACGGCCTCCTCATCCTTGGCCCGGCCTGCGTGTCATCTTCGCCACCCGACTTGAGCTCCGTCTTCGCCCCCCGCCTCTTCCGTCTCAGGGGCCACTCATCCATCACTGTACCGGCCAGTGCATACATCCAATTTTCTCCTGTTGTCTGTCCTGCAGTTCGCAGGTGCAACTACAAGCTCTATAGCAGGGGTCTCAAACTCAATTCACTCGGGAGGCCACTCGACACATTTTTTTCTCCCATAGGGGCCGCTTGCCAAATTTCATACTTTAAAATAAAATGTAACTATATCCGGCATGGTACAACTGACCCCAATACACACACAATAAGGCCCCTTTCATATCTGTAGGTTTAGGTGCGATTAGGGATTCCTGCATCAGAAACTTGCATTTTACTGCATTAGGAATCCCTAATCTGGCGTTTACAAGTGGCAGCTGTCACCCATTCAGGTTAATGATCAGGTGACAGCAGCTCCATGTAAACGCCTGCACACCTTAGGTTATATGATTACATGCGGTTAGAAAACACTGCCTGGATGCACAATAATTGCGCCCAGGGAGAGTGATTGATTCCTAACCGAATGTAATATAGATAGATAGATAGATAGAGAGAGAGAGAGAGAGAGAGAGAGAGAGAGAGAGAGACACTATAATATGAAAAAGGAATAATTGATAAAAATCAATTATCAGGAGGTGAGTGATTAGCCAATTATTCATTCATTGTATCAAATCAGCACCATATGCTGCTACTACATACTGCTCAACTCCTATTGATGAGGTGAGGGTGACCAGCTGCATCTGATTGATTGGTCTTGGTTTGTGGTCACATGTTGTTCACCCACTCTATTTGTATCTTGTTTCATAACTTGTTAGCTCTGAGCAAGAGGGAATATCTCCCGAAATGCAGCAGCTAGCTAGGTAGCCTCTGCCTTGACTTATTTTTTTACAGATAACACAATATTAGGTTATGGGTCCCATCATTTTTGTCCATAAGATTTTCATTTATTTAATTTAAAATATTCTTTTGAATTAAAATCAAGTCTTATTTTTATTAAATATGGGACAATGATGCACTCCATTTACTTTAATCAGTTTCAAGTTATTTCACAGAAAATTGTGGGTTCTTTTTTCATAGAAGGGTACCAACAAATGTATCCACCTCTGTATATTACATGATTTATAATTCCATTATTTAGATGTCCTTCCAAATACACAAGACCATTATGTGTGACTACAACTCACAATGCTTTGGCTCATACTAAAATGTTTTAGGACCGGCACACTATTTGCATTCACTATACAAGGTTCTTAAATCAGATCTGTAAGTGCATTAAACAGACACAAATTGATCTGTGAATGAAATCAATCAAAGTTGGACGGTGTAAATTGACATGGATGCAATCATTGCAGCCGACTATTCCTTACAGACCATTTAGTTGTATCATTGTAAAAGCCATTTAACAACTGTCAGATAACACTGACAAAATGGAATGGAAGTGTTTCTCTGGCAGCAGCAACAAATACAATTTGTACAGAAAGGATACAATCCCATGCTATATTTGCATTAGTTTTGAGTACTGAAATGTAATCAAATGATCTCAGTCAGTGCACATAAGTAAAATGCAATTGTTGACCATAATAAACCTAATAATTATTACTTATGAAATAACCAGTTGTAGTGCAATTTATATGGCACCATCACAGCAACCTGGACATCTGTTTTATAAGATCGAACATATAGTATCTTTCATTAAATATAAAACAGCAGGATCAAGACACTTCTATGCAGGAAAACCCAGATGATGGATACACTTACTGTGCATAACCAATAAAAAATGTACCGGTTTATGGTTTTAAGCAGCAGTATATGGTGTTAAGCTTGGAAACCATTTACCAAGGCATGCAAATTTCAGAAATACACAATTTGGTGATTTTTTTCTGTCCAAAATATACATAACTTTTTTTTCTACATAATTATTTTAGACGTGTTAACAGTACACTCACATTGACATTGAAAATTAAAACTAAAGATCCATAAAGGGAGCATCTGCTGAGTAATTTAGTTAATTCAGAGATTATTGCAGGGTTGGACAAATCCCAGTCACTCTGGTAACCCCCTTCCCTGCAGTGTACCCTGCCTGGCTCGGCTCCTCCCTTCTTTGTGCTTGCAATCTGCTATGGCTCCATGTTCCCTCCACAACCGGCTGTCTCCTGCGTGCCCACCTGCTGCTTCCCCTTTCCCCTGGCCTGTACTGATGGTAGAGTCAGCAGGTTGTGGGACACAAAACAGAGCAGAATACCGGCATACAGTGGGGAGGATTCAGAAAGGTAAGCGGGGGATCGGTCTCATATTTGCCAATCCCTTCACTTTTCTCAATGAACACAGAAGGGTTCAGTACTGACCATTTTTGTGTTCAGTAGTAAGTGCTGGATGGCAGAGATGAGGAAGATTAGGAGATTTAGTGGTCTCTAGCTCTGTCTGATGCCCCCTGGTGGCAGTACTATTAAAAAACCAAAATAAAAGAACCTCCACACATACACACATAATATACATGTGCACAACACATATTGTGTTAATGCATGTTACACTATGTTAGTGCACTGCAGTACATCTACATACAAAGGACTCATTCACACCAGCAGACACAGATTTCGGTGCACATATTGTACGATGGTGTGCACTGTGGTGTGTTATTATATTATGTATTCCAATTGCTATATCATTTATAAACAAGATGAAAAGAATTGGTCTCAGGACCGAACCCTGGGACGCTCTACTCACAGCCTTACATCATTCCAAAAATTTGCTTTTTATCAAAACCCTCTGGATCTGCTCCTATATGCAGCTTTCTATCCATGTACATATACTGTAATTTCTTCAATGCCAACAAACCTTAAGCCCTCGTTCACACCTGAACGTTTTGTAGCGCGTTCTACGCTCGACGAACGCTGTACAAAACGCTCAAAAATATAAATCCCATTGTATTCAATGGTCTCGTTCCCACCTTGGCGTATTTCCGCCCGTCCCTAACGCGCTACAAAACGGCCCACGCCTGAAAAGGTACAGGTACTACTTTGGGCCGTTTTGTTGCGCGTTTCCATTGGGATACAGCCAAGTAGCCTTCGGAAACTCGCGACGGGCGCGCGTTTTTTTACCGCGAATCGCGGTAAAAAAACGCGCGACAGGCGCGCATATGCAATACGCCTAGGTGTGAACGGGACCTAATTGCTAAATCAAGCATTTGTTGGGTACCATATGGAACACATTAGCAAATTCCAGATAAACTATGCCCACTGGCCTCCCTTGGTCTGAATCACTGCTCACATCCTCATAGAACGTTAATAGGTTGGTCTGACAAGAATGGTTCTTCATAAATCCACACTGGTTGTTACATATACCATTTTCACAAGCAAATTGAATATAATCCCTTACCATTCTTTCCAATACCAAGCATACTATTGATGATAGGCTGACAGGTGTCCTTTAAAATTAGAAACAATTGTCTGGCTATAATTTGACTAGGCTCTTTGAGCACTCATGGGTGTAAGCCATTTGGCCCTGGAGATTGTTTTTGCCTTAAGTTTTTGTAGTCTTTTCTTTTAACCAGGATTTCTGTCAGTCACCGAGATACCTTCCTTCAGTACACAGTTTTTAGCATTACTGTTTGTTTATTAAACCTGTCTTTTTCCTCTCTACAGACTGAGGAGAAGAATATATTTAAAGTGACATTAAAGTATAATTTCTTTCCCTCCCCCAATGTTAGTGTAAGCACTTACCTTAAATGATGTCTCTTAATCCGATCTTCTTTCCTGTCCTTTTCATCTGTCCCTCCAGCGCTGACTCCTCTGTGCTTGCTGGCTCTTCCTGTCCCATGGTGTCTGCATGCCGATGCACGGCGTCCATAGACTTACCTTGTGTCTCTCCGTGTCTCCCGGCCGAAAATCTGAACTGCCCATGCGCCCGCCCCAAGAGCCTTTGCGGCCGCCTGAGATTTTCCAGATTTTCGGACGGGAGCGCGTAGCGAAGACACAGGTAAGTATTCACCTCTTTTAAAGCATTTTTTTTTCCTTTTAAAGTTTTTGCATATATCTACTGCATGCTAGCAGTAGATGTATGCAAACAAAACGTGCGGGTTTAATAACCCTTTAATACTTATGCCTTGTAACCAACATCCCCTGATCATTTATGGGGCCTATGTGTTCAGTCCATACCTTTTTACTATTGATATATTTGAAGATTTTGTCAGGTTTCTTTTACTATCTGTAGCAATATCTTTTTTGTAATCCTTTCAGCTGCCCTGATTGCACTCCTGCATTTTTTTGTTGCATTCCTTGTACTGCTGAAATGCACTTTAATTACCTCTGCCCAACAGCAAATACTCACCTTTTCTTCCATTCCCTGACACTTCATTCCACTGCTGAGAACATGAGAAATCAATCTGTGTAAGCTACGAATCAATCAAGTGGTAGTTTAAACAGGGCTATGGACTCCCACATGTGATAGTGTGGGTGTTTGGTTACTGGCTCAACACTGACACATGGGGGTTGATTTACTAACCTTTTAAACACACCACAAACGTGTATACACCTCTGTAGTGTGTTTCCTCCCAGCATGATCTATGGGAGGAATCGAAACACCTTTGTAGTGTGTACACACCCAGCAGGTGTGTTGTGCAAAGCCCTGCAATGAATTGCAAGGTAATGTGGTGTAAATTAGCTCTATGTTATGTTGCTTGCGTTGATGAATCCAGGAATGTAAATGCATGAGCTAACCATTTTTGTCTAAACTGTGAAGCAGCATTATATATGCAGCATGTGCATGATTTTTCCATATATGGCATTAGTGGAAATATGCTTTTAGAGACTTTTTGGTTGATAAATACGTTTTGCTGTGTGAAAATCACACACACCTGGTGTGTGTGTGTGTTTAGGTTAGTAAATCACCCCCATGGAGTCAGATGCTTCTCCACACCAGGAAATATCAAGTATTTTCTTTGCTTCAGGAAGCCGAATGGAGCAGTGGGGCAGTGAAGGGAAGGAAAGGAAAGGCTGCGTTGCCCTGCATTTAATTGAATCTATATTTGTTTGCTAAAGTACGCGTGTTACAATTTCTTATATATCAGCCAATAGATGGCATGGGTGCAAGAGCAGAGAATATGTACCTAGCCATGGAGAACAGGGAATGCACCCACTGGTGGTTCCTTAGGCATTTTTATTTGGACATAAAACACCTCAAATCCTAAATTTTACTAGCTGCATGACAACTACAAGCAGCAATAGCATTTAAGAAAATGTTTAAAAAAGAAATTAAAAAAATTAACAGCCTGTCTCAGAAAAATTAAAGCACTTACCTTAAATTATGTTTCTTAATCCGATCTTCTTCTTTTCTGTCTTTTTCCTTTGTCCCTCCAGCGCTGCTGCGGGTCTCCGATCCAGCACCGACTCCTCTGTCCTTGCTGGCACTTCCTGTCCCACGGTGTCTGCATGCGGGTGCACGCGTCCATATACTTACCTTGTGTCTCTCCTCGTCTCCCGGCCAAAAATGTGAACTGTGCATCCACCCGCCCCAAGATGCTTTGCGGCCGCCCGAGAATTTTCACATTTTCGGACGGGAGCGCGAGGGGAAGACAGTTTAAACCGCTTTTAAAGCGGGTTTTAAAAAAAAAACACTTTTTGCATATATCTATTGCTTGATAGCAGTAGATATATGCAAAAACAGCGGAGGGTTTAATAACCCTTTAAAAGCACACATAGCAGACCACTGCCAGTTTTCTAGTGATGTTGACCCAATACAAAGCAGGTGTCTCCAGTGTTTACATGCTTCTGCATCCTGAAAGCTACTAGATACAATGCCACATATTATAGCAGAGAAATCTTTCAGCTAGAATTTTGAATATAAAAGAGTGAGGAGGAAGGAATCTATAATGACCCAAAGAGTCATTGAACTCTGACCACTGTGAACTTAAGCTAGTCATACACTTATAGATTTTCTATAGATTTATTTATCTCAGCCTACTCAGATGGAAAAAGTGCAACAGATTCCTAAATCTACGCTAAACTTTGTGGATGGAGGAATCTCCCACTGGGCCAAGCTTCAGTATCTTGCTAGTCTGCCCTGTTGGCTCTCAAAATACATGAACAATCTGATTGGATGCAGGCATTGTTCAGGTATTTTGAGAGCCAGCGGAGCCAACTAGCAAGATACTGAAGCTTGGCCCAGCGGGAGATTTCTCCATCCACAAAGTTTAGCGTACATTGAGGAATCTGTTGCACTTTTTTCATCTGACCATAGAAAATCTGCAGATAATCTATAGGTGCATGGCCAGCTTAAGTCAGTCCTAGTCAGAAGACTAAGATTTGGATCTGGATGTATTAGGCTTTTGTGTCAGACTGCTAAAAAGACACTTGATCTATTTATACATTTTTTTCCACACAGTTTTCACCCAAGATTCACATATTTTAAATGGGATTTAATAGAAAAAAAATGCATATATCTTGAGTGAAGGTTGTTTGAATCTTGTGTGAAAACATCTATAAATAGACCCTTAAGTGTACTGCATTGCTTGCAACTGTTTGACAAAGGTTGGAAAACAGGCTTTCAATGATCAGAGGATAAAGTATAGGTATTTGGCACAGAGTTCAGTCATTCATCCCTTACCTCTGGTTTGCTGCAAAGTGCAAATTTAAGAACCTATTTAACTGTGTGCTGCTTGCCCTTTAATTGGGTCAATTTGGACCTCTGGATTTAAAAAGGAGGGTATCCGGATCCACTTGCATACACCTCGCTACTTCTTTCCCCTCACATTCCCCCTCTCTTTCTCTCTGCTCCTATCCCCCCTTCTTTCTTCTTCTCTCCCTCCTCCTGCTTTCCTCTTGAACCTCTCCCGAGTTGCTCTTTCCTTCTCCCGTTTATGGGGCTCAATACCTTGACAAACGCTTCTTGGAACTTGGTACTAAATATGACCTGTCTAGCAATGGCAATGACTACCGGCCTAGCCAATGTTTTCCCTGCTATTTGTTCTAAGATGCCTTACTGTACCAGTTAGGCTGGGTTCACACCTAGGCGTATTGAATATGAGCGTTTGTCGCGCGTTTTGCGATTCGCGGTAAAAAAACCGTGCGACAAACGCCCGTTTCTGAGGGCTACTTGGCTGTATCCCAATGGAAACGCGAGACCAAAACGCCCCAAAGACGTACATGTACTTCTTTGGCCATAGGCCGTTTTGTATCGCGTTCGGACGGGCGGAAATACGGCAAGGTGTGAACCAGACCCATTGAATACAATGGGATTTAGATGTTTGAGCAGGCCTTACATTCCTCATCTACCTTGCCTTGTGCCCTGTTTGCTAATGTTTATCTTTGTATTGTTTCTTTGAAAACATGTAAAATTGCAATACAGGTAATCTTTAACAAAAAAAGAACCTATGGCAATGGCATACATGTCTGCACAAACTAAAACTTCTCTCGTCTAGTTTATTCATTCTGTGATACAATCTAATTCCAGCTTGGTTTGAAGTCTCTTAACCAGTAAACATCTTCATTTATGTGACAAGTCTAGTTATCCTGCACTACTGAACCTTGTAACCAGTATCTTACACTGTGAGAAACTCTTCCGGGATTCTGAAATGAGTAATTAGGTGGAACATGTTCTATTTTCAGATGCTTGTTTCTTACTAATAGAAATAGAATAGAAGATACTATCAATAATGCTTCTTCAAATTAACACAGACTGCTGCCATAAATTTACATGTTCAAAAATGTTGTCAAGAGAATTTGGGGAATATAGCTGAAGGTTGGCAATATAACAGACAAAAATACAGGCATAATGAAGGTTCTAACCACTATTATTCATTTAATAATGGGTGGAGCTCTATTTTAAAGCTCTGTGTACAGGGGCTGGGACAGAGCTGGTACAGCCCTGCAGCTATAGATCACTTCTATAGTGATCTATTTCTGGTTGATTGCAGCCAGCAATTAATCACTATTAAAAGTGATATTCTGCTGCACAGCTGCATGCAGAGTCTAGAGCAGATCTCCACTGAACAGATTCAGGCTCCACATGAAAAAACAGTGTGAAAAAATTGTACAATGAAAAATATTGTAAAGAAGAAAAATAAATATATAGTATATACATGTACAGTAGATATATATCTGTATGTATATCCTAAAATTATTAAAAATAAAGTACTTCCTCTCCAAATTAATCCCCAGGATGCAACATCGTCGCATGATCTGTATGACATTTGCGTGTACTGCGTAAGCATCAAATGGTCAGGTAAGTGAACGCAATGTCATTTGAATAACGATCGCGTTTTTAGTTGATTATATTTTGGGGTAAATAGATAAGGGTCAAATGTAGGCTAGTATGTTGCGCTTGGTGTGCGTATTCAGCCTTATGTGTACTCTCATAAACCTTTGTATGAGAAGGTTAATCACCAATGATAAAACAAATCGTGTCTCTTGTGATACTATTTCAAAGTGCTTTTAGGATCTTTAAAAACGTGAAGGAGTGATTGGAACAACTAAATAGCTAATTAAATATTTGAATAAATAAATAAATAAATAAACCTTGCCTCGTCTGTTATTATTCAATCTCTACTGATACTGTGATAGTGGTTTATGTGTAAAAACCACACATATGTGGTCAGAATATCAACTGTGTATAAAATTATTTAATATATAGATATATAAAATTACATAAATATATAAAAATATAAATACATATAAATATATTTGACAACAATATAAATCACATTAAGCGATGTCAGTGTAAGAAAGTAAATCACCGAAGAAGAATTATTGAATGAACGGCAGAGTCCAGCAGAGATAGCGGCAAAATAGAAGGACCGCTTTCTATCCACTCTATTAAAGTACAGATATTTTGAGCATATAATTTCTTGGGGTCAGTCTGTACTATTCCACAATGTCTCAGTAAAAAATGTCTCAGTAAAAAATTGACTTCTGGGAGGAATAGAGTTCTTACGATCAGAACTACAAATGTTAGAGGAAAAAATGGTAAGTTGAAAATAAACAGATGTTTGTTACTTTTTTTTACCATAAGGTTGAATACGCACACCAAGCGCAACATACTAGCCTACATTTGATTACTTTGATACACATTGTTGCAGCTGGTTATTTAATTATACATCTATTTATTTATCTATTTAATTATTTCACATTTTCCTAGCGCAATCAATTTGGATAAACAACTAAATAGCTAAGGGTGCACCAATTAACTCAAACGTTGTGTTGGGAAAAATTCATTTGTTAAATCATACATACTGCATGTCATGTTACCCTCTGCACTCCACTCCTCTCCTGCATACATTGTTGTCCCTATGCAAAACCAGAAAGGGTTGCTTGTAGGATAGGGTCACCAGTACCAGAGATACCCTGACTCAAAAAAGAAGGGCTTTGACAGCCATGTCAATAAAATATGATGGCAAAACAGTCCTTGGAACAGAAACTCCTGATGATCTGACAGAGCCCATAGAGCATCTGCCAGTCTTATCAGATCAGCAAGATCCCAAGACGCAGACAAGAAAGATGTTGCACAGGAGGAAGGGCTTAGACCATGGTATAGTGATCAGAGTCACCAGAGTATCCAGTGCTTCCACTAGAGGATCCCTGGACATGGAGACAAACCTGTACAGCTTGTTGTTGAACCTGGAGACCAGAAGGTCCACATTTGGAGTTCCCCGCCTCTAACACCGGTCCTGGAACAGCTTCGGGTATAGGAAACACTCCCCCAGGTCAGCTGGGAAGTCTGCCTACTAATTCTCTGCACTTGGATGGAGTTCCAGGATTTTGATAGGGAAATTAATATGTGAATGATAAAATTCCCCAATTCCAGAGCTGGCTTCCTGAGTCACCAGGCAATGAACAACCAGGTGCTCAGTACCAAATAAATAGATCTGTCCAGGGACCTGATTGACTTGCCCCATGATGACAGAACATTATGTTGCATCGGTCTGGAGTAAATCTGGGCAAATGGAACTGTCTTTAAACATGCTACTATCAGGCCCAGGACTCTCATGCAAAAGCAGAGAGTTAGACTCCGGGATTAGAAAGCTCGAATCTGACACTGGAAAGTTTGAAATTTCTTTTGTGGAAGAAACACACAGGCCTGAGCCATGTCTAGGACTAGATCCAGTTACTCTAAATGAAGAGCTGGCTTCAACAATGATTTCTGAAAGTGCAGGATCTACCTGAACTGCTGCAACTTCTGGACAGTCAAACCACATTGTCCTAAAGAAGCATGCACCAGCTATTCCCTAGACAGGAAGTCATCTATGTATCCCACAATGGAGGAGGGGACAGGCAGCAAAATTCCAGTTTGTAGCCCCAGGATACTCCCTCTTGCATCCAAGCGTCAGAGATGTAAGTTGTCTCAGCACCCCCAACTCTGGAAAGTAGAGGCGCACCTGCATGCTGAAGAATGCTTAACTAAGAATTTGGCAGCCTGAATGCCAGACCTTCTAGGCAGCCTGTGAACCTATTTCATTTTATAGGGTTCACCAGCAGCTGTTGATAGTGGAAAAAAAATCTTCCAAACAGAGAACAGCAGAGCTGAAGAAGACACAGCCACTCTCCTGATGAAAACCGCAAAAAACTATGGCATGATGGTTGTGGGCATGGTCATCCTGTGCTGGCTAACTTTTTTTTTTTTTTTTGCCAGTGTTCATTTCTCCTGTAGGAGTCAGTATAACCTTACAGTCTAAGAACTGCCTCAATGGACAAGAAAGAATCAAGAATTATGGTAAATTCAGTGTGAATAGGTTTTCTTTTGACCATAAAATCTAGCCTGTGTAAAGCTCCAGTTGGTAAACGGCATCTATTAAATCTACTACTTCTATTTCATCTGTACATTATTCATAAGTTAACATAAAAAGACAGCAATTTTAATTAACTTTGGACTAAATATTTAGCAAGCTAAAGTGCAACAAGAGCAGAGCAATTAGAAGAATTATGAACATGTTATTTGTGTTATTTAAAAATCAAAGTGCTACCTAAGGCAATTATTTTTTATCCTCTTAATATCTACAATAAAAATGCCTCGGGGAAAATAATTGACTTTGCTAATTTTACCACTGACAATTATGAAATAGCTTTGCTTTTCATTATGGCTTTGGATATTCACAACTAATTGATAGTCCCAAGAGGGAAACTGCGAGAAATGAATCAGGGAGAGCACGATAAAAGGACATAGTAGCTTATTAGTACTAGAAATGTAACTTTGAACTATGCTTCTCAGAGAGGAGGAAATAAGAGAAACACATTTACATTGCCTTAGGCTATCTAAAAAAAGAAAAGTTTTGTGTTAAACTATAAACAAAAATTCTAAATGTTGCTTTTTACCAAACATGTCCAGTTAATGTGCATCTATTCAAGACTAGCATATTTTTTAAAATGGTGTATTGCTTATATAGGACACAATGTAAAATGTATATTTGATTTAAGATACAATAAGACTGGTGCCCTTGTGGGGGAAAAAAAATTGTAAAATCAGGAGGACTATTTGACTTACCTGTAAAATCCTTTTACAGGGTATATAGAGGTAATGTCAGGTTGCTAGGCACTGGTCAGAGCTGTAGGAGCCTATATAACCCATGCCACCATAGGAGATCCTCAGTTATTTTGCAAGCAATAGAGGATACAGACGGGAGGGTCCTGTGTCCTGAATTTTACTTCAAGAAAAGGATTGTACAGGTAAGTTAAAAAAATGCTATGTTCTTGACCGTACAAGGCAGGACACAGGGCAAATCAAGACAACTGGGATGTCCAAAAGCAAAAAAAGAGGGGAGGGCGACAACCTATCTCAAATCCCAAAGTGCACATTATTTTTATAAATTCTTTATTGAACAGTTTTATCATATAACTGCGATTTCACATTGAAAGTACTGAGAACTCAGATAACTGTAATAAGCACAGAGGCCAATCACGACTTTGCAAACATTGATTTAACGTCTAGCCCCCGCTTTCGCGGAGGCCTTGCCAATATGTAAATAGCTCGCATTGCCACCGTGTGCGGACCAGATGCGCTACCAGTGACATTCAGTGGTCCGCCCGACATGGCATGTCGTCCATATTGGGATCATCGCAGTGGTCTCTGATATAGGTCGGGAGGAGGGTGTGGGAAGGGAGGGCGACATACAATGGGTGGACAGGGGGTTTGGGGAAGGGAGGAAGCAGGAGGGGGGGAGCAAGCTAGGATCGTGACTGCTTTCCTCAGGAGGCCATGATGTGTTGGTATTCGGTTGTTGCAGTGAATTCATCCCAGTAAAACCAGGTGGTGGCGAATTTGGCGGAGGTACCCCTAATAGAGCTAGTCAGGTCCTCCATGGTTCTGATGTCATTCACTTTGGTAAACCAGAGCCTCACCGAGGGTGGGATCTCCTGTTTCCATAGGATTGGGATACATGCGCGTGCCGCATTCAGCAAGTGTACCAGCACTGACCTGGAGTACCCCTTCAGTGGGAATGAGTTATGGTGAAGGAGGAAGAACGCCGGGTCTTCCGGGATTTGGTGGTCCGTAAACTTCTGGGCTATCTGCCGGACCCGTGACCAAAAAGGTGTTAGTTTGGGGCAGGCCCAGAATATATGGAGCATGTCTGCGGGAGAGGAGGTACACCGCCAGCACGCCTCCGATACCTCGTTGTACATCAGGTGAAGTCTGCGTGGAGTTCTATACCAGCGGGTTAGGATCTTGTAGCCCGATTCCTGGTATTTGTTGCATATGGACGCCTTCAGGGAGAGCCTCAGGAGCCTGGTCCTGTCATCCTGGGAGAACTGGATCCCCAGCTCTCTCTCCCACTGCCCAAGAAAGGACAGTGGGGAGTCCAGGTCTGCCTCCACCACCAGTCGGTAACAGAGGGACAATGTCTTAGCCATCGGTCCCGTGTCGGTACAGGTGCGTTCGTACTCCGTGAGGGTCCGAGTAAAACCGGCAGGCGCAGGAAGTGTGGTTAGGAAGTGGGAAAGCTGAAGCTGTCTCCAGAAGCCCGGATCTCCCAGCTCCGTATCCGACAGCAAACTCCGCAAGGACTGCCATTGTGAGTCCTGGAGAAGGTGCATCGCCCGAAACCGTCCCAGGCCTACAAGACAGCGCAGTAAACCGTCTTCCAGACCGGGAGGGAACTCTGGGTTGCCAAGATCGGATACATGGGAGAGGGAGATGGGGACAGATGTTTAACCCTGAACGCCGCGTGGGCCACCTGCCATGTGGGGCCCACTGTTGGGTGGATGTTCAGTTGTTTGGGTAGTGCCGTCCCGCACCAGGGGAGGGCCTGAAGGGGAATCGATCTTATGGATTGCTCCAATGACACCCAAGGTTTAGTCTCCCTGTGTCTGCACCAATCCACGATTCGCGTCAGGTGGGAAGCCATGTAGTACAGGTAGAGGTCTGGAAGGCCCAGGCCACCCGCCAGTTTTGGCCGTCGAAGGAACGACAGGCGTAGTTTGGGGGTCTTGCCTGCCCAGACGAAGGAAGATATCGCTGCTTGAAGGGAGCGGAAATAAGCCCGAGGGATTCGTATCGGGAGGGCCTGGAAGGGATAAAGGAAGCGTGGAAGGATGTTCTGTTTTACTACATTACATCGACCAGTCCAGGAAAACGTGTTTCTAGCCCAGAAGAGCATCCCTGGGAAGGGCGTGCATCTCCCGGATCGCATTCCAGGCCGCAAGCATACGGCCGTGGAGCAAGGTGGGAAACTTTTTATAGTATGCGAGAGTGAACCCGTCAGGACCTGGGGCTTTGCCCGTCTTGGTTTGTTGGAGTGCCGCCTCTAACTCCTCCATGGAAATTGGATCTTCCAGGGATAAACGGGCCTCGGGGGGTAGGCAGGGCATGGTGGACTCCGTCAGATAGGACCGAATGCGTCTTGGCGTGAGGTCAGGGCCGCAGCAGATTGCGGGCCTGGGATGTTATAGAGGGTAGCACAATAGTCGCGGAACGCTGCGGCAATGTCTTCTGACAGGTGACAACGGTGGCCCTCTGGGTGTTTAATCACTGGGATAAAGGTCCGCGCGCGCTGCTGGCGTAACGCTTGGGCGAGGGAGCTACATTGATTACCGTATTCGTAGAAGTGCCTACGGCACTTGGTGAGGGTGGCTTTGGCCCTGTCCATGCCAAGTGAGCGGAGGGCGTCTCGGGCTGCCAGCAGCTGAGCTAGGACAGCCGGGTCCCGACATCTTTTATGGAGGATTTCCAAGGAATGTATCTGTGCTAAGAGTGTGGTCTGTTGCTCCAGTCTCTGTTTCTTACGTCTGGACCCGAGCTTTATGAGGGTCCCCCTAATGTAGGCCTTGTGGGCCTCCCATACCATGTAAGGGGAGGAGTCCGGGGTAGAGTTGAGGTCAAAGTATAGTCGCAGATCACCTTCGATCTCCGGGAGGAGGCCGGGATCCTGGATAAGCGTTTAGTTCAGTCGACAGCGCCAACCACGCGGAGGCAGCAGGTTCAATTCAAGGGTCAGCAGGATTGGGGCATGGTCTGAGTAGGTAATGTTCCCAATCTCCGTGGAGCACACCGAAGGTAGATCAGCATCAACTGATGCCTGAACAGCCACCTTATAAAACCTAGTTAAAAGCGTGAACTGAGGACCAGGTGGCTGCCTTACAGATCTGCAAGGCAGATGCTCATGACAAAGAGCTCAGGAAGCACAAACAGATCTAGTAGATTGAGCCCCGACTGGGAAGGGTGGAGTTATGCCTCTATTAAAGTAGGCCTGAAGAATGACCTGCCTGAGCCATTGAGATACAATGTAACAAGAAGCAGGATAACCCCTGTGAGATCCCTCTGGAAGAATAAACAGATAAGCTGATTGCCTGAAAGAAGAAGTGGCATTGAGATGGACCCTTAATGCTCATATAACATTCAAACAATGTAGCGACGCTTCCCTAGGATCTTTTGGGAAAAACAATATCCTGATTAAGATGAAAGATGATACCACCATTGGTAGAAAGGAATCCTTAGGCTTATGTACTACCTTTTTTTCCATGAAGAATAAGAAAAGGCTCCTTACAGGACAGGGCTGCTAGCTCAGAAACCCTCCTAGCTCAAGTAAAATTGTTCTGGAACAATCCATTTTTTGCGAAAGCATTCCTAAAAAGGGTTATGCTGAGCAAAACGCTTTGGAGGTGAAATTTTTTTCAGGTGTTGTCAATCATCATATAGAACCTCCTCTACCAGAGAACGTACCAGAAAAGTCTTTGGGGCCTTTTTCCTCTTTATTGAACCCATAATTGTGGTCACTCACTGGAGGATTATTGGAGAAGAATTTCCTCACCTCATTGATTAAAGGAGAACTATGAGGCGAGTGCTTTTCACTCACCTCATAGTTCTAGCCGACCTGTGACAATGAGACTGTCACAGGTCGTCTCAGTAGATCGGGAAGTGAGCGAACACATACCGGCGTTCGCTCACTTCACGATCCTGTCACGCGCTCTCTGCCGTGACAGGGGAGGGGCAGGGGACAGGGGAGCGGCTCCCTGCAGGGATTCCCCCCTCCCCGCTCCGATCCTCCAGCGCTGACTGGCGGAACGGACGGGGGAGGGGGCGGGTACAGCTGGCTCTGCCTCTAGATAGGCAGAGCCAGCTGTCACTCATGCAGCTAAGTGGATCCAGACATAATTATCGGGATCCGCTTCAGCTGTGGCTTCTCAGTATACCGCGAGCTGTAGCTCGCGGTATACTGAGCTTAGTGTAACGGGAGGACGCTAGTTTGTGTCCTCCCGTTACCCTAAGGAGAACTATGGGGAAAAGCCTTAACCCCATAGTTCTCCTTTAAGACTGATATGGCGTTATACAATTCTGGCAAAAGCATTGTTGATGTTATTTCTTCCATGGAAAAATCCTCCAAATCGGAAGAACCACTTTCCAACTCCTCACCACCCTCATCCTGCTCAGGAAAAAGAACAGGCTATATCCTAATTTGACTGAGAAACTGGGTAGGAGAAGGGGGACTGTGTTTATGCCCTCTGCAGCCTGATGCTTTAATCAATGGCACAGCTCCTAAGGGGAACCTTTAGGTAATCCACCATGCCTAATACCACGTGCCGTACTGGTCCCCCCTTTACCCTTTGTCCCCTTATATCTGAATACAGCCACCGTGAGGGGCTCGAAGGGTACTCACAGTTAGGTGAAGGCCCTTCTCTGACCATTGCCTCAGTCCCTCAGCCACCTTTCCTTTCAGCCTTTAGTGCAAAAAACAGCTCTTTCCTTCCAGGAGACAAGAGCAGTGTATCTCCGCATAAGCTTAATGGCGCCAAAAAATCTAAATGCTGCAGGTGTTGGCATGCCACCGCTGCCCTGCCTTTGCTTTGTCCCTCCACGCTCATCTGCAATTCAGCTCCAGCTCCAAAATGGCCATTGGAGCAACTACTGCGCATACCCATTATGTGACGGTAATGAGGATGGAGAACATTAATATTATTATATTATGAAATTCTCTCTTTCCTCATCTTGAAAAAATGCAGCCTTCACTTCAAATTACCTCAGGCTGCCCCAAATTCTGTTTAGCCATCCTCAAATTCCAGCATCAGATACCCGCTAATCTGGTCTTTTTGATCAAACCCAATTGTTTATCTAGAGCTTTCCCTAGGCCTGGGATAGATTACCCTTAATGATCTTTTATGATAGGTGTAATAAATCGCTAATACCATGGTAATTGACTTGCACAGCTCTGCTAATTCCCCACAGATTGCCTGGTGAATAAGGGAGGACTGTTTGGTATCCCACTGAGTCAAACTGAGAGTGACAATATTAACCCAATTTTCATAACTTGGAATTGGAGACTAATATTGTAAAATTTATTGCATAAATAGTTGCGTCTCATTAAGAGAAATCTACACATATCATGGGTAGGTTACAATGGTTAGAGGCCTGACAAGCCACATTCACCTTCCTGGGCCAGCCATAGTTCACATATACGTTAAGTTTAGTCCCAATGTAAAGCTAATTTCATGACGCACAATAACTTAGGGGTTATCGGACAGTAATAGTTAAGAATATTAAGCTATGTGGATAGTTATGAATTTGACAGTTTGGGAGGAGCAGAGGATTTAACATCAAAAGGAAGCTCTCATAACATCAAGAAGCTTTGTAACACCAAAGCTCGTGTAACATCCCAGAAGAGCTCCCCTTTAACATCAAGAAAGAATCTTCGCAAGCCTTACTTGGAGAAAGAGCCATTCAGATCCATCTCCTGTTTTTTAAACTGGACTCTGTCAGAACTTATGAACCCAGGACTGTTAAGTACTCTCTTTTTATTCCCTTTTACTTTACTGTTATCTCGGTCGCTCTTTCTTAACATCTATACCTTTTTCCTGCAACGTTTCTTTTTTAAAGGATGAACTATAAAATCTTTAAGCTTATCTTTACGCTCTAAATAAGAACTTAAGGTATCCCTTTTCCCAGGAAGAGCGCTACTGTATAGTGAAACCTGTCATATTCCTGTCTGAAAGGACAGTGGTATCATAAGCTTTAAGTTTTTGAATTGTCACAGCATTTGCCATGAACAGTTCATGTTTCCGTTAAAACACGTGGTGGCAGCTACTGTTTGGTGTGTAAAGGGTTAACTGCAGAGTTAACAACCCTAGTGCGGATCACTCTCAGTCTGCTGGTCTGAGATTGTTGTCCCATGAACTGGGAAATCTCTGTCCAGGGTGAGGCTGGGAGTGATATTGTGACGGCCTTGTGATGGCTCGCTCGGTTCAGAACTGCATAGAGTCACGTGTTATTACAGTACAGTGTGTTCGGACCAGGCCCCTCCATCACATATTGGTGGCAGCGTAGTGGGATAGTTCTGTTTAGAGCATTTAGTGTAGTGTTAGAGTTTAACGCTACACTAAAGGATTGTAACCTTTCTGGAAACAGTCTTTAGAGATAAGTCAGTGCATAGTTTTGTAAGTAATAGCCATAATTCCCACCCATCTTTTGCTTTTGTCCTATTGTTTATTTTTGCAAACATGCCTGGTCTGACAGAGTACAAGAAAATGAGCAAAGATGATCTGACTATTCTGTGTCAAGCAAGGCAGATAGAAATGTAAAGTAAATCACGGGAGGACATGAGGTGGATATCCAGAGAGAGCAGATCCTGTTGAGATCAGAGGAAAGGGTGCGGTCGGCCTCGGAAGATCATGGTTCAGAGTACAGAGGTCATGACGAATAACATCTCCAACCCACAGTGTGATCAGGCCAGTAATAGGAAGCCTGTACCCAGCGGAGACTCTTCTCACCTGCAAGAAGTTCTGCAAAGGATAATGGTTACACTTCCTTTTGCGTACCTGCAGTTCCTCGAGCGCACGGCTAAGAGAGGCTGGAGAGAGAGAGAGGAAATCAGCCCATCTGCAAAAACTGGAGATGGCTAGGCTTCAGCACCAGAGACAGGGTCCGATCCTCCGTTTTCAGAACAGTGGTATCATAGGCCTTGTTTAAGTTTTTGAATTGTCACAGCATTTGCTGAAAACGGTTCGTGTTTCCATTAAAACACGTGGTTACAGCTGTTTGGCGTGTAAAGGGTTAACTACGCAGTTAACCAACCCTAATGCCAATCGCTCTCAGTCTGCTGGCCTGATTGTTGTCCCGTAAACTGGGAAATCTCTGTCCAGCGGGAAGATGGGAGTGGTATCACCCCGTCCTTGCGACGGCTCGCTCGGTTCAGAACTGCGTATAGTCACGTGTTATTGAAGTACAGTGGGTTCAGACTGGACCCCTCTGTCACAAGAGGGACTCCGGAAAAATGGCTGCTGGGGCCTAGTGCACATGCACCAAGCACACAAATGCGCAGTAGAATTGTAGGCTCTGGCAAGATGGCTGCCGGAGACCGGCCACAGAACTTGGACCCGTGCAGGGGAAGGGGGAGAGCCCAGGAGGACAGGGGGAACCCTCTAAACTGTGCACCATGGACTTGGTAGGGGGGAGGGGGCCAATAGCTGGGAGGTTAGCAGACAAGGGACCCAGGCAACTAGGAAAGGCCAGGCAATAGGACACAGACATGGAGGGGAGGGAGGAAATAGGGGCTAGGACTCATGCACTGACCCATCCAATGTGAGAGCATCTCGCAGCTTAACTCGCTTCCGGCAAGCATACACACACCACCCCCCCCACCGGGAGTCTTCAGGGCTTGGGGTCACACCAGCCAGCGTGGATTGAAAGAGAAATTTGCCATGATGTTCATATTAAGCACAAGAACAATAATTTGTATGTCCATTAATTTCTAGTGAAGACTGAAGTTTTACGCAAGAGTGGAGTGTTAAACTGTGGTTTTCCAACACAAAGCAGCGGCCCAACTCTCCAGCGGGGCATGACGGACTGCTGGAGAGCCAGACCACTGTTTTATATGGAAAAGCTGTGTGAAATCTCCTATGTGCTGACAGCACAGGGTATTACCTTGGCCATACACGGGTAGATCTCCATACAAAAAATCTTGTCAGAACATTTAATAATACCATCACAGACCTGAATAATGTAATTCGAAGTTTCACACAGTTACTTTTGGCTGAATTAGAGTAATTAAGAAAAAGGTTTTGATTGGGCTTTAAGGCATAAAAAATTATTACATTTTCCGACAGTACAGGAACATGTGCAATAACGTATTTGGTTTTGAATTTAGGTACACTTTAAATTCAGCTTTTTTTTCCAAACTGTCCACTGTTAGCATACAGAAAGATAAATATATGGATGTGGTTTTACTATACCTTAGTGTTTTGTAGCTGTGCTAGCCCAGTACAAGCATTTGCTAGTAGGAAATCTCCACTTAGAATAGCCATTTTATTCCCAAACTGCATGTCCTTAAGGGGACCATCACAGCTCTTCAGCTCCTCAATATTAACAATGCCACGGTGCACTAGGAAAGCTGTGTGGATCAGTTCTGTAATTTCAGCCAGATTCCTTTGGCTATAAAGAAAAAAAGAATATACAAAAATGCAACAATATAACTGATAATACATTTTAAATATAACTCTTTATTATTAAATGATAGAACACTATCTGACAAAATGAAGCATTTTTGTGTTTGTTATATTGTGTAAAAACTACAAATCTACCCTTAAAGAAGAACTCCCGAGCATGTAAAAAATTTACCCATGCAGTGTGGTTACCCCCGCATTTTATTTCAATTAAAATATAAAGAACTCCTCTCACCCCCGGGTGGCTAATCAGAAAGCCAGGTGGTGAGTCATGACACGCCACCTGGCTTCCATAATGGGAGTTCCGGTATCGGTATATCCCTTCTATTTACAAGTACCACAAATAATGACAAACATTGAAATGCTTTGAAACAGGATTATTACCTATTGTGCCCAATATGTTTTGAAACTATTGCAACTATCTTGTATCTGGTCAAATATAATCAAAATGAGCATTAAAGGAGCAATCAATGATTTTAGCGTGCAGTTTTTGTCTCTCTTTTTTACTCTTTCCCTTTTTTTTCAGTGCATCCTTTCTGCTATCCTTAAACATGTACTTGGGCTAACTTTACTAACTTACTAAAAACCTTGAATACATGACCTGGTTTTTGGTGCTAGTCAACTCCCAATAGAGCTAATCATATTTTTGCTATTTATACCTAATCAAATCCCAAGGGGTTGATTAGTCCGACCATTCCGCAGGCAGTCTGGCACTAATCCCTAAGAGAGGTCTGACCTAATGTTGTTTTATTTACTATAACATGGTGCTTAGAATCATAAGGACGATAAATCACAGAATGCATTGCACACCATTTAAAAGGAGAAAAAACATTTACAGAAACAAAATCATAAGTAAGATGTAAGTTATTACATAAGTAAGATTACTTGGCCCTCAAAGGTTATATAGTTTATATGGGTAGGTTGGTTGAGGAAAGCAATCATACTCTGTGTGATTTATGCGTCAATGAAAATGCCTGTTTAGCAGTAGCCTATGTGCAATTCCCTGGTGGCTACTTACTGCCACCAAATCATGCGGAATTTGGTCTGTGAGTGGCCCTGCGGGCACCACCTGGCTCAACAAAAGTAAATTTTGAATCAACTTGTTGAAAAAGGCGGGTGGAAAATCGTCGGCCTAACAATGACTGTAGGCGATCAGCTGCATTCTTTATTGGGTATTCTAACAGATGTAGGTTATAACTGGCATGGGAGATTCCTTCATCCACGCGTGGCTAGGGTCATCGAGTGATTCATCTCGTTCAGCACCAGTCCCTAGTGCAGAGCATTTATGCTAAGGGAGGGGGGGGGGGGG
>NW_017306391.1:1753624-1772126 GCF_000935625.1 Nanorana parkeri
CTTCTACAGCTGCCTGGATGACAGGAGTGACCCTGACTTCACAGAGCTGATGGAGGGAGGATTTTGCTCTCTCCTCCCTCCAATAGCAGCCTACTGTGTGCGGGAAAGAGCAGGCAGGGCGCCTGCTGAGAAAATACCTCCTTCTCAGTACAGGCACTTGCCAGAGAGGGAGGGTAGACTGCCCTTGACTCTGGTAACCCTTGTCATGTGACATCTCATGACCAGAGAGGGGAAGAAGGAAAAGCTGCCTTCTTTCCCGGGAGACATCCTGCTATGAAGGAGGTCTGAACTGTAAAGTACACAGAGGGTGGGTGGGAGCAACCACTGAGTTTCCCCTAAGCTCCCCTTCCTTCTTTAGAGCCACACAGGGCCCCTTCAGTTAAAATGTACCCCCAAGAGGCCCCCCTCCTTCATCCCACTGACACAGTGAGATTCACCCTCTCCATTTGTCCTGGTCACCATTATCACTAAGACTTAAAGAAAATCCCAAATTTTAGGTTGTCATCAGAACAGGAATATATGGGAAATCTTCCTGTGGGGGAACTAGTTCGGGTGACCCTGCTGACCTCAGGGATTTCCTTCACTTACTTCAGAGGGATTTCCTTTCACTCCCTCTGATGAGACACATGGCCAAAAAAAAAAGCTGACAGGTTATAACCCTCCCTTACATTTTTTATCCAAAAATAAAAAAAAAAAGTTTTGGCTTAACTTCTGTTTTCAGGAATGCATTCATGCTATATCAATTTTAAGGTTTACATATACTTTAATGTCATTTCAAAAGCTCACAATCTTTTTTAATCTGCAGCTTGACCTGACAAAGATTGATAGTCTTGTCATAAAAGTCCTTGTCTATTATAGTTACATTCATGCAGTGACATATTACCACTTATTCATTCACTCCCAACTCGGGTAGCAAAAAGGTTTGTGCGCATGCTATAAGTCTCAAGGCATGCACACAAAAAAGGCAGATCACCCACATCACCATTTACAAAAATGCTTTGAAGCACACACATGAGTACAGTATAGCAAATGGGAACCATAGCAACTAGAGGATACCCAGGCCACGTGTTGGGCACTACTGCTGTATACATTGAATATACTGAACATACTGAAAAATAGATTTTTGACTTGGATACACTTTAATTGATAAAGAATTAGGAGTTTTAATTTAACATTAAACACAGAGGTTACGTTTAAGAAGATAACGAGCCCCAAAGTTCTACATATTTCACAATATGTATTGAATATATGTTCTTTATCCTTTTGTAAGACAGTAATTTCTATAAGGGTAATTGCACACGTTTTTTAATCTGCCTGAGTGACATTACAGCTTTGTACTGATTGCATGCGAGAAAGGAGAGGAGAAAGATGGGAACTGAAGAGAAAAGAAGGGGTGATTGATGTGTAGGAAGAAACCGCCAAACCAAGCCCTGAAAGTCTGATGGAACCTAAACTCAAAGAGCATGATATGGATGACTGCTTTCTCCACAGAGAATAAACAATTCTTCTCTGTTCCTGAGGCTATGTGCCATCCATCTTCCATCGAGTGATGCACAGATTTGATTCAAGTCTCCATCTAGTTTGTTTATAAATTGGAAGTATACAGAAATGCAAGGCAATGTATCAAATGGTGAAGCACTGAATATGGATTCATTATGCGTTATAGCTGTGACAATGGTTATGAAGGAAATGGACATAGGGACAGCCTAAGGACTAAAAACTATAGAGTATAGGATAATGACATTAATTACAAATAGACAGTTTTTTGTTTTTTTTTTACAAGTGGTGCATAAGAAAAATCCGTTGGACACGTTCAAATGAAAAATCCCGATCAATAATACCATTAGAGGCTTGTCGATTGTTGTTCGAAATTTCATTAGATTTTTGTTTATATTTAACATTTGGGTTTGGAATGAATGGAGTTTTTCCAAACGAAAACCACATATAGAACTTCGTTCAATCGAGAAAAATGTTCCCAATGTGCTCCTTTGAATTTTTTTCAATACTGTGGGTGAAATCGATAATCGATTTCACCGCATCAACGATTAGAAAGTTGATAGAATGTTCCAAAATTGATTTAGTTCGTTTGAAATTCTAACGGCGTATACCCAGCACAAGGCTGGGAGGGGAATGGCATGGCAGCAGCAGTCTGATGGGAGTACAGGAATGCTCTGTAGGTTGCGGAGACAAGAGCACACTGGTCCCTGCTTGTGAGAACTTGAAGGGGGGGCTGCCATGGCCAGATTAAAACAGGAAATGCAGGGGGACTGGAAGAAATAACTTGGAATTTCACAGCATATGAAGCAATACAAGGAGAACAGGCAATATTTACACACAAGTACATGACAACACAGATGCATATATGAAATATATTGTGGGGTAACATATATTTTAATCTGTTATTGATTGAAAAAGTCAATTTTCTTACAAAAAGTATTTTGTAAATGTGGCTTCTGTTCTAGTTAGCAGTGAAATATGCAAAACAAATAATCAAAAAAGTTTAGCCAAATTTTGTTTCAGCCACATGTCTAGGGAGTTTCTGCTGATTTGATCAAAGGTTGGTTAAGCATAACAATTAGAGTAATTGGAGCTACAGCTAACGATTATTTTCAAAATCAATTAGTTAGCCGATTATTACGTTCGATTAATCGGTTAATCGGATAAAAAATAAAATACATTTTTAAAAATGGGTGCAGTGATGGGACTACTAGTTTGTATTGAGATTGCACTCCATCACAGGAGCAAGCTTGGAGCGGTGGAAGTAAAAAAGGAAAAAAAAAGAAGTGTGGTGTGCAATATAATGAAATGAAAAGTGTAAAATTATACAGCAATGATGAAGAATGGCATCGACTATAGAGGACTACAAAACCCAGAAATAGTACATTATACAGCACAATGCAGACCACCACCAGCTATAAAGGAATATAACAAATCCCAGCAATAGTACATTATAGCTGGCGGTATTCTGCATTGCACTGTATAATGTACTATTGCTGGGTTTTGTAGTCCTCTATAGCTGGTGGTATTCCGCATTGCACTGTATAATGTACTATTCCTTGATTTGTAGTCCGCTATACAGCGCAATGCAGAATACCACAAGCTATATAGGAATACAACAAACCCGAGCAATACATTATACATACAGTGTATAATGTATTGCTGGGATTTGTATTCCTCTATAGCTGATGGTACATTACTCGGTACATTCTGCTGTACTGTATATTATACAATCAGCTATAGAGGAATACAAAAATACTGAAGTCCTAAATTATAATTGCAACCCTGTAAAGCTCTGTAGCAACTAGTAGTAGAAATTGCCACTATTACTGCTTGCCCTGTATGAGGCCGTCACTGCGTCAATCATCTCTAAAGCTTCATAATTCTCCCTGGAGGGGGGGGCACCTGCACTGCGTGTCGGCTGGGTTTCTGTCCATCACAGGAGTGAGCTTGCTGTGGTGGCTGCTTTACAAACACACACAGGGACCATGGGAAACAAAAGTAGCCAACCTACAGGAAGGACAGGGTTGGCACAAATTCAGAGATGATTTAAAGGAGAACTATGAGGTGAGTGCTTTGCACTCAGCCTCATAGTTCTAGCCGACCCGTGACAATGAGACTGTCACAGGTCTGCTCAGTAGATCGGGAGGTGAGCGAACACATACCGGCATTCGCTCACTTCTCGATCCTGTCACGGCGCTCTGCCGTGACAGGGGAGTGGCTGGATTGCCCCCTCCCCGCTCCTCCAGCTCTGACTGGCGGAACGGACGGGGGAGGGGGCGGGTACAGCTGGCTCTGCCTCTAGATAGGCAGAGCCAGCTGTCACTCATGCAGCTGGGCGGATCCAGACATAATTGTCGGGATCCGCTGCGGCGTCTCAGTATACCGCGAGCTGTAGCTCGCGGCATACTGCGGCATCTCAGTATACCGCTAGCTGTAGCTCGCGGTATACTGAGCCTAGGGTGACGGGAGGACGCTAGTTTGTGTCCTCCTGTTACCCTAAGAAGAAAAGCCATAACCCCATAGTTCTCCTTTAAGGATCTACTGCTGAGTGATGCACAAATAATATCCAATATTGTTAATAAGTAAGAAACTTGAATGCATTTTTAAGATTTAACTCCTGAATTTAGTGTGGTGGTGGCATATATAACTAGCCTCCTCACTGACTTTTGGTAGAAGGCAGATTTACAACTGTGCCATATTCATTTCTTTTTCTTAAAGTCCATATAAACACTGTCGTTTTTGCTATTCGGAGTGATTACTAAACAAGGCCTAGGTAAAAGTGTTTGTTTTGTACATGCTTTAGTTGACTGCGTGAATTATCCCTTGGAATATGTTTCCAAACTGGGCGCAACAAGGGGATGAAGATGGTTGGAAGGATTCATCAGCGCTTGCTAGTAATTTCCCCAATGTGCAAGCTGCTGCTAATACCACATATCTTGGGTACTGTAAGTGGATGAGCTGCTACTGCAATGTAGCCCATACATGTACGTCATAGAAAATTGTGATCATACAATAATTTCAGTCTCCATTTAAAAAAAGTACCATTGGTTGATAACTATATGTCAGTAGTGCCCATTACTGTGCCAGGCCAGGTGGGTTCTCATTTCATTTATTTTGGTTCACAAACTGTGGACAGAATAGCTCTCCTAAATAACAAAAGGTCCAAACAATGTCAATCTGAAACAAATGAGACTGAATTTAAAGTTCACAATTTAGAGTAAATCGGGCAAATAATACTTAAGTGATGATTTATGACTAGGTATAAAATTCTTAATTTACAAGCCTATCCTTAAGTACAGCAATTAATCAAGACGTTACTGCAATTGCAAAATTGCTTATTAGTTTGAACATTTAGCACAAACTAGATGTACAAATACTGCCTGCATTCTGTATGCAGAAAACAGTAGAAAAGTAATAAAAACTTTAGAGGTTGGTATACTTAGGCCTTTTCCGGGTTGCTTTACATGCATCACACTATATTTCAGTGAACAGACCATATAAAATAGTTAAAATAAATAGGATTTAAGTAGAGTCCTGACCTCTATAAAAATGCTTCATGCAAACTGCTAAGAAACAAAATTAGGTTCAAAGGCACATTTTCTGATCATTAGCATCAAGAGTTATTGTGACAGATTTGAAAGAGTTACGTTCTGCCATATTCACACATACAGGTTGGCAGTGACATACTGTACATGCATTTATATACTTTTAAAAGGACAATTCTAATGTATATACACATGCTTGTAGTCAGGCCATCTTTAATGCAGGGCAAAAAGGGCAACTGCCTTGAGCTTCATAATTTACAGGGTCCTACAGCAGCTGTCCCTTCCGCCTGGAGTGGCAGGCAGGAGAGCAGCGGCACCGCTGGTGGCGGCCTAATTTGTAGGGCACACAACCTGGAGACACAAAGCTGGAACAGGTAGAGAGGAGGAGCAGAGCGGC
This sequence comes from Nanorana parkeri, assembly GCF_000935625.1. Taxonomy (NCBI): domain Eukaryota; kingdom Metazoa; phylum Chordata; class Amphibia; order Anura; family Dicroglossidae; genus Nanorana; species Nanorana parkeri. The sequence continues at coordinate 1,759,067 of NW_017306391.1, forward strand.
TGAACGAGAAAAGAGCCTGCACTGATGAGTGCTGGGAGTGGCCGGAGCTGCCAAAAGCCCAATTAATATTAAAGATGGCCCTGCTTGCAATGATTTTAAATGGTATAATTTAGGAATGCACCGATACTAGTCCCGAGTATTTGGGTGAGTACTCGTACTCACCTAAATGCTCCCAATACTTATCCCAATACTGGAGCTTCCGGTATCAGGAAGCTGGGCGGCGAGTCATTACACGGGGCCCTGCTTCTTGATTTGCTGAGAAGGTGGCTCCATGCTCCCTCATCACCAGGGAGCATGGAGCTGGCTTCCCGGCCAATCAAGAAGAAGGGTGGTAATGGCAGGGATAAATCACTGCCCGGCTGTGATAATACTAATAAAGCCAGTTATTTTTTCTGTTTAGTAAGAAGTAGCTTATCTTTATTCTCACCTTTTATCAACATATCTTCATGATCAGGTCACTATTATTAAAGTGATAATGTTGATTTAATGAGCAGCTACCATTGGAATGACTACAATTGCTCTTTGTTCCCTGTCAGGAACAGAAAACTGCAGGAAAGTTACAGAATCTAAGAACAATTATCTTGGCTGTCAGAGATTAAGCGTATTGTTGCATTTAATTATGGTAACAAGCAGTTAAAGAGTAAATTACTGAAGATTTTGTAAATAAACAATTGCTTGTCTTGTGCTGTTTACCCACTAACAATCTGCCGTTTTATTCAATCTACTAACCAATAAAAATAAGCAAAAAACATGTCCGTCTGTTAGGTGCTGTTACTGGCGAGCCAGATCTTTGAAAGGGTGTCCGTAGGAGGCTGGTACATCACAAACACAGCTGATAGACATTAGAAAGTCTTGCTTTGGGCAAGTCATAGTACATGTCCTGAATACTAATGTTATAACAGCATGCAAAAGCATTAGATTCAGCTTTTGTTTATTCCCTCTTTTGTGGACCAGATACAAGTACAAATGGGAATCCCTGTTGAAGCTTAAAAGTAGCAGCCAATTTAGGCAATGGCTAATTTCCTCAGTTGAAGGAAACATCAATATCCAGAGGAGATCAGCTCCACCTCCATGACCCAGCTATTCAGGCAGAACTGTGACTATATCATTACTTTACTTAATAAGCTTTTAATGAAAGGACAGAACATTCCATCACCGAGCATACATCGTCATAGAATAGAAGGAATAAAAAAATACATTAAAAGAATTCTACAATACCATTTATATTATCTAACCCCATTTTACAATGTGAGCCTCACTCATTAACATTTCAGGTGGGATCTAATCTTAAATTGCCCATCGCTCACTGGTCATAATTATTACAATTTAAATGCAGCTATTAAAAAAGGTACCCGAACTCTGTCTTTTTGTTAGTTTCCCATATTTCCCTGCTCACCAGGACTGAGAAATAAATGGAAACAGTGCAATCCAGTTCGGGCTCGCTTGCATTTCACAGTTACTGATTTACTTAGCTGGAGTAATAGCAGGACTGTTTAACCATCACATGCCAAAAAAGCCTGACAAATTATACAAAGAGGTTTCAACTTCCACCAAGACTGTAGCAAACCCATCCCCATTAGGAGTGATCTCTACTTCTTTAAATCTTGTCACTTAGCAGTGTGAGAGCACTACATGCTGCTGTATTGTTTTTTGCATGATAGAATTCTACCTTTCAGTGGACGAAACAGAGCTCTTAAACAGTTGAATGGTGATGGCGATCAAACTGCTGATGCTGGGTTTAACTTCACAAATGTTGAAGTTTACTGTTTATTTACTGAAAATGTAAACACTGAGTTTTTTAAAATCACATAATTTAAAAAAATGTATCATATCCTTATGCCTATTAAAAGCTATCAATATAAGGTCAAAATATTCTAAAAGAAAAAAAATAACTAACTATGTACATGGGAATACAGAGAAGTTACTTGCTGCAATTATTTTTTGTAATTTCTGTGTTTACTACATTAGATCATTTAATACAGCAAAAAATAAGCAGAAGGGAGGAGAAATAATAATAAAATTAAAAGAAAAAACTGTAACATCTTTTTACAACCAAGTAACTAGTTTTAGGAGTGATTAAATTAATCCTGTCATGGGTTAAACTGCAAATAAAAGCATTAATAAAGCCCAACACCACTCAAAAACTCTCTCTCTACCATCCCACCCCCACCTTCCTCTAATGCATCCTGCCAGGCAATTATGTTTTTCTTACCTGGAGAAGTAAAATAATATTCACCAGTACCCCCACTCGGGTCCCCCGCTGATGCCATTTCCACCAGCGGGGACCAAAGTAACCCTCAGAGGTCCATCCTCTTGACTTTGATCAGGCTGACGTCAGCATATGTTTGGATCATGGACCCCTCTGAAGGGCAGCAAGTGGGACTTGTCCACAGCACACAGGCAGTGACGTAAACGCCAAGAAGAAGGGCCCCTGCAGAAAGTAAACAGAGAGAAGGATCTGGCGCTGGATGACGTGACCGCTGCTTAATGTAAGTGAAAAAGGGGACATAGAACGTTTTTCTTTCAGCCCAGCGACCAGTGGTGGTGGTGGGTATTTGTGGCAGAGATTTTAGATTTTTCCTGGAATTGGGCTTTAAATAGAAGGTCTAACATGAGTGCTCACTGTTATAGTCTGTTCTTCACTCTGTGGGTAACAAACATTCTATTATCAAATACAATCAAGGCTGACAAACGCATTTGTACATTTGGCAATAGTCAGAAAATGGCAGTCAAACATTCACCATTTAGTCAGTTTTGCAAACAATCTTAACAACAAATGATCCTTCTTTCCTCAAACCTGCAGACATCACTTGTACCCTATGAGCAAACATGTCTATAATGTGAAATAGATAATCTGCGCTTCTGGAGAAGAGACTAAAGTAAAAATATGTATTATTAATTAAGACCTAAAGCAGCTCTAAAAGAGGATGGGAAAATCCTTTCAGCGGTCAAGAAATATATATCAAAGCGCTAAAGGTATAAGTGGTATGAAACTTGGTGCACAAACTAAGATTTATTATGTTTTTAGGGTTATTTCAAATGTTTTCAGCTGGTTTCAATTGTTCTTTTTGAATAAAGTTGATTTTGGTAGGTAATACACTTCACTCTCCCACTGAACATAATTTGTCTCCAAGGAGGATGGAAAATACATAGGAAGGAAGACATTTATGCTATAGGTGTTTCATATTTTTTGAATGTATGCTATGTTGTGGATTCATTGGCTGCATAATCAAAGAAAGGTGAATATGGCTTTAAGATCATCAGTAATACCATATCCAGAATGTATAAATGTATCCCCTCCTGCTTCCACCTCATCTCTATGATTAAGTCCATGTTTGGGTGAAACACCTTACAGAGGATGGTCCCAAATAGGGCTATCCTGTGCCTTTGTCCAGAACAAAAACTTTTTATACTATGCGGGATTTACTCGGCTTACAGATGGCTTTTTTTCCCCCCACGGGACAGATCTCTAGTGTCTGAATCTGTCAAAATCCAGTCCATGGGAATGCAGCAACCAATCAGAAACCATTTTTTATTTTTCTCATTACTTTGACTGCTACAGTTTAAACACACAATGCCTCTTTCTGGCTTGCTTGATTGGATTGCTTTGCCATCATAAGATATTTATCCAACAGTGTGCTAACAAATTATGAATGCTATTTATTGGTTTGCACACAAATGTAAATAGTCCACGTTTGGTATTAATTAGTGCACCTATGACTGGTTTCATCAGACTATTAAAAAAAAGTTAAAAATGCGTCACTGGTGTAGCCAATTCACACCTTACACAGGACCCTGCCCATTGTTGAACCAAGAGTCCATTTTGTCTGAAAACTAATCAGACCCAGGTGAAATAATTGCCTTAAAGATGGTAAGACTTCACCAGATACTTTTTTGAAAAATAGTCCTAATAATATTTTTTAAGTGGCAAGGGGTTGCCCATGGGCATTTCTAGAAACATGGGCCTTTTTGTGACTGTGGCATTGAGACACCTGCTTCTACTCCACTGTTACTGCCAGCTGGCACACTAAGCCCTTTACTTCTACACGGGAAGGATAGAAATATCTTCTAAGTCTAATGCCCTTATGAAATGTTAACGTTATTGTTTTCCCATTAAAATACATAACTTTTCTGGAACTGGGAAAATGTGATTCCTATACAGCTCACTGCAGAAATAAAATATTATCCAAAAAAGAACATCAGCCATAAACATAACACATTCCAGTATATAGAAGCACATACAAGCTTTGCTAAATCTGTGCCCGCCTTGCACTGTCTCTCCTCCTTTGTCCCTCGAGGATTAAAATTAGAATCAAGGCAGGTGGCTAAGCACTAGCAGAAAATGTTTCATCTTTTTCTAGCGTGCCAAGAATTGCATATTTTCTCAGCTATTACAAAAATAACTATGATAACCATTCTAGCAAGCTGTGAAGAAATGCAGTATGGAAAGCAATGGGTAATATAGTGAGCATGTTTCATTTCACTATGCCCAGAGATGGCAGATTTGACAACAGAAATCATATTGATGGCACAGTAATATCTCTACTAATGTGCATATATGTGTTTATGCTTTATAACTCAAAAATATCGTCTTTAATTATAGTTTGCCTTATAACCATTAGGAGGCTCCAGTCAAGCACGTCACATTTATTAGAGGCAGCATGTCAAATAGGAGTTGACAATTACTAGTTATATCAATACACATTATGCCAGATGGTAATGAGCCATACACAAAGGCCTAGCCATCCAAAATGTTCATACCATTTTCCTCAAAAATGTTAGAGAGGTTAAGGTTTATTACACAGCACTCATTAGATATACACAGGCACTATTAGCAATATTTCCTTCTTTCGTGTTTCATTTAAGACGCTGACTTCACAAGTTCTATCAGGCTGGCACACAAGGGTATCGCAAACATGGCCTTTTTTTTATATATATATATAAACCTTAGCAGTACAAAATAGAATACTCACTAAAGCATCAATTTACAAAACTGAATTTTTTTATTTTGTATCATAATTATTGAATTATAACGCTTAAAGCACAACTCCAAGCTGCAGTTTATAGCCCACCAGAGAATACCTGCCCCTTTTTAAAACAAACTTTTTTTGGCATACCTTTTTCTAGATGTCTTTGGTCCTGGATGACTTGGGCAAGTGGGCTGAATGACAATGGATGTAATTAGACCCAATAGAGGATTTAGAGAGGCGAGTTTGTGGTGCAAGCACCAGATACAGGGTAAGCATTGCAGCCAGCGAAATTTGTTTTTTTTGGGGGGCTGGAGATGGCCTTTAAAAAGGAGAACTATGGGGTCAGTGTTTTTCCCCATAGTTCTCCTTAGGGTAATGGGAGGACACAAACTAGCGTCCTCCCGTTACCCTAAGCTCAGTATACCGCGAGCTACAGCTCGCGGTAAACTGAGATGCCGGAGCGGATCCCGACTTAGACGACGGGATCCGCCCAGCTGCGTGAGTGACAGCTGGCTCTGCCTATCTAGAGGCAGAGCCAGCTTTACCCGCCCCCCTCCCCCGTCCGTTCCGCCAGTCAGCGCTGGCAGATCGGAGCGGGGAGAGGGGAATCCAGCCCCTCCCCCTGTCACGGCAGAGAGCCGTGACAGGATCGAGAGGTGAGGGAACCCGGTATGTGTTCGCTCACCTCCCGATCTACTGAGCCGACCTGTGACAGTCTCATTGTTACAGGTCGGCTAGAACTATGAGGTCAGTGAAAAGCACTCACCTCATAGTTCTCCTTTAATGAAAACAAAAGTATTGCATTGTTATTTAAGCTATGTAAACATTTATTTCTGACGATTCATTATTTTATCTGAATTTTAACTGCACCTCTAATGTCTCTTTTTATCTACTCTGCTCAATCAACGCCTCATGGGACCTCACTGTTCATGCCAGCATGAAGCTTTTTTTTAGAAGCAAAAACTGGAGTGATAATCTTTGTCAACTGAATTTGCATACAAATTACCACAAACATCAATAATATATTGAAACATTGATCATTAAAATGCTCAAATAATGCATGGCAAAGAAAACATTCCATGTATTATACTTTTTGTAAATTGATGCTCAAGTCTCCAAACTTTACTTTCACATACCGGTATAGAAAATGTTCTAAATTGAGAAAATTATCACAAAGTGATGAAACAATTATGTGTTATCCACAACACCTGTGCTAATGGTACTTCAGAAAAAAACCTCTTGGTCTAATGGTCTAGACACTATAAGCCATAATAAACATTGAAAAAAATTTGAACAACAAAAAAAAACACAATTGTGTAAAATGTGTACATATAGAAAGTCCTGTATTAAATCTCGCAAGTGATGTTCAACTCCCACTTAATCTACATATCCATATGTGTAGTCCATTCCTTCTTAATGCAATAAATTCATTGAAATATGTGAAGATATATCTTCCAACTTTTATAATCCACACCACCTCCATGAATGCATGAACAATTTGTGAATCAGTGCTCTCCACTGTGCTCAAAGATAAGATCTGGCCACACTCACCAACTCCTATTGCTCACCATATTTCAGATGAACAAAATCGCGCTTTGTTGATATATATAGATGTCCAAAAGTCCTGTAGCACTCCTTACTGGAAATCCCAAAGTGTTAATGGGTGCAGATAGCGCCGCACACGATACAACTTGAAATAGAGATGTGATCAGCACACCAGCACCACAAAATCCAAGTCAGTGCAGACCGTCGCCTCAGAGGAAGTCAGAAGTGACGAAATGCATCAGGTGGGCGGATCCATGCAAGCATTACGATCATAGACAGGAACTCCAGTGGACATAATCTATGTGCAATTGTCTTATTTTAATTGTAAGTGCGTTTTAAATAAATGTATTATTGACATACTACACTATGGGAAGCATTTTTTCTCTCTCCGAGTACAAGAGAAGGTGGAAGATGGAGAAATAGTATTAGACAGTTTTGGATAGAGAAGCTAGAGTTTAGAAAAATATACCAAGATAGGTCTTCACATAGTTCAAGGACTTCATTGCATTAAAAAGGAATGGACTTCACATATGGATATGTAGATTAAGTGGGAGTTGTACATCACTTGCGAGATTTAATACAGGACTTTCTATATGTACACAATCTATGAGATGTACTAGCACAAGTATATGTTTTTTGTTATTCACATTTTTGTCAATGTTTATTATGGCTTATAGTGTCTAGACCATTAGACCAAGAGTTTTGTAGTATCATTAACACAGGTGTTGTGGATAACACATAGTTGTTTCATCACTTTGTGATCATTTTCACAATTTATAACATTTTTCTCACATTTTAGGAATATATTTTGAGTTTGTTGAAGCACAGTGCTATTTTTGTCTTTTCTTATTTTGGGTGTACTCACCTATTAGGCACAGCTGCTCTTAGCGTGTTATTTGATTCCTAGCGCAGTTTTTCTCTATTTAACAATAAAGAAAATGTGCCTATGCCGAAGGCAGTAAAGTATTCAAACAAATTAATATAATTAGAAACTCTCACTAAGCATCCTCACTTCTTGTTTAAACCCCTAATTATGTTACAATGTGCACATGTATTTAAAGAACCTGCTGAAGAAAACAAGTACTATTAATGATTGTGTACATTGCAAGCTAGTTGTGGTTTTATAGCACAAGGATATTCTGCAAAAGATCTATTTATAAATGTTTTTTGGTATGTAGGAATGGTGATGTTAAGCCCCACCCCTCCCATAATTACATACTTATAGTAGGCCCCAATAAAATAAACCTGTGCTTTTCTTATGTAGGACAAACTTCACTTAACTTGCCACCCTGCATAGCTTCACCTACCTTTTGATTACTTGCTTCTTCATTCAGCTGTTGGTAGTGAATGGGGGTTCCCTCTGTAAATTCCGACTCAAGACATAGTGCTTACACAGGGCTGAGGCTTTCTTTCTCTCTGCCCCAGTGCTGGCCAATCAACAAGCACCAAAACTGTGACATGGGAGGAAGGGGAGTGAGTCACATGCTCCCTACCAGAAGGAAGCATCTGGTATTTCTTGAAGCACTCAGGGGAGCAGAGTGAACAGAAGTGAAGGGGTGTGAAGAAAAAGTGTGTGTGTGAAGTTGGTAAAGGTGGCATATAATGAACCCATTGCTTTGCCCTGCATGGGCAGTACACAGATTTCCTTTTAAGCTCTGTTATTTTGTATATGGCTGTTGTCAATAGGTTACACTGTTCAAGAGTTTGGTGTCACTTGCAAGGATGTATTGAGATGAAGAATGATAGCCGACGCTGATGCTCCCATAAATCAATTCTTACTGCACTAAAAACACATACAAAGTTTACTAAACTTTTCAAAAAAACAAGTATATTATCTACCACCCAAACTACCCCTTCACAACATTTGTTTGCTACTCAAAAAGTAACCACAGTCCCTTCTTTCATCTGCATGCCCCTTCCTCTTTGGCCTGCGAATGGGGCCAATCTTTTGAGTCTCACAATTCGTGAGAGTCAAGTAAGCTGCTGCAGATGGGAGGGTGCTGTATAATACAAAGACAGCTGCCACCAGCTGCAACCTTTCGCAGCCTGTTTGCAAGTAGTTGCACAGGCAAATCATATGAGTTGGAGGAATTTGTTAGATTCATGCGATCCCAGGTGTGAATGGGGCCAGTGGCAGAGGTACTTCCCAGACATCTTAGGTTTAACACCTAGTACAGGTAAATAAAGTGCAATGGAAGTAACTTATTAAAACACTGAACTCACCACTATCTCGCAACCATTTAGTGGACATGCCATGTAAGCAAACAGTTAACAAGGACAAAACATTATCTATATATGCCTAAAAATGTTATGTATTAAAACAAAATAAACTTTTTAAGAGGATGTTTATGTTTAACAAAAACAGAGACCTAAGACAAGTTATCACTGATGTAATAGTGATGTATACATCTTATTTCAAGGAGCACTCTCAGTAAGTAATTTATTATATCTTTATTACTGTCAGTTACCACCAGATGGAACTCCGATATTCCCACTTGAGAACTCAAGATTTTGTGTTATTTAAAAAGCCATGTGTAGGAAGACCTGTCTCTAACAATTTATAGCAACTATTGAGATTTAAACTTTTAATTTTACAGTTGTCATTTAACAGTGCTGTGAGTTGTCAGAAGCAGTTCTTTCCTCGGATGGCATTATAACTAAAGCCTAGTGTTTCCTTGACAAAAGCAGTCTTATCTCTACTAAAACATCTGGATCATTAACTTAAAATATGAATGGAACCACACTTCCAAATACATTTTGGGGTCTGCTTAGTCATTAAATAAATGTATAATTAAAGTAATAAACCTTTAAATGTCTATGTTACTATAAAATGTTAAAAGGCATTACAAAGAAAGAAAATCACCAACTATGTAAAACTAAGCGCAAATACATGCTTCTGAGCCAAATGGACCCATTTTATTTCTGAACCATGTCAAATTTGTTTTCAACAGGGAATGTATGCTTAGAGCTAGAGATGAAAGAATGGTTGCATGTATCAGGGTATTTGAAAGTACACAGGCAGATTGCGTCTTATCTTTGCGCGTACCTGTGCTCATCTGTGTAAATGAACAGCGGCAGACAAGATTAATCATTTATTTGCACAATGATATGTGATCTGCCCTCTTCACCTTGTTTCCTACATATGCACATGCATAACCTGACTTGCAAATTAGTATGGTCAGAAATGCAGTAATCAATTGGTCTCAAAGAAAATACAGCAAGAATTACATATAATAATATTTCCCTCACCTATTTTCCCCACAGCCTACAAAAAGTATTAGGATATATTATGATTTAAGAAAAAAAAAAACATTACTCAAATATCACCTGCCTTTTAAACAGCAGTGGGATACCTGACTCTTAGCTTTTACATTCATTTAGAGAACTGAAGTTCATCAAAGTTTCAAATAATAAATAATATAACATCTTTATGTGGGAGTAAATGAGGCACAGAGAAATGTGTTAGTACAGGCACTGTACGCAGGCATCCAGAGCAGCAGGCTATTGATTGGAAACCATGCTGTTCTCTTTTAATTGTGTTCTCTCTTTGTATTGCTTGCAAGTCTACAGGGCAACAAAAGGTGTCCACGGACTAATGGATCAGGCCACCCAGGGCTTGTTTCTGTTATATTGATCTTTATCAGATTCAACTGAACACACACACACATATATATGTATACACGTAAACACACACACACACACAAACACACACACACACAGTCAATTCTGAAAGCTACTGATGTTCACATACCTCCAAAATGAGAAAGTGGGACGCATTTTAAAAATAGCCCCCTATTTTTATGGTCTAAAAAGTTCAGAATATATTTGGCAGCTCATGATGCAGTACTTGGCCCCAAAAACATGGATAGCTTACAGGAGGGAGTGGTCGAAGTGGCTCATGTTTCCATAGGGAGCCAATCAGAACCCTTAGGACAGATGGTGCATCGAAAGGTAGATTGATGGTGTTGGATATATCTTTCTTTTTAAAGTTGGCCGATGAGAGTACCATCCCACAAGGTGCTTCCTAATAAGTTCTCAAAGGGTGTAAACCAAAACGAAAAAGATAAAAAGGTAGCCCGTTGGGGAAAGCAGCTTGGGCAAGTATTATAACCTCTTTAACACATACATACACCAATCAGCCATAACATTATGACCACCCGCCTAATACTGAGTAGGTCCTTCTTTTGCTGCCAAAACAGCCCTGGTCCGTCGAGGCCTGGACTTCACTAGACCTCTAAAAGGCATGCTGTGGTATCTGGCACCAAGCTCCCAGTGTCAGATCCTTTAAGTCCTGTAAGTTGCAAGGTGGGGCCCACCATAGATCGGACTTGATTTTCCAGCACATTCCACAGATGCTCAATTGGATGGAGATCTGGAGCACATTATCCTGCTCTGAGAGGCCGCTGCCAAGTTCGATTAATCGGTTAATCGGATAAAAAATGAAATAAATTGTAAAAAATGGCTCCAGTGATGGACTACTAGTTTGTATTGAGAGTGTAGTCCATCACAGGAGCAAGCTTGGAAGACTATCTTCCTCCATTGCTCCATGATCCAGTTCTGATGCTCTCGCGCCCATTGCTTTAGGCGGTGGACACGGGTCAGCATGGGCACCCTGACCGATCTGCGGCTACACAGCCACATATGCAACAAACTGCAATGCACTGTGTGTTCAGATACCTTTGTATTGCAACCAGCATCAACTTTTTCAAGTCTTCTATTGGTTCGGACTTCACAGGCCAGCCTTCGCTCCCTATGTGCATCAATGATCCTAGGCTGTCCATGACTCACTGATTCACAATTTTTTCTTCCTTGGACCACTGTTGGTAGGTCCTGCCCACTGTAGACTGGAAACAAGACCTGCAGTTGCTCTGACCCAGTCGTCCAGCTATCACAATTTGACCCTTGTCAAAGTTGCTCAAATCCTGATGTCCTATTTTATTCTGCTTCCAACACGTCAACTTCAGGGACAAAATATATTAACTTCCTGCCTATTATATCCCACTATTTCCAGGTGCCATTGTAACAATATAATCAATGTTATTCACTTCTCAGTGGTCATAATGGAGTGGCTGATCAGTGTATATGTGCCATGACAAGAAGGTACTGTTTGAAGCCACTTTGCCAATGGCCCTTGCTGGGGCATAAAAGGTTGGGGCGCTAGTGGTATTAAACAAGAAAAGAGGCTTCACATTGCAGGATAGCAATGTGTTCACATCACCAGAAGCAATCCTCAGATTTGCCAGGTCAAGACTAACCAGATGGGCAAAAAGGCGTTGGTAGTTTTTGAACAGAAGGGATGATAGCTTATGCCCTGTTAAAAATGGTGGAGAGATATTTAACAATCCAGAGTGGGAGCGGTTTCTAGTTTTTCAGGAACAAGAATGAGACCAGTTTGTCAGTTTTCGACCACACTCAAACTGTGCCTGAAGCAGGCAGATCTGAACCCTGACCAGCTCCGCACGCACTTGTTCAGGATTGAGCCAGTCGCCGCCTTGGCAGCCAGAAGAGATTAATGAAACCGGGAGATGGAATTCTGGGGCATACAGGACTTACATATGGGAGGATGTGGACGTGCGAGTAGGTTTTAATCTACATGGTTTTTGTGAGTTAGATCCCAGGGGAACTGAAAAGGTGTTCTTTAGAAGTGAAAGGTCTAACCAGCGGGCCAAGATTAGGAGTCTCTCATCTGGGTTAAGAGCAGGAAAGCTTGCAAGTCAGTTGGCTAGTCAGAAGGGGTCTAAGATGGGAACAGATGGGGAGCCCCATCTGTGATCGTCTTTCATGCTGGAGGTAATGACCTAACAGGAAGTTATTGGACCTAATTTTTGATGTAAAGGCAGACATTTACAGGACTGACCTTGATGTGGTGACCGAGTATAAACACATTCCGGTTCAGGATCATCAGCAGAGGGTCATGAAGGGAAGCAGCCCTGATCACAGCCACACCAGGAATAAAGTATGGAAACTTTGAAGCCAAGTACATATGGGCCTCAGAAGAGTCGGAAAGTTCTTGGCTAAGGCACCACAATCTGTGGTAGCATTCTGTAATGTTTTTAAATATCTGGAACTGTTTATTAAATTTGGGTTCCACCAATTTTGGTAAAGTTGTTGCTGTCTTTATAGGGGTGACAATTAGTGGAAAAAGGGAGGAGTGTGCCATCTAGACCATAACAACACATATACAGGTGAAACTCGAATAATTAGAATATCGTGCAAAGTTCATTTATTTCACTAATGCAACTTAAAAGGTGAAACTAATATATGAGATAGACTCATTACATGCAAAGCAAGATATTTCAAGCCGTGATTTGTCATAATTGTGATGATTATGGCTTACAGCTCATGAAAACCCCAAGAACCCCAAATCCACAACCTCAAAAAAGTAGATTATTACATGCAATCAGTAAAACAAGGATTGTACATAGAACAATATCGGACCTCTGAAAAGTACAAGCATGCATATGTACTCAGTACTTGGTTTGGGCCCCTTTTGCAGCACTTACTGCAATTACTTTTGCACGATATTCTAATTATTCGAGTTTCAC
>NW_017306391.1:1772782-1776800 GCF_000935625.1 Nanorana parkeri
AATAATTAGAATATCGTGCAAAGTTCATTTATTTCACTAATGCAACTTAAAAGGTGAAACTAATATATGAGATAGACTCATTACATGCAAAGCAAGATATTTCAAGCCGTGATTTGTCATAATTGTGATGATTATGGCTTACAGCTCATGAAAACCCCAAGAACCCCAAATCCACAACCTCAAAAAAGTAGATTATTACATGCAATCAGTAAAACAAGGATTGTACATAGAACAATATCGGACCTCTGAAAAGTACAAGCATGCATATGTACTCAGTACTTGGTTTGGGCCCCTTTTGCAGCACTTACTGCAATTACTTTTGCACGATATTCTAATTATTCGAGTTTCACCTGTAAAAGAGGCTGTTACAGCATTCTGCAGAGTCCAATCAAGTGTTTCAATGGTAGGTATATCATTTTTTATACTGTATTGTGCTTGCTCAGCTTCACAGCTAAGCATACAGATCAAGCTAAAATGCGATTTGCAAAGACTATTCTGAAACAAATTGCAAAGCAGCAATACATTTCAATTACCAAATGGTGTCAGTTACCTCCACACACCAGCAAATCTGTGTATGGATACCCAGTCAGCGTCAGCCAAGTGTTTCCCCGAAACACATTATCTATAATGAGTGTGTATGTAACTTTAGATGTGTGTATACTGCTGTTTTAACACTTAAGGGCTCTATAACAAGGTAAGTACACAACAAATATAGGCTAGTGTACAAGACTTGAAGTATGTTTAACTAATGTATTAAAAAAAACTATACATGTGTATGTAACAGCAAAAATATATCAACAAAGCACTTTAAAGTGCACGATCCACACAAATAAATACTCTTGCAACGTGTGGGTCAGTGTTTATACAGTTTGCTTCTACCTGAGGGAAAAATAGAATTTAACAGAGGTTATTCTGACTCCATATAAGCCCCTTTCCTCTGCAGATTAAAAAAGCCCATTCATAAAACAGAAAAATAAAACTTCATTAATATATATTAAAAAAACCTTCATATAGCCTTAAGTCTAAGCTTAAATCACATGATCTCTGGTTACTAAAAGCACTGTGAGAAATGTGAATACGTAAACATGTATTTTTTACTGTCTATAACATGTAAAGTATGCCTAACACTACAGAACCTCCTAACATTTGTTCCATTGCAGAAATATGTGTTACTTCTAAATGCATTGGCACATTTTATTAATTTTCAATGGTACATCAAGCAGTAGCGGATCCAGAGTCTAGTCTCGGGAGGGGCACTGCTAGAAAATAAGCCCCCCCTATCTGGCTCTTCCACTGCGCCACCCCATTCCTCTCTCACCGCCTATGTGACCGCTGCCCCCCCCGGCTATCCCCCTCTCCTCCCGCGGTACAGCTCACTCACCCGGCTTTTCCTTCTGGGATCTTTCTGCCGCTGCCAGCCTTGGGCGGTCTGTACTCACACAAATTAGGCAGCTGCAAAGCTCCAGCGTTGGCTAAGGTGGCCGCTGAATTTGCCCGACCACAGTGCAGCCTCTGCTTTGGGTCCTAATTGATCGGTGCGGCCAGCCGGGCCCAGCAGAGTGGCGGAGGGAGCGATAATAAACGCAGAGCGCGGAGGCCAGTAAGGTGAGGCAGAGCGCGGAGGCCAGTAAGGTGAGGCAAAGCGCAGAGGCCAGTAAGGTGAGGCAGAGCGCGGAGGCCAGTAAGGTGAGGCAAAGCGCAGAGGCCAGTAAGGTGAGGCAGAGCGCGGAGGCCAGTAAGGTGAGGCAAAGCGCAGAGGCCAGTAAGGTGAGGCAGAGCGCGGAGGCCAGTAAGGTGAGGCAAAGCGCAGAGGCCAGTAAGGTGAGGCAGAGCGCGGAGGCCAGTAAGGTGAGGCAAAGCGCAGAGGCCAGTAAGGTGAGGCAGAGCGCGGAGGCCAGTAAGGTGAGGCAAAGCGCAGAGGCCAGTAAGGTGAGGCAGAGCGCGGAGGCCAGTAAGGTGAGGCAAAGCGCAGAGGCCAGTAAGGTGAGGCAGAGCGCGGAGGCCAGTAAGGTGAGGCAAAGCGCAGAGGCCAGTAAGGTGAGGCAGAGCGCGGAGGCCAGTAAGGTGAGGCAAAGCGCAGAGGCCAGTAAGGTGAGGCAGAGCGCGGAGGCCAGTAAGGTGAGGCAAAGCGCAGAGGCCAGTAAGGTGAGGCAGAGCGCGGAGGCCAGTAAGGTGAGGCAAAGCGCAGAGGCCAGTAAGGTGAGGCAGAGCGCGGAGGCCAGTAAGGTGAGGCAAAGCGCAGAGGCCAGTAAGGTGAGGCAGAGCGCGGAGGCCAGTAAGGTGAGGCAAAGCGCAGAGGCCAGTAAGGTGAGGCAGAGCGCGGAGGCCAGTAAGGTGAGGCAAAGCGCAGAGGCCAGTAAGGTGAGGCAGAGCGCGGAGGCCAGTAAGGTGAGGCAAAGCGCAGAGGCCAGTAAGGTGAGGCAGAGCGCGGAGGCCAGTAAGGTGAGGCAAAGCGCAGAGGCCAGTAAGGTGAGGCAGAGCGCGGAGGCCAGTAAGGTGAGGCAAAGCGCAGAGGCCAGTAAGGTGAGGCAGAGCGCGGAGGCCAGTAAGGTGAGGCAAAGCGCAGAGGCCAGTAAGGTGAGGCAGAGCGCGGAGGCCAGTAAGGTGAGGCAAAGCGCAGAGGCCAGTAAGGTGAGGCAGAGCGCGGAGGCCAGTAAGGTGAGGCAAAGCGCAGAGGCCAGTAAGGTGAGGCAGAGCGCGGAGGCCAGTAAGGTGAGGCAAAGCGCAGAGGCCAGTAAGGTGAGGCAGAGCGCGGAGGCCAGTAAGGTGAGGCAAAGCGCAGAGGCCAGTAAGGTGAGGCAGAGCGCGGAGGCCAGTAAGGTGAGGCAAAGCGCAGAGGCCAGTAAGGTGAGGCAGAGCGCGGAGGCCAGTAAGGTGAGGCAAAGCGCAGAGGCCAGTAAGGTGAGGCAGAGCGCGGAGGCCAGTAAGGTGAGGCAAAGCGCAGAGGCCAGTAAGGTGAGGCAGAGCGCGGAGGCCAGTAAGGTGAGGCAAAGCGCAGAGGCCAGTAAGGTGAGGCAGAGCGCGGAGGCCAGTAAGGTGAGGCAAAGCGCAGAGGCCAGTAAGGTGAGGCAGAGCGCGGAGGCCAGTAAGGTGAGGCAAAGCGCAGAGGCCAGTAAGGTGAGGCAGAGCGCGGAGGCCAGTAAGGTGAGGCAAAGCGCAGAGGCCAGTAAGGTGAGGCAGAGCGCGGAGGCCAGTAAGGTGAGGCAAAGCGCAGAGGCCAGTAAGGTGAGGCAGAGCGCGGAGGCCAGTAAGGTGAGGCAAAGCGCAGAGGCCAGTAAGGTGAGGCAGAGCGCGGAGGCCAGTAAGGTGAGGCAAAGCGCAGAGGCCAGTAAGGTGAGGCAGAGCGCGGAGGCCAGTAAGGTGAGGCAAAGCGCAGAGGCCAGTAAGGTGAGGCAGAGCGCGGAGGCCAGTAAGGTGAGGCAAAGCGCAGAGGCCAGTAAGGTGAGGCAGAGCGCGGAGGCCAGTAAGGTGAG
The DNA here is from genome assembly GCF_000935625.1 of Nanorana parkeri. Lineage (NCBI taxonomy): Eukaryota > Metazoa > Chordata > Amphibia > Anura > Dicroglossidae > Nanorana > Nanorana parkeri. Next base: position 1,776,256 of record NW_017306391.1, read on the forward strand.
GCAAAGCGCAGAGGCCAGTAAGGTGAGGCAGAGCGCGGAGGCCAGTAAGGTGAGGCAAAGCGCAGAGGCCAGTAAGGTGAGGCAGAGCGCGGAGGCCAGTAAGGTGAGGCAAAGCGCAGAGGCCAGTAAGGTGAGGCAGAGCGCGGAGGCCAGTAAGGTGAGGCAGAGCGCGGAGGCCAGTAAGGTGACGCAGAGAGCGGAGGCCAGTAAGGTGACGCAGAGCGTGGAGGCCAGTAAGGTGACGCAGCGCTCGGAGGCCAGTAAGGTGCCGCAAAACGTGAAGGCCAGTAATGTGACGCAGAGCGCGGCGAGTGGGGGGGCGATGCCTATGATCCCCGCACAGAGGCCGGGACATACAGCTGTCACAGAGTTGCTGTGGTTGAGTGTAAAAAACGGGCATCGTACTTGTAGTGTTCCTGTTTCTTACATTGAACCGCAGCTAACTCTGACTGCTTGACAGCTGTATGTCCCTGCAGCTGTGCGGGGATGTACTCCTGTCACTACTACCGCAGGTGGGGGAAGCAGGGAGCGGATCTGGGGGGGGG
>NW_017306391.1:1776814-1820301 GCF_000935625.1 Nanorana parkeri
GGGGGGGGGCACCTGCCCCGTTGAACCCCCCCCCTGGATCGGCCACTGACCTCAAGGCACTAAGGGAATGCACAAGCATTGTAGCACACTACCATGTGTTGTGGTACACTGTGTTGTAAAAAAAACATTTTGGACATGGCAAAATTTATATTAGCCAGTGTGCGTTAATGCAACTCACCAGGACGACAAGGAGTTAATGAGCCCTTAAACGGGTTCTTAAAGATGAAATAAAAGTCAACAAGAGCTGTTCTACCAACCAAAGGGTTTGTATTTCTTTCCATCTGGGCTATTCACACCAATGCATCTTTCTACCAAAATCAATCTTAATGTGAGTTGTTGCACATTGCAATGCACTGTGGCTTGAATGTTAATGCGTGTGATGACCTGCGTGTGATGACATGCATCTTAACACATGCATGTTGATGCATTTCCAATTATTTTAATTGGGAATGCACCAAGCAAAAAAGCAGTGCGTTTGAATATACAGCCCTGCCACGCAGCACAGCCAGATGGATGACACCACTTACAGTGAAAGTGTACGCAAATGCTAACAATGAATGTCTTTTACTTGCTACATTTTGGTCTAGTAAATATTAGCGCTGCACCTAACGATTATTTTCAAAAATCGATTAGTTAGCCAATTATTAAGTTTGATTAATCGGTTAATCAGATTTTAAAAATGGCTCTAGTGATGGACTACTAGTCTGTATTGAGATTGTAGTCCATCATGGGAGTAAGATTAATAGCGGTGGAAGTAAAATTAAAAAAAAGTGGGGTGTGCAATATAGCCAAATGGAAAGTGTAAAATTATACAGCAATGAATGCAGAATGGCAACCGCTATAGAGGACTACAAAACCCAGCAATAATACATTATACAGCGCAATGCAGAATACCACCAGCCATAGAGGCATACAACAAATCCCAGCAATAGTACATTATAGCTGGCGGTAATTCTGCATTGCGCTGTATAATGCATTTTCTGCGATTTTGTTGTATTCCTCAATAGCTGGTGGTATTCTGCATGCATTGCTCCGTTGTATAATGTATTATTGCTGGCTGGGATTTGTTGTATTCCTCTATAGCTGGTGGTATTCTGCGTTGCGCTGTATAATTATACAGCGCAATCATTTACCACCATCTATAGAGGAATACAACAAATCTCAGCACAGTCATTATACTATAATGTATTATTGCTGGGATTTGTTGTATTCCTCTATAGATGGTGGTATTCTGCATTGCGCTGTATAATGAGTACTTTTTGTTAGTACTTTATTGAAATGTCACAAGTGGCAGGTGTATGGGCACCTTAAAGTATCGTACGATTTCCGTACGACACTTTTCGTCCAATGATTGAACAGTCTTATGATTTTCGTACGGCGGCCCCGTTAGGCGTAATAAAAGAAAAGCACCTAAACGAATTGCGTCAATCGACCGCACGTATTTTCATTTGCGCATGAGCAGTGTAGATCGTGCGATTTTTGACGTACGGAATGCCACTAACTTGCGAAAATCGTACGATCTACCAAAGTTGTCAAACCTGCTTTAAAGTCAAAAGTCGTACGATTGTACAGTATGCCCAATCAACCTTGCGATTATCGTACGAAAACACGATCGCATACGATTATCATACGATTATCATACGATAATCATAAGGTGTATGGGCACCTTAAGACCGAGATTTGCGCAGGGCTACCATCAATTCTGGAACCTTCATGCAAAAGCGGATGCCTATGAGCTAAGAAGGTCCTATTGCCCCCTATGACTTCCTTGATGTGAGTATCCAGGGATTCACCAAACCCCTCCCCAGCAAATGGTATGTGTATTAAGCACTTCTTGCAGGGAAGCTCCGAAGATCAGCATTTGAGCCATAGGGTCCGCTGCATGTAAACAGACAAAAGGCTCATCCTGCAGATCTTGCAGAGAGTATCTGCAAGACCATCAATGCAATAATGCAAGACCACTGAAAAAAAGTGTTAAGGAATCTCAGGGTTTGTCAAAATGGACCCAGGATCTCTAGCCATAGCTTTGGACCATACAGATAAGGTATGACATACAGTCATGGTGGCAACAGCAGGTTGCATAGTTGTACCTCCATGGACAAACAAGGTCTTGAAGAAGGGAAAATGTGCTGTACGATACCAAGGAGGAAGACTGTACAAGCACAATCCATATCCCCTAGGCCTCAAGGTAACTAAAAAATGGCATTGTTTTCAAATTTGAAGCTAAAAACACAGCAAAAAGTCACAACAAAACCACAGATTTAACCCAAGGAAACAGGCTATCTTCTGGGCATAGGGGGGTCATGGTCGCAGCTTACCTGCTGAATCATACCTTTATCCCCATCACTTTTCTATGCCATTAACTAGGGATGTTCCGATATCGATGCTAGCATTGGAATCGGGCCCGATACAGGGCATTTTGACAAGTACTTGTACTTGTCAAAATGCCCCGATGCATAGCGCCGAAGCTTGCGCTGTTGTTGTTTTTTTTTTAACGCTACCTGAGCGGAGCGTCACTCCTGTGGGCTGAGCGGAGGAGCGTCGCGTCACTGCTGTGGGCGGAGCTCCAGGTGGGGTCCTAATGTAGGTGGCCGGCGACTGCCCGCCGGAGCAGCAGCGACGCAATGCTCCTCTTCGCCGACTATGTCCTTCAGTGCCGGAAAGCAGCGGTGAGTCAGCGCTGGTCCGGCGTGAGGAGTTCCAGGTGGGGACGACTAATTGTAAATCTTTGGTCTCCAGTGTATAAGCAGTGTGTACCCTATATGTAACACATATGTAACACATATAGGGTACACACTGCTTATACACTGGAGACCATAGATTTACAATTATTCTTTGCTAGCATGAATGGATTAAATGATCTGTATGTAGCCCTGTACTAGGGATCATTTAACCCATTCATGTTAGCAGAGGATAATTGTAAATCTATTGTTGCAGTGCACTCTATATGTACATGTACTATATACTACATATATCATGCACTGCAACAATAGATTTACAATTATCCCCTGCTAACATGAATGGGTTAAATGACCCATAGTACATAATATGTAGTTGTATTATGGATCATTTCACCCATTCATGTTAGCAGTGCAGAATTGTATATCTATTCTATCTGTACACATGTCCCGTACACTGCAGTAATAGATTTACAATGATCCCCTGCTAACATGAATAGGTTAAAGGATCCATAGTACAACTACATGTTATGTACTATGGATCATGATTTAACCTATTCATGTTAGCAGGGGATAATTGTAACTCTATTACTGCAGTGTACGGGACATGTGTGCTGTATATGTGCTATGGATCATGATTTAACCTATTCATGTTAGCAGGGCAGAATTGCGAGCGCCTCCCACAAGATGAGCACCGAGGCGCTATGCAGCGATCCTGCCCAGCGCCGACTACGAGAGGCACCGCGTGAGGCAACAGGGATCGGAGTGAAACTGTGAGTAAGGGAAGCTGGGATGGGGCTGGCTGTAAATCTATTGCTATAGTGTACTGGACGTGTGTAATGTATATGTAGTACATATATACAGCACGCACATATATACTCCACTACAGCAATAGATTTACAATTCTACCCTGCTAACTTGAATAGGTTAAATCATGATCCATAGTACATAACATGTAGTTGTACTATGGATCATTTAAAGTCACCTGTCCCTTTAAAAAAAAAAAGCATGAGGGGAAGTACTTGTACTTGGGCCTGAAAAAGTGGCATCGGGACATCCCTACCATTAACAGAGCACTGCCCAAAATTACATAACTCTGCAGTGCTTTATGAACGGCAGAGTGAGGCGGCCGAGGTACAATACCAGAACTGGTTTTGTTCACAGACACTGTTCTCATGCAGTAGGGGAGGTGGAAATGGGGCTCCCCCCATTGTGCATATCAGGAGATCTCAGTGGTGCTTAGAAAGCCCCTGAAGTAATAATTTTCACTTTAATTTTTTTTTAAAGGTTTAAAAAAAAAAAAAAAAACACAACTGTGCCTGGAGCTGGGCTTTAAAGTAGTGTCGACCCTTACTGAAGCTTGCTAGCTGCTTGAAGCTGGTGGAAAGCTTTGTAAATGTTTTTTTTTTTTTTTCAAGCCTGCTGTAAATACTGCTTTTTTACATGCTGAAGCCTGAATGTACAAGACCTTAGACAGGTTAATTCAATGAGGAAAAGAGCAACATATTCTGCATAATAAACTTAGATTAACAAATCAGAATGATATAACATTTTGTAAACTGATATACAATTGGTTGCTGTTAGCTACTACATTTTGCAACTGACCACCAATCTTAGTTCTGCTATGAAGATTAAGTCTATTATAAGAGCTTATAAGTGCCCTTACTTTATGTTATCCATATGAGCCAACTATTTAAAAACAAGTATGATTTAGCTCCTGAAGCTAAAACTACATATAGCTACAATGTGGTAGTTATGTGTCATTGTGTGTACTACATTCAGCTACATTAACACAAGTGAGAGAATGTGAATGTGCTCCATTATACTGCGTTATAAAAATTACTTTTGTTGAATATAGCCTTTCCATGCTATTTTGAATGATTAATTGTCCTCCCCTTAGTTGCCATGGGACCATAATACTGTGAATGGCTAAGCCAAGCACTACATAGTTCTTCTATATGCAGGCCAGATTTTACAGGATGCTTCTCCAATGGACTACACAACGTTTACATGTAACATGAGGTACTAGCCAATCCACAAAGGAAAATTTGTCACTGCTACATAAATCCAAAGGAGTTTTCCATTTCCTGCCAGAATACTTAAGCTTATATTACTGACCTGAGTATTAAATTAACAACTGGCAGCTAACATTTCTGTAGCAAAATACATAAGAAAGCAAAAGGAGATAGCTCTTTAAAGGTAACTGGGAAAAATAACACGATACAAAACAGCTTCCAGACACTCAGTGCTATTATGCCAATCATGTCTACAGAACATTTTACATACTAGGGCAGGAAACAATGGCTATACAATAGTGACATTTCCTTCTATCTTCTACATATCTTAGGCAATGAAAGGGCACGTAAAAACTTAACATGTTCCCTTAGTTGATAGGTATGATATGAAAAACTGGTGATGCCATGTCCTGGTATGTCTAAGTAGGTAGCAAATGGAAGGGTTTTCGGTTTACGTCTTATGGAAAAACGTGTTCTGGTGCAGAGATGCTCAATCCTTTTTGTTAACACAAACCCTCAAAATTAGATTGTCAAGTAAACTTCATTGTAGAAATATATTTTCTAATAGTTTAGGGATCACAAATATATATTTTAGAACTCCATTAAATTTACCATAAAGTGCCATTTTGAGTCCCGACCCACATCTAAATACCGGTGATTCATTTTAATTAAATTGAAGCTACAATTGGAAGACACTTTATTAATGTAGGATTAAAACGCAAACTGGAGATTAATGTTCCCCAAATCAATGTCCCTGTCACTGATCTCTGAATAACGAGCAGGAACAAGACTGATTCGTTTCCAATTATCAGATCACTATGATAGCCAATCATATTGATCACATGCCTCCTGAGCGGTCAATATGCCTATTGCTATTGTTTGTTCTACTGAATCTGAAATTTGTATACGTTTCCATTCAGCAAACTATTAAACATTCAGTAAACATTATTGAAGAAACAATTTTTGTATAGTTATCTGAACCAATAAGCATGCAAATGTTGTGTGTTACCCACTCTAGACATAGCTACATGTACTGTAATTGCTCATAAGAAAAACATGGACATCATACACAATGGCAGTTGCACAGAAAGTTATAATCTTTGGATCTGTGTAAAGTATTTTGTATGTACCAGAGGTAGGATACACTATACGTAATGGAAAAGAAAAAGGAGATGAGAGCCAGTAAGTGTAATAGAAAGGGATAATGCACTGTGCGTAATGAAGAGGTCTGCAGCACTGTGTGAAATAACATTGTGAGGTATAAAATACTTTATATAATTTAGATGAAAGTACTGTATGTAACATCGAGCTACAATGACACTGTATGTAATATAGAGAATACTGGACAGCTACAGACACAGAACAAAAGCCCTCAATAGATGGAGAGAGAAATGAATGGAGGTGCTGGATTTGTTGACTCTGGTGCAAGAATGTTTTCTTGGAGCCCCCCTGCTCAGAAGCCCATCAGCCCATGCCTCCTCCAACAAAGGGGGCCCAGATCTCACTGGGCCCCCCCAATCCTCGGTTTACCGCTGGTCTCTGCAACAGAGGCGCTTACACTCTAATGTCCCCCCTCAGTCACACACTATTATTTTTATATATTTCTATAGCTCTGACATATACCACAGTGCTGTACAGAGAAAACTGAGCCAGTCACATCAGTCTCTGTACATAGGAACTTACAATGTCCCCCCACAGTCACACAGTATTATTATTAGGGATGCACTAATACCATTTTTTCCAGACCAAGTACTAGTACCGATACTTTGCCTCAAGTACTTGCTGATACCAATACCTTTTTTTTTTAGTGTCATGAGACAGTTTTTTCTAAAACAATACAGTTTCATGATTTTAGGAAAGTGATAGAGTGCCAGGGTTCAGTCGCAGCTGCGACCCTGGTAGTTTTGCCTCCGATTCCAAGCTGTAAAGGGACTACAAATCTCATTGATACATTATACAGCAAGGCAGAATAATACCATTGGCTATAGAGGACTACGAATCACAGCAATACACTATACAGCAATGCATAATACCATCAGCCATAGAGGACTACAAAATCCCAGCAATGCATTACACAGCAATGCAAAATAGGAGTATATGAATTGTCTACATATTCTGAGGAGGGCTGCGAAGGTTGCCAAGGTCTGCAGAGGGTGCCGAGGAGGCCTGCATGCGGTCTATAGCTAGAGGGGACCATGCCTCCTCCAATGGGGGGGTTTGAATGGATTTACTGAGGCACTGCACCTTGGGCCCTGGTGCAGCCACACCGACTTTCCTGTAGCCAAGAGCTAAACAATCTACACGCTCTCTATAGGATGTGCAATTCCCTTAGAGGTTACATCCCAATGATATCTCTTCTTCCTCCATAAAGAAGATAAGTAAAGTAAAGAACACTTCTTTAACATGTTTGTTATATCCTTAACTATACCTGATGTTGAAGGGACACACTTTTATATTTAAGGGAGTACTTTGCCCTTAATGCACTGAACATTTCCTAACAATATTGCCTATAAAACATTACTGTGTTGAATACTCCCTATGGATATTTTGCATGATAATTTCTCTGTTATTTAGACACAAAAGGTGGAAATCTTAGATTTCCTGCTCATCAGTAACCTGCAGAGTAAACCTTCTAATAGCAGAGTTTAATTACCACAGCACTGCAGGTGCTCAACAGATGAAAATCACTTAACAATAACACTTATTATATTATAAATCTGTGCGTACACAGTATGAAGTATATTGCTTACAACTAACGTCTGCTATATTATAGTTAATGCATGTTTTTTCTCCATTTGTAAAGCAATAGTGCAAATTTTTGCAGAAGAGGTAACACAAGTGGGGAAATGGGTAAGGTTTATCAGTAACATGACTTCATATCATCATAAAGTGATCACTTTAATATAAATGTGAAACTCCAACTTTGTTGGGAGAAAACCAAATGCTCTACAAGCCAGTTACATGCAATGCATGGATGTTAACAAACCTCACTGCAGATTCTTACTGCTTCTTTAGTGTAAACAATTTCATTGCATATATTTTCGTATTACAGCCTGCTAAATAGTTAAAAGTCTTGCTGCTATAAATCACAAGTTCAGTCTCAATATTTATATAAAAAGAACAACTGAATCTTGGCATCCCTAGATGTGCAAAATCCAGTTGCACTCAAGACAACTTAAGGTGGCCTATTCCCAAAATTAAATGGCCCAAAGTCCGTGTCCATATCGCAGTCTGCCATTTGGGCTGCATTCACACCAGCAGCTGCACAACACAGGAGTGTCGCGCTGTTTATTGTTTTCTTTATTTCCCATTTACATACACGTGCATGCCTTATGTGCACGTGTTCATTCAAATCAGATGGCAGGGGTGGATTTATTTTTTATTTTATTTTTAATCACCCATTTTATTTTATTTCTTTTTTTACTCATCACCTTTTTTATTTTATAATTTTTTACTTTATCATCTTTTTTTCCACTTAACTTTTGCCATCACAAATGGGATAACAAGCCCCTATGTGACAGCATTTAGAGGTGACAAGTTCTCTCTATGGAAACATCAGGGTTCTACTCGACTCCTGATGTCTCCCCTGTACCTCCAACACCGAGGATGAAGCGCTGGAATGTTTTAGCCGCCTTCTGACAGCTGAAGCATGAAGCATTGAGAATGCCTAATGCTTTATTGATCACAGAGAAGATAGGGGAATGGATATTCCCTGGTCTGCTCCCGCTCCCCATCCTGACACTGCATGTCGTGGACCTGGGCCCCCCAGAGACACGAAAACCACAGCGGGGGTGTAGGGAAGGGGGGAGCGGAACGATCCTAGCTAGTACAATTGATCTGGGTGGCTTTACAATTGGCCCCGCCTGCCTTACATCATTGGTTGCTAGGAAGCTGGCAGTCATAAACCAGTGCAAGTAGGTGATCGCAGTCCAGGCAGAATCACCGCACGGTACACATCCAGACCATGGTCTGCCATTTAGTGATGATTGCTCTAATGTCTTCAGAGAAAATCAACACTTCTCCAGGAGGACACAATATTGAGGTGGAGGTTGGCAGGAGCTACCATAATTGCAGTAGAGGACACAGGAGATTGAAAACACAGGAGACTGACACTTCTAGGAGTGTCAGTTTCTTACCACACGTCACATGAAGATTCCTCTTCAACAGAATGGAGCTTGGTATGCGAAAAGTATTTCCTTTTTTCAATGAGGAAATCTTTTCTGGAAATTTAATTTTGACAATAGGGTCACTTTGAAGATACCGGGGATAAAAGACGTTTTTGCAGACACCTGGGAAAAGCAGTGACCCAATAATATGTGCAAGGGATGAGATCTGTAGGGGCTTTCTATACATAACAGTGCTATCATGGTTTAAGGAAAAATTTGGAGGTTTTTTTTTTTGGCAACATCAGAAAATCATATCTACCTGAAAACTAAAATGGAAAAAAAAGTTATTTAGATAAAATTAGTTATTTTTTTTTCAAATTATATTAAATTAGGAGGGCTAAAACTTGGCTGTGCTGTCTTGCAGGGGTGCCTGGATCAAAATGAGAGATCTTTTGGCAGCTAAAACAGGGTCATCACTCACTCTCTCTCATTTCAGCAAGCTCCCGCTGTTTAGACTGACCACACAATGCTGCCCCTATTTACCATGTGAAATATCCTGTTGAATAAATTAAAAAGCAAAATCGGATTTTTATTAAATATGGAATAAACAAGGATGGATGGCAATTATTTTGGTCAGTTTTAAGTTATTGCCCACTATATGCTGAGAGTGCAGTGCTGAGCCGCAACCAGGACGGATCCTGACAATATTGTTGAGATCCACCCTTCCGACTGATTGACAGCTGATCTGCCTCTCTCTTCCCCTTCCATTCCTCCAGTCAGCACAGGAAAAACAGAGAGGGGGGGGGGGAATCCCTGTGGGGAGCAGTGACCGACAGTCACCGCTATCTGCAGGAAGAGGATCAGTAACTCAGCGATCGGCTGTATGTGTTCGCGGAGTTCCCGATCCATAGAGTAGACCTGTGAAAGCTTCAGTGTCACAGGTTGGCTTGAATTATGGGAATTACCCCATAATTCTCTATTATTATTATTATTATTACATAGTATTTATATAGCACCAACAGTTTGCGCAGCGCTTTACAATATAAGGAAGACATTATAGTTACAATACAATTCAAGACAAGAATTTTTAAATTTGGCTCCAGTATTAGCAACCCTTGTGTCACTTGGCATTGCATGCAAATTAATCAAAGTATTAGTTAGAGAATCAGAAAGCTGATCAGTAATTACATTGTTCAAACCACCAGACTTTCATGAATCAAGCACAAAACAGTAAGTCAATCAGAGGAAAGAAAGCCTTTATCAGTTCAGTATCATTATAGTTATATATATACCATTTCCTGCAGTAAATTAAAATATGACTTGCCCTTCTATTTTCTTGCGTTTACTGTTGGCATGGAATGTGCTACACGAGTGGGTGACTAGAAGCAGGCAAGGTATGCAACCAAAGCAATTTTTTTTAGATATGGGAAGAGTGAGGGAAGAATTTAAACTTTGTTATTTATGTTTGCGTTGTTTATTTAGGTCTGCTGGGAATGACTCCCCCCACTTCCTGTCCTAGAGACAACAATGGGGACTCAGTCAGCAATAAAAAACACATTATTTAGTAGACTAGGGAAGGAATAGAACCTTTGTCAATTTTTTGTAATACAATAAAATTTGTAGAAATACTTATGCCTCTAAATAACACAGATAGTTGATTCTCCCTGAGCCACATTCCCTTTGGGGTGCCTCACCTGACATACATTATACTCAATTGTTTTTATATAGCACTCACTGACTCTTCAACTAGACGTCACCCCATGGACTAATATCTGCTACTTAACTGACTGTGGTGATTTTGGTCTATGTAGAACTTGTGACGGGAATGGGTAAAGTACCTCTGCATATTTTGATCTCTAATTTGCTATTCTTCTTGAGAGCACTGGATTATATTTACTTTTTCAATATGCCTCCTAACACTTTGGGGACTAATGTTTCAACCTGCCTGATACTCTTATTTGCTCAACATGCATTTTGAGATGGTTGCTGCACTGCTTTATTAACATTGATTTGCATGAGCATTTTAGGGAGTCCTGGATTTACACGGACACAAGGTCATAGACCAATACAATATTGCTGCTCCTTGATTCCACATGTCAGAGACTAGGTCTGTCCTTTTTGAGCTATGCAAGAGCCATTGAATTGCTGATGCTCACAATCCAGAGACAGGCATTCTGAATTCTTTTTGGGCTGTTTTACCACTTTTTACTTTATGTGGATCCTATTATGGTGCTCATTGTACTGCAAGCTCAAGTTTGGATCCATAAGTGAGCTACAAGCTCACATTTAGTTTACTAATTTGTATTGAAATTGCAGTCTAGCAAGGGAGCAAGATTGGACCAGTGACTACTTTACAACACACACAGGAACAATGGGGAACAAAAGTAGCCACCTCAAGAGGGAAGGACAGCACCAATTCAGAGAAAATTTGAGGATCTGAGGAGTGATACACAATTAAGATACATTTTTGTTAATAGTTAGGGTACTTGAATGCATTTTTAAGATTTAGCTCCTGAGTTTAGTGTCATTTTAACTCTATGCAATAGCGATTTAAACAATCTAAGCAGTGTTGCACCCCTTTTGGTGCTTTTGATGTGAATCCTATACAGTTTGGAGGACTTTTTAGAGCTATGCAAAAAACACTAGTGATGGATTCTCTCAGTATTGTACAACTTTTGAGGATTATATTACTACAGATCTGCACAAATTCCATGTGCAAGGTTGTTAATGCTTCTTAAAAATCAGATGGCTCCTAGTATTTAGGGTTTTCTCTAGTCATTGTCAATGGAGCTGGCTCCTAATAAAACCTGCTGGCTCCTGTTTCGTACAGATTGGCTCCTGAATTTCATTTTAATTTGTCCACCCTACTATGTTCCCAAGGGCTTGTTCACACTGAAAGCTGTCCTGTCAATAAAAAATGAATCAGAAGCGCCAAACGTTGACCAACAAATGAAGGATAGTTGCGGGTGAGGATTACTAGGGGTGCTGCCCCACTTCAGCCTGGGAAGCTGCAATACTGTGGGAGAGAAGAAAAGAGAAGGGCGCCCTTCTCGTTTGTTCTCTGCCCTGTCAATACTAAATGGAGGCTCTAAAATAATATACAATGGAGACTGTTGGTATTTTCCCCATGCAACAAGCCACACTTGTGAAACAAGATACATTTGTGAAATACATTTTAAAGAGCTTGATTTAGGATTACTCCTAATAGGAATCAACAAATCAAGTTGTTGATTAACTTGATTAACCTTTTTGATTACAAAATTAATTTGGGGAGTTTAATCTGGCCCATTGACACACCCACAGACATTCACACACATTTTAATATTTTTTTTAGGATCCAGTCCCCCCTACCTTATGGGAACTGGAGTGGATCCTCAGCTGGGGGTCCAGTGTGGGCTGTTGTGTTGTGACTGAGATCCATCCATAAGTGCATTGCTTGTACAGCTCCCTTGTGCTTCTTGGAGAGGTGCCGGGAGCCAGGAAATGACGTCACAGGCTACAGGGCACGCGAGGGAGCAGTAAGCAATGCACCTATGGATGGTGCTGAGCTCCCTCATGGCCATACCCCCAGCCCACTCCACCTCAAGCTGACACTCGGCACCGGGCAGAATATTTTAGAACGGCTGCTCAGCGAAAGAACTGAAAAGTGCTGTGCTAGGGAGAGGCTGCGGAGCATCTCACCTAGCGCAATGGAAGGCACCCTGCAACCCACTAATTATGAGGTTGAAACCCATTTTTGGGTATTATGTAACACAGAGTGCAGTAGTATAGAATACAAAGTTATTATTACCAGCAGTTCACCCTGACTAACTAGCCCTGCACACTGTGCCGAGGTGAGATTAACAACTGCCAGACAATCGCGACAGTGCCTTTCCTACTTAGCCAGAATGAGGTAGTGGTGCATGTCAGGAGACCCTGGAACAGAAAGTGAGGGGTAATCTTTGTAGCAAGGACAAAGATAGCAATGAAAACAGTTATGCCTAGTGTTCTACTTTAAGTCGATGGATTAAAGATTAACAGAACTGTGAAAGAATAAAAAGACATAAAATATGCCACATACTGTAGCTACTGTCTGTTGCCTCTAATTGCAAGATTAAGATTAATACATTTTTAACACAGTCACGAAAATTTCAAAATGCAAACATGTTATCAAAAATGTATGGGGGAATTTATCAAAACTGGAACAAACAGAATCTGGAGCAGTTGCTCATAGTAATCAATCAGCATCTCTCTTCAGTTTGTTCAGGTAAGATTTGAAAATGAGAGATAGAAGCTGATTGGTTACTGTGCAAATCTGTTACTGTGCAAATCTGCTCCAGTTTTGATAAATCCCCCCATTGTTTTTAACCAAAAGATTGCCTTCTCACCTTGCATAAATGCCGCTAACCATGTCATGTTGTAGGGACTCATCTGCCAGTTTACTTGGCCCAGCTGCTTTGGAGATTAGCAGCACCACTAAGCCTCGCATCTGAAGGTTGTTGCGACTATCGTACACGAAGGCTCTGCCAAAAACAAACATATAAATACAAATAAAGAACTCTCAGTATAGTATATGTGAAGTCAAACCTAAGCAAAGCATAAAACAAGTTGAGAAACTGTGCCCTAATGTCTTTGCTTTCAGTCTCTTCTTATTACAGCACTTCTTTTTTTTTACAATACGATACAGTAAGGGATATCTCCGAGCCAGCTACTGATTTTAATTGCTTCCGGCTTAACTGTCACTTAAAACACACAAGCTGACATGTTTAAGTTATCCTATTACAACCATTTCTATAGTGCAGTTGACAAGACTCTCTTCTGGAAGACAGACACTCATAATGTAGTAAAAAGAAGACAACGTCTGTGAAATGTGGAAATAACTGTTTATGGTATGACCTGCAGCTGTCTGAAGAGACAAATTTATCTGGACAAAAACTAACCTGCATCCAGACGACGATAGCGTTCAAAAGGGCCATTCCCCTTCAAAATGATTTTTATTGTTTTTAATAGACGTTTGAGTTTTCACCATCTAACAGATTCTTTTAAAGTTGTTTTCGCACACTTGCTGCAGTAGCTTATGATATTTATTTTAACATATACTTAAATTATATCATGGACATTGCAAGAGGAAAGGTAAGATTAAATGCTTCTTTTATGTACTACATGAGCACAACTTATTCAAGTACTACAGAATATGCACCTCTTAACTTTTGACACATTGCTTGCTCAAAGAGTCATTGGATATTAGGCATACTATATTAGGTTGACATTGGTTTGAATGGTAATGTATCATTTTGATTTCCCACCTTTGAAGGGAAACTATATTCCCCATGAATCTAAAATACATTTTATAGCTTTATCATAGTGTTTCTGTGTTGCAAGTTACGAACATCAATAAAGTTTTGTATGCAAGCCTAACTAAACTAATGCCCCCTACTCCATATTCTTACTTGGGTAAAAATCCTCTTCTCTGGCGGTCGCTTACTGAGACATCATAGGCTTGTATGGGGACATCCCAAAAAGCAGCTACAGTTCCTGAATGGCCCCATAAAAATCTACGAGGGCTCGATGTGCAGATTTGGCTGGTTACGAAGATTAATTTTGCCCAAGGAGTAGAAAAAATTGCTCAAGGCTATGCTACGGGGTAAGAATCTGAGGGAGAGGGATGTTAGTGCAGAGGAGTTCAGGTGTAGGCGTGCATTAGAGGAATTTAGTATTAAAAGTACATTTGTCTTTTTAAGTAGATGTAATCCCTAACTGAATGACAGGAGGGCGTCTTAAGGCCCAGTGCGCACACGAGCGTGGAAACGGTCAGCAGTGTAAACAGCCAGCAATGGCAGTTTACATTCAAGCGATCAGGTGTCTCTCAAACCCCCCGCCCACCACTCCCCACCGTCTTCATCGCCGCCGGTCCCGAGATCTGCTGTGCCCGGTACGGCTGGGACCGGCACAACGACGTGGTCAGTGGAGATCAAAGGGGGATCAGTACCCCATCTCCCCTCTGGTCCCCGAATGCAGGAAGTGAAGTACATTACATCACTTCCTCCATTCAGTGTCACTCTCCGGTTACAGATGCCGGTGAGAAGCTGATTAAGCAGATCTCTACTTCATCCGCTTCTCTGGGGGCCCCTAGGTGACATTAGCGGTCTTAGAGACCCCCTGATGTCTCCATAAAGAGAACTTGTCATGTGAATTGGCTATCACAAAGGGGATTTCTTTGCCAGAGTGGCCAGTATGGGCACAACAAATACATGAATCTGGGAGAAACCTTAGAATCTCATTGTGCATCTGCACAACAAATGTCAGAAGGTCGTAGACACTCTTAATAGATTGCAAGAACAGTGCACAGAAAGCCAGGTAAGCCTGAAGAATAGGGTCATGGCAGTGTTTCTGGTAGCGACTGCATGTTAAGCGGCAGAGAAATTGCCAAATGTATAATCTAAAAAGGTGCCCATACACTCTTAAAGGAGAACTATGAAATGAGTGATTTTCACTCAACCTCATAGTTCGAGCGGACGTGGGACAATGAAACTGTCACACGACGGTTCAATAGATCGGGAAGTAAGCACTGACTGGCGGAATGGACGGGGAAGGGGGTGGGTACAGCTGGCTCTGCCTCTAGATAGGCAGAGCCAGCTGTCACTCACGCAGCTGGGTGGAACTGGACAGTATTGTCGGGATCCATCCCGGCTGTGGCGGTCTCAGTATACCGTGATCTGTAGCTCGCGATATACTGAGCTTTGGGTCATGGGAGGATGCTAGTTTATGTCTTCCTGTGACCCTTAGGAGAACTATGGGGAAAAACACTTACCCCATAGTTCTCCTTTAATTTTCGTTCGGAAATCTTCCACAAATTGTCTTTTGAACGATAATCGAACAGTTGATGGGACACCAAAGGTTTTTTTTTTTTTTACTGTAATCACGCTCAAATTTTCTTGAAGGGTGAAGCTTTTTTCGAATCAAACGGAAACAAAATAAAAAAAAAATAAAAAAAAAATAAAAAAATAAAAAAATCGATGGATTACTGGCGTTTTCGTACGGCAAAAAAAAGAAAAATCGCAGCAAGAACACTGCACATGTGCAAACGAAAATACATTCTGTCAATCGACAAGAGTGAGTTGGTATGGCTAATGAACAATTATCGAAATTGACATTGGTCTTTGCTTGATGGTGTATTTGAACTGGAATCGAGCGAGGGCTCCTGGCTGCAACAAAAATTTCCGATGGAAAAATGTATAGGTGTATGGCCAGCTTAAGTCGTGCTGGATAAACACTACTTACTGTGAATAGTAATGTGAGTCAATAGAAACTAGGATGAATGGTTGGTTGTTTCAGTGCAACACATGCAGATACTTCTGCAGTGCTTGTTTTCTCCACAGGTGTACCGATTGAACTGCAGCGCCATAAAGCCATTGGGGGTGATTTACTAACCTAAACACACACACACACACACACACACCAGGTGTGTGTGATTTTCACACAGCGAAACGTATTTATCAACCAAAAAGTCTCTAAAAGCATATTTCCACTAATGCCATATATGGAAAAATCATGCACATGATGCATATATAATGCTGCTTCACAGTTTAGACAAAAATGGTTAGCTCATGCATTTACATTCCTGCATTCATCAACGCAAGCAACACAACATAGAGCTAATTTACCCAACATCACCTTGGAATTCCTTCAGGGCTTTGCACAACACACCTGCTGGGTGTGTACACATTACAAAGGTGTTTAGATTCCACCCATAGATCATGCTGGGAGGGAACACACTGCAGAGGTGTATACACGTTCGTGGTGTGTTTATAAGGTTAGTAAATCAACCCCATTGTGTTAATTAGATTGCAAAAAAGTAAAGGAATACGGATATTAAAAAGGTCTGGGGAGCGTTTCTTCTTATCCTTTCTCCTCAGCACAATATTTGCTAATTCCACACACAGCCAAAATAATAATGTGCATGCAACTTTGCTTCTTCAATTAACGATCCAGCCCTAAATTACCCAAGAGTGACATTTGTTTTGACAGTTGCACAAGCGTGTGCAGGATTTTTTGGGGATGCGGTTCTATAACCTCAGGCTGCTGATAATGAACTGCTTTATCACTCTTGACTATGACAGTACACCCGTACACATTTTTCAATTTTCCTTATTTCCATGCTTCCCAGAAAGTTTGCCCTTCTGACACCAATATGTGATATTTTTGGCAATGAAACTAAGGGAAAAATAAAACTTCAAGTATATGTTCAGTACAGCAGACAATCGCAAAAAGGAAGGAGGTAAATCTAAGTTGTTTCCAACTGCTTTAACCTAGTTGTTAGAAGTCGTTTTGTGGCTGCTATCTGATCCAGCAGTTGCACATAGCAGACACACCGGCCTTCAACATCCAGTAGCACCATCATCATTACATACTTAGCATGTGGTGACTGTGGGAGCTGAGAATTGTTGGCAAAACTAGAGTCTGCAAGCACTTCAGCAGTGTACTTCCAGTCTCTCTGTACCCAATTCTAACCCAGTTCTCAGAGGATTAGAATGGGCTAACGTCATTACTTCCAGTAATCATTGTTATTGCTGTGCTCTTCGGTGCAGCAGCAAAAGTAGAATATAAACTGCCTAACTGGCAGCCAAATCTTTGCAGTTTATCACATACTCCACAGTTAAATTTAAAAATGGAAAAGGAACTTTATAATTACAATATCCTAACAGCTCAAAATTCTTCAATATTGTAATGCTTTTCAACTTTGTTGCATTGCAGTGCAAAACAGGACCTATGAGACAAATTACTAAGTGTGATTTACTAATTTGTGGTACATTACTGCACATATGTATACGCTTGTCCCGATAAAGTAGCTCATTCATTTTAACCCCTTCGTGACTGACGACGTACAGTGTACGTCGCCAGCATCGGGGCTGTTTAAACAGACTCCCGGCGACTTTTGCCGCCGGGACTCTGTTTAAACTTGTAGAGCCGACTGTCGGCTTTACAACAGAAGCGATCCTGGCGACTTACCTGTCGCCAGATCGCTTCTGCGTCCCAGGCCTCAGTCATGAAGGGGTTAAAGGGGCTGCCAATGCATTGCAACATGCATTGTAACTTGTTGTGGTGTGCTGGAATGCACATGTATTGCGGCGTGCCATTTAAAATTAATGGTACCACAAGACACATTTGTGTGTTTTTTTGCTATGTGATAACATGCAGAAAAATGTGCATTGTACTGCATATTCTCGCACAGCTCTGGATCTGGTGTAAGACCGATTTACCATAGAATTGCAGCTTGATTCATAAAATTCCCCTTCCCTGCCTCTCAGAAGGAACACCGTGCCAACGTGTCCAAGGTCACTATTTAAAGCCCAATTCCAGTTTGAGCATGTACCCATAAAGCTCTTGAAAACAAAAAAGCAGCTCCAGCTGAGATACTCACCTAATCTCTGTCGCTGTCCCCTACAGACTCACTGATCTAGTGATGCTGAGCCATTCCTCTTCTGTGCTGAATGATGACCAGCACACATATACATACAGTACACTAGAATGACAGAAGTCACTTATAAACTGGTTTTCAATTTTTATCTTTATTTATGTGCTATCACAAAAAACAATATTATTTTAAAATCATATTATAGAGACTAAAAGGAGGCTGCTATAGGTGAACTCTCCTTTAAGGCCGCTTTCACACTGGTGGTCTGATTTGGTCTGCCTGTCAGTTTTTCAGTCACAAACCGGGAGACAGTAAATATTTACTATAATGAATGGGTGGAAGCCTCTGTAGTGAGTGCTTCAGAAACTCATGAATGAATAGGAAGTGGTGTAAGGCACTTCCTGTTCATTCATAACTGGGGACACATAGTACTCTGTGTCCCCAGTTGTTTACAAACACTGAAGTGATCAGTGAACACTCCAGTGTTTGTGCCACACACAGAGGATCGGTAAATATCACACATATTTACCAATCCTCCATTCGGTCACGCAGAGCCGTTATCATCCTGAAACTGACAGGATGACCGCGTCTCTTCACTGTCCTCTCCAAGGCTCCTCTCTCCTCCCGCTTGGCTACCCTGACAAGCAGCTCCCTCCTCCGCCCCCTGCAGCACTCGGATCCTCGCTACCTCAGCCCATGGAGGAGAAATATATCCCAGCCTGGAGCGGCTCCAGGCAGGGAGGAGAAATTGACAGATTGCTGACATGGCAAGCTGCAAATGGTTGTGTTCCGCCATATGCCATACGTCGGTGCGGGCGAAAGGGTTAATTCATTTTGACATGTACATTACTGTACACGTTAAGTAAACTAGAAACAAGTGATGAGGGCTCTCTCTTAAGAGCAAGTATTAGTTTGCAAATATATGACAAAGCAGTAAGAACAGCTTATAACCAACTAGGGTTTAGGGAAGCGTATGAACATATAGTATATTAGGGAATAGTGAGTTACATTGAAGGTAAAAGAAATAACAGTATTTTGAGTATAACAGAGGTTGAGAAGACTTTTGGGAAAAGTTATTGTTAAAGGTTTATTTCTGCTTTAATTATGCTTTAAAATATCTATTACTTTCTTTTTATATTCACCAATCACATAGACAAAAAAGTAAAAATACTCAACACTATCACTTTATGTCTTACCAGAATCATTAAAATTTGCTGTACATATTTTATTCACATTTCTGTGATCAACAATGATATTTAAAAGACTGAATCAACACTATGTAGTTATTCGATTTTTAATTGGCTACATGTTGCTGTACGCTTTCTGTTCCGTTAAGTGGTAGTTCCAGAATCCTGAGGGCTTCAACTGCAAATACTCCAAAAGCCCGAGGATAGAGTGGATTCATCGTGTGTTCCTCGTCTGTTCACTTTAGTGGGAACTACAGATGGACCATGTGGAAACTACCGTAACACCACTGTGCTTGAGGGACAATAGGAGAAATAATACAAATGTTTAACAAGTAGAACATTTCATGACCACCATCTATAAATAAAGTGATGGACAGCCATTTTAACCTTGACATTTTTTTATTATCTACAATCACCAACCATGACTTAACGCATAATTGTATACTGCTTATAACAGGGACCACGTGCTTTAAACTGGACCATCATTACCTGTCTGACAGCTTCCCAGGAGACAAACACCTTTGGCTTCACTAGAGGTGCTCTAGCACTATCCTAAGGGCATTAGCTGATTCGACTTGTGCTAGAAGTTACTGCTAAACCCTTATAGCTGCTATAAGCCGTTCTGAACATGTAATCAGCATTTTAAAGATTAAAGCTAAATTTATATGCTGCAACCTAAGCAGCATTGTTGAATAGGCTGCTGACTAAAAAAGTACTTAACAGAAAAATTACAGATGTGTCACAGTGACATTTACAAGTCCAGTACCCCAAAAAACTAAGGACTTCATCAGCCACATGACATTGCTTTAGGGGTAGGATGAATATATGTACCTGAGTGAGCCCTCCAAGGGGCCTACATCAACTATTAATAAAAAAAAAAATGTCCAGATGCAGCAATTATATTTGATGAGCATGTGGCAGCAGACAGACGCCTGGAGAGAAGGAAAAGGACAGCAACATAAGCAAAAAAATGTAACACAAAAAGCAAAACACATCAAACTGGATTATTTTCAGGAGCTCTTTATGCAACCAGATGAGAAATATTAAGGCGTCTAACTGTGGCAGGAATGAGAACCCTGGACAGCAGGTGACTGAATGCTGTGCCAGGGATCATTTGGCAAAATAACGGCCACAGAAGAGAACAAGAGCGGAAAATGACAGATGAGTGTATAAAAACACAAACTAGTGAAGCCAAAAACCTGCATAAAATGTCTGAATGGGCTGGCTGCTTAACACTTGTATTGTCATTTTACGGAATGGTACATATTATAATATTTATTAATGCTGTGTGTTAATATTACAAGAGACACACAGAAAGATATATGGAAATTGATAAGCACTATACAATACCGTTTTTTTAAGCAATACTGTAAAATGCTATATCATTGAACAGTATATAGCCCATGTACAGAGAGGCCTTTATTTATCCACACTTCTTTCTATACATTTTTCCAATACAGCAAATGCAGTCACTGGTAATTAAAATTAAACATCTGTAGAATGCTTGCAATGTTATTGGGCAATGTTTGGAACAATTTAAGTCTACGAAGTATAATATTGTACAAGAAAATTATTAAAGTGACACTAAACTCAGAAGTTAAATGTTAAAAATGCATTCAAGTCCTCTAACTATTAACAAAAATGCAGTTTACTTGTGTATCACTCAGCTGTCGATCCTAAAATGTTCTCTATATTTGGTGCAGACACTGTCCTTCCTTCTTGAGGTGGCTACCTTTGTTCCGTATGTGTGTTGTAAAGTAGCCACTACTCCAAGCTAGCTCATCTGATGGACTACAATCTCAATTAGGGCTGAAACAACTAAATCGATAATGAAAATAGTTGTCAATGACAGTCCACTGTGAGCAGCCCGTAGAGGAGGAGGCCGAGACATGGGGAGGCCGCGGGTCCTGGGCAGTGCCTGAACTGTCAGTCCGCGCTCAGCTAGGCGTTTACCAGGACGCATCAATACTTTTCTCTAGGGCGGTCTGGTCTATTATTAACACGCTTGTGAGTGAGGCAGTGAGCAGGCAGGGGGAGGGTGTAAGGAGCTGAAAGCAGTCCAACTAATCAATAATGAAAATCGTTGACAACGATTTTGATTATCGATTGTTATCGACCATCGATTAGTTGTTTCAGCCCTAATTAAGATTTAAGTCCATCAGAGGAGCTAGCTTGGAGCAGCGTCTACATTACAACACACGTAGGGACCATGGGCAACAAAAGTAGCCACCCTCCAAAAGGGAAGGACAGTGTCAGCACCAATTCAGGGATGATTTGAGGATCTACAGCCGAGTGATACACATCTAAGTTACATTTGTGTTAGTTATGTAATTTGAATGCATTTTTAAGATTCAACTCCTGAGTTTAGTGTCACGTTAAATACCATCCATTATATTAATTACCCCCAAACTCACACATCCAAACCTATACCACCGGAAAGCATTATAAATACCATCTCATTTTTAACTCACAGCAAACAGTTCTAAATGATCTTTTACTGATCTATTCATAGCAAGCAATTATATTTTAGTCTTTATTTTTCTCCAGTGGATTAGAAAAAGAAAGCAACTTGCTGTCAGTGCTAACATTTTTAGTTTTGTTCCTTCAGTTTCATACATGCTCATATTTTGCTGCCACTAACAAACTTCTTCCCACCTTATCTTTATGTATGACGATTGTCTGACATAATGTGCACAATTGGCAAATGTGCCTCTCTTCCAATCTCCAGTAACTGCAAAGTGGCTTACTCTTCAAGCCGCAAGGTAATGCTACATGAGACATTGGCTTTCTCAATTAAAAGTGATGTCACATGGCAGTTCAGGATGTATTACAAAAACAAATAACTGCTGTTCCATATTTTTGAGCATCTCCTGCTGGTAAAAAAAAAAAGAAAAAGTTCTAAATATCCCTAACTCATAAGCAGTTTCAGCTACTGTTTAATTACCTCCTTGACAGGTTCAACAGTAACAGACTTCCATAAACCACTTTTTGACTGAGCTTATGTTCATGTGGCCCTCAAGGCTGCTCGCAGGTTTTTAACAGCTGTCACTGCAGAAAGCTCTGCTCTATATGACACCTTTTAGGTGGATCCTTTTCATTTTAGCTTCAATGCATCTTTTGGTAAAAATAAAGTTTAAAACTGCTCATGTGACATATGAGGTCTACTCAGCAGGATGTTCTGACTGATGGCCCTCATTTCAAGCTTTGTTTTTAAACACATGGAAGAGTGGAATATTTAAACTGAGTTTTATAGCAGATCTTCATTTTGAATAACTGGCATCTTCAAACTCTTAAACAATGGCAATTTTTTTGTTTTGGGGGGGAAGGAGGGTAGCAAGTACTTGCCCTCACTTTGTCCGACAACATCCCCCCACAAGCAGCCTCCTGGGATAACGTCACACATCCCAAGAGGCTACAGGACCAGTCCACCTGCAGTGTGGATCTTGAGCAGGCACAGTAGGGGACTGGCTGTGAGTGATCAAGAAGTCGCACCCAGCTCCCATGATGGTGGCACGGAATGGCAGAATCCTTGAGAAGGATTGGCTGTTTGGAAGACAGCTCTAGACTTTATGGGCTGGTAAGTGTTTCCTAACAGCCAGCAGCTACAGTACATATTCCGAACATATTCTAGTCCAGCAAAAGGAGTAGAGTTTGGCATTTTTTATCATAATCAGGGAAAATTTATTTTAAATATGGTTTTCCTTTTCTTTTAGTTAGGCAACTGTGAAATTTTGAATACGACTTATGCTTTCTCAAATCTGTCCACAAGGTGGACATCTTTTCATTTGTTTTTCGGTTTGTCCGTGCCTCCTGTTGTAAGAAACATGTGTACAGTGTTCAATAGCTCAATGTAAAATTTATATAGGTTGGAACTCCTAAAGTGTCAGTTGTGTGGAGCATCTTGCCTAGACTGACTGGAGAGTCATATGCCCTGTCTGGTGCTTTTGTTGTAATTGGGAATTAACACACACCAGGCATGCAGTACAGTGCCCTCTCCGTACATTATTATCAGCTAGGAGTAAAATTATCATATAAAAGTTAGTTTCACTAAAACGTAGATGAAAATGAGTACCCCTGCATGTGTCACCTTTCCTTAACCATTACTCCACCACAGTAGAACTCTAGGTTTGTGGGTGGATCAGAGGATTCTGTGCTTTGAATAAAATAACCGTCGCCTAGTAAAGTCTTGTGCCTGGGAGGCAACATGGAAAAACTATGGGAATGTCTTAAAATTGTGTCAGCTAACACCACATCCAGGAACTGGTCTGGCTCCGGCAATGCAAGGCAAAACAACGATTCACTTCAATGTCATTAGATTTCCCCATTGCTCCTTTTTGCCACTAGAGGCCTGATTTACCAGGCTTATACTCACGACACGAACACGCCAAGAAAAAACATGGCATGCGGTTATGGAACGATATCGTGCAAAAAGGCGTGAATCAATGCTGAAGTTAGAAATACTGTTCGTAAACATGCATGAAAGACACTTTAGCTTGCAACAATGCAAGTAAATACATTTTTTGTATACTTTGAAGTAGGGATGTTCAGATAACAGTTCAGATACCAGTGCTGATACTTGGTATTTTCTACCAGGGTTGCAGCTGGGACCTGGCTCTGGCGCTCCACCACTGTCCTGAAATCATTAGTCTGTATTGTTTTAGAAAAACGGTCACGTGACAATAAACAAAAATGTATCAATACTTGTATCTGTGAGTATCATCAAATACAATAAGCTGAAGAGCGCAACTACCCAAATAAATACTGAGCAGCCTGGTGTAACTGGCTGAATGGTTTAGATTACAGTGGTAGGTGTGTGAATTACAGTCAAGATGTCCTGAATTGGCATCCGGAGTCCCTGGGATCCTGTCAGGTCAGCGGTACTGATCTGTAGAATGCCGGACTGATGAAGATAAAGAATTGTCCCCAGTCCGGCAATTTTTGATCTTATCAGTCCGGCATATAGTGGATAATACTCTACAGTATAGCCTATGTGGTTACAAGATGTCTGCAGTGTTATGGCCAGCATTATTCAATTCACTTCCTCAGAGCCGAGGTCATTCTGGACCCGCCCCAGCCTGGGAATGGACAGTAAAAGTAGAAACAGCACAGTAATGAGCTAATATCACGGTCTGTTTTTTCCCTCCTAATAGCATGATTCATGTTGGCACATAAACTGACCGTCTCCTTGTACTACCTCTTCCGCTTATACCCCTAATCAGAATCCGTGTTCTACTTATTTGAGTTCAGCAAAGTGAATTCTAATTGGCTGCACTGTTTATTTTATATATTTTTATTCATTTTTCCAAACATTAATCCAAGTTTATCACATTTTACACATCTGACAAACATACAACAACAAAACAATACATTAATCCCATCTATCCTCTATATTATACCTGCACTGTTTAATGAATAATTAATATTTGTATTACAATAAAAGTTGTTGTTGTGCTGATATTGCAATGGAATTTTGCTAGAAGTGTAACATAGCGTGGGTATTCAGTGGTAGAGGTATTGGAAGGGCAACAATATCTGGGCCAGGAAGAGGCCCGTTCAGGTTTTAAAAACTGTGAACATCAAAATCATTAATACAAACCCAATTCCCCAAAAATTGGGACGTTGTGCAAAATCTACATAAAAGCAGAATGCAATGATTTACAAATCTCATAAACCCATATTTTATTCACAATAGAAAACATATCAAATGTTTAAATTGAGAAAATGTATCATTTTAAGAAACAAGATAAAGTAATTTTGAAATTGATAGCAGCAACATGTCTCAAAAAAAAAGTTGGGACAAGGCCATGTTTACCACTGTGTAGCGTCCCTTCTTTTAACAACACTGTAAAGGTCTGGCAACTGAGGAGACCAGTTGCTAGAGTTTTATATAGAGTGTTGTCCCATTCTTGCCCGATATAGGATTCTAACAGTCCTGGGTCACCTTTGCAGGTCTGGACTGCAGGCAGGCCAGTTAAGCACCCAGACTCTTCTACCATGCCATGCTGTTGTCATAGATGCAGTATGCGGTTTAGCATTGTCCTAGCATTGTCTGCTGAAATATGCAAGGCCTTCTCTGAAAAAGACGTTGTCTGAATGGGAGCATATGCTGCTATATACCCTGGATATATCTTTCAGCGTTGATGGTGCCTTTCCAGATGTGCAAGCTGCCCATTCCATACGCACTAATGCAGACCCATACCTTTAGAGACGCAGGCTTTTGAACTGAGCGCTTATATCAAGCCGGAAGGCCCCTTTCTTGTTTATTCCATCTGATCTAGGACAACATAGCTGAACAGGAAAGTGAGCTGAATTGGAGAATTTTTCCAAAGCAGATATGTTGTCCTAGATTGATCACTTTTCCTGCCCTCTCCAAACTCTTCACCCTTTTGTGAATAACCCTGTTAGTATTTAGCACTCTTGCCTTGGAGCAATCGGGGTCCGTGGTTCGAATCCCAGCCAGGACACTATCTGCATGGAGTTTGCATGGGTTGGGTTCCTCCTAGTACTCCGGTTTACTCCCACACCCTGAAGACATGTTGCAAGGTTAATTGGCTTTTATCTAAAATGGCCCTGTATGTACGCATGCGAGATAGGGTGTAAGCTCCTTGAGGGCAGGGACTAAATGTGAACATCCACTATGAAAGGTGCGGAGTAAATGTCAGCGCTATATAAATACATGTAATAAAAATAACTGGAAAGGATTAAAGTCATATAGATCATTCAGCCATAAAAAAAAAAACACTGTACAGACATGAAACATGCATCCCCTTGCATATTATTTCCATTTACAATATATATATTAAAATCAACAAAACCCATAAAGGAAGCCAACATAAACTGTTAAAAATAAATCAATCAATTTCATGTTATCAGTGTATGAGAAATCTGCATTTTAGAATGCAGTATTTCCAAACAAGCCTTACAAAAGACAAGAAAGTTGGAAGATCTGGTACAGTTTTCTATTCTCTAAAACCAGAAATAGAAAAAGTAACATCAGTCATGAAAAGGTTGGCGAATTTGTGCAAACACTTGTGGTTTTGGAAATGTTAGTTCCTATGGTAACGAGTGCGACACTCTTTATATAGCATTATAAACAGATGGTAAAGAGTGGTCATGTTAGTTTGCCTGCCAGCATATCAATAAAACTGCAGTCGTCTTGTGTGTTTATTAAATAACTTAAGTATGCTAGCAACAAGACATATTCCTAATCCAGACAAATACAGTAACCCATCCCTTGAATGAAAAAAACAACACTGAGCCGCAAATGTGCACACTAAATTCTCTGTTGCCTACTGACAACCAGTGTAACTTGGCTGGTGTCCCTACAAACGTTTTCAGGAGTACTTGTTATGCAGGGCACGTCATCTCAAATATGAATCTGCCTGGTAAGGTGACAAAACCGTAATTAACCGTTTGCTGCACAAGAGGGCAGATGAGAAGGAGAAAATAAAAACGGAATCATTTAAGACAACTGCTCTCCTGAGCACCAAGTTAAGACCTGTATTTACAATGATTTTCCTACGTAACATATTTAAAAATCAGTCCCTGCTGAAAACGAATAAAGGATGTGAGTTTTGCTTTGGAAGAACCTGGAGTCATTTCAGTAGGAAAGCAGCATTCTTTTATTTCACAAAGGCTGGAAACTTAAGTCATTAGAAAAATCCTAGGACAGTTACTTGAGTAGTACCTGGAACAAGACCCAAACATTTTCTGCCATTTTGCATTGCTTCATTAGGTTATTTATTAAAGCAATGTTTTCCTGACTGAGTTTCCCAGTTTTGTAGCAAAAAGAAAAAAAACATACAAGTCCAGTTTTGAAAATATACTTGCACTACCTTAACCCGTGTCTTTCGTTCTACTCTATATGCCAAAAGTGCCTTACACAAAAAATACACACACACACGGCTTGAAAAAACCATTTAGTAAGAAACATGCTTCCCAACCGTCCAGATTTTCAGACCCAGAATGAGCAGGATTTAAAAGCAGCTTAATCCAAAATCTAAATACATATATTCCTGCTGTTTTACCTGCTAAAGGATTTGCGATTGTGTAGGCCAATCTTGTGATTAAATCTGATTAAAAACGGCACAATTACCTAAGTCAGCAATTTAGCCTGCATCATCTCTTCACCTTTAACCTATTTATTAGACAATAAATCTGTATCATCAACCCTGTCCAATTTGCAGGGAGGTGATCCAGGACGCTGCAAAGCAGCACCAGGCAGAAGTAAAATGAAAAATTATATTCAAGTCAAATGGTTTTTAAGCTATTTCAAATGCTGATTAAATCACTTACAATGGATGCTGTTGATGCTGAAAAGTTTTAGCTTCCTGCAGAATCAATTGGTTCCCCCGAGCAGTGGTTCCGATTTCCTGTTTTAGGAGGCTCCTTTTCCTTGCAGGGTCCTATGGATACACCCTTGTTTGTGCTAGTAAGGTGTGTGTGTCTCCACAAACACAGAAAGGCAAGCCACTCCCCTCCCTTCTACGAGCTAGTAGATGGACAGCAGCTGGAGACTGTGCTGTCCCTTGTGATCTTGTACTGGACATGACGTTTAGGGAAGCTGAACTGAGAGAGTTGGAGCCAGCTGTTTGGCAACATAAGTTCAGGTCCTTAAAGAAATATTTTGCTGGGCAAAGCATATTCATTTGATCTGGATTCATTGTTGAAAACAAGTTTGAGAGTGTAATACTACTTTAAACCACAATGTAGTAGAGTGATTTCCGAGTATGGGCAGCATGAAGCTGGTGTGTAAATAGGAAGGATGGCTGTAGAAAATAACATTTATAATAACATATACAAAATATATAAAACATACATAAGTTGCGAGTAATCAGATTTTTGCCTGGAAGGAAGTCTGCTTTAAAGAGACTATTCTGACTCCGATCGTTGTGATAGCGAGATATATACCTTGCTGAGACCTCGATGCCTGGCCTGTATAAGCAGATATACTCACTGCGGACAATCCTCGTCAGATAGCTGAACTCGTCAATACCGATTCATTCAAAAGAGGTGTTTATTCTTTAACATCAGGGGTTACAGCAGATGATAGGAACAGCAGTTGAACGGTTATAGTATTGTGCGGTCAGAAAATGATGCCTTTCCTACGTACTGTGCAGATTATATGTGTGTCCTTGTTACATGTGGCTTTCAACGGTGCCCATGACACAGGAAGTACTGCACACAGGAAGAAGGGTGGGGCTACACTAGGGGAAAATACATCGTCACATGAGGAATAATTACAGAAAACATGTTTGTTACAACAAAAGGCCACTAGATGGCAGCATAGGATAACACATGAATTTAGCTATGAGAAAATAGTTAGGCAAATCACACTATATAAATTCTAACCTATATAACAATGCTAATATTAACTGAGGCTATGCATCTCATATTCTATGCCCCTGTTGGGGCGGCACAGAGACACTGTCGCTAAAGCATCAAAACAAAGAAGGCTTGCTTGTAAAAGAAGAGGCTCTAAATTTACTCTTCCAGTGGCCGTGTGTTGAAAAATCTGTGCAATGTTACTCCCCAGCCTCTGTAGTCTTGTAAACGGTGAGAAGAACCAAAGCGTTTGGCAGGGGAGAGCAGCTATTCCACACACTCTGTAGTGTGAAATACATGCAATGGCTGGGGAGCAGCATTGCATCAGCACTTCAACACATGGGCTGCCAGAAAGGTAAGTACAGAGCAGGGCTAGCCAAACCTCAACCCTCCAGCTGTAGTGAAACTACAAATGCCATCATGCATCTGCCACTGGAAGTCTTGCAATGTTTAATAGGATTTGCAATTTCACCAAAGCTGGAGCCAAAGTTTGCCTACACCAAGTATAGAAGCCTTTTATTTTATATATTAGATTTATATTTTTTTTATCTTTGACCTGTAGTGACAGGATCATGTTAACCAAGATGTGTGTGTTATCTAAATACAGTTACAGTACATTTGAAGTGGTGTTCACAAATCATGGATCAAGGTCCTTTTTTAATGATGATACCGCCAAACATTTTTAGACCTGAAGTAGAAAAAGTATTGGAGAAATGTCATAGGGAGATGTAGGCCTTATGTACACTAGTTTGTGATTCCCAGGGACTATAACGTAATGACACTTGTTTTCATCATTTCCATTATTCACAGGTAACATGGTTGTCATGTCCGCTTGGTTTTTTTTCCCCCTCACCCTCAATGGACAATAAATGCTCAGTAACTGATTAATGCAAAGAAGAGAACTCTTGCCAGAATACCTTATGGACTACTGAAAAACTGACGAACGCACAGATAAATAAGCCACTGAAATACGTACAAAAGGAGCCATTTTTAAAATGTAAAAGGATTTGTATTTTTGAAGATTAAGTCTTCAGCTATACCCAGCCCTACCAGACAGCAGAGCCACGTTGGTGACCTGACTTTTCTCTACTATCAGTCTAGTCACATTCCTGCCCCCAGCCTGTGATTAGACGCTGAAGTAACAGGAGTTGCACAGTCATAACTCATCCCTCTGCTCAATCTGCTACTGCCAGAATGTTCAATGCCAGCTTGCACTGCAGCACTACTGACTGCCTTCCTGTGATCCACCTCCTTCTCCCAGTCTGAGTGTCACTGTTCAGAAGAATGAAAGGATGAAAGGATGAAATCAAGTCAACATCAGGTACTTCCACTAGTTGCATTTAAAAGAGGACAAAAAAAATCTGATGTGGAAGAGCCCACGAAGTCATGAAGTGTCTGCCAGGAGAATGAGGAGGTAGAAAAACCACATACACTTGGCCTGTCCGAAGCTATATGTATCATTGGAATTCCCTTCCTCTTGATACTGCAGAGCAGACAAGGAAGGAGTACATTAGGGTGTACCGATACCACAGGCCACCAGAGCATCCTCTGCTGCAGTCTCATGATCTATGTACATGTACCTGGAGATAAATCTGTCCAGTTTGTTGTTGAATCTGGGGGTCAGGAGGTCTACATCCAGAGTTCCTCACCTGTGACACAGGTTCTGGAACACTTCCAGCCATGTCCAGGCACTGCTGGCCAAGGTATTCTGCCTACCAATCGTCCCTGCACAAGATGTAAACAGAGCACAAAGTTGGAACATGAAGGTTTGCCTAGGACAGAATCCTTTATACTTCTCTTGCCTTGGCAAGACTTCTGGTTCCTCCCTGGATGATAAAAGCCACTTGTGGCACTGTCCACCTGGAATCTGATTGGGAAAGCCTCCAGTCAAGATGCCCATAATTGCGGTTACAACCAAATTGTTGGAAGCTCCAGAATGTTGATCAGGAATTGATTCCTTCAGCATTCAAGTCCCCTGCATCAGGGTGTCTAGGATTCTACCCTAGCCTGTGAGGCTGCCATCCATTGTGATGATCTTCCAATAGATTGGAAGGATTAAAAGTAAACCTGAAGCCTAGTCAAGCATTTTAGCTTCCCTTGTAACCTTTTCATTTTAAAGTGTATGTATATCCTTTTTTCTTTAAAGTTTTGGATGAAGTTTGGTTTTGGAATAAACAGGGAAGGGGTAAAACCCGTCAGTTTAATTTTCACTGCCATTGTCCCATTGGGGAAATCTCCCTTCTATTACGGTCTTGAAAATATCATAGGAAGTAAGATAAAATCTCTGCAAGGCAAGAATTCCCATCTTACAGAAACATGTGTCTCCATTGAACGAGTTACCCTCACCTTTTGTTCTGGGGACAACTTTACATCACTTTCTGTCTTGGAGACAAAGGATACCAGGACAAAGAAAGAACGGGAACCTCTCCAGCAGGCACAAAAACCCCTTCCTTACAATTAAAAGGGAGTTGGCTGAACAAAATTACACTTCCTTTTGTAAGGGGAAAAAAAAAATGAAATAAATCTTAAAATAATAGTGCTTTACCTCTGTATTTAGTCGTTTGCCTGGAGATCTACTTTAAAACCCTGTACAGGCAATGAAGCAACAAGACTTCTACAGTCATGACACTAAACTTATAAAGACCTGCTCAAAGCTAGCGGAATTATTGCTGCAGTGAAACATGGATAAAAGCCTTGATTTCAGACTTGTTTCCTAGAGCTTTAGAAAAATAGGGGAAATGTGAACTTCATTGATAAAAAAAAAAAAAGCAAGGCAGGTGCATTGTCAGAAGAATCGCCTGGGAATGGTGTAAACAAAGAGATGTATTGCCCACAGAGAAAAATATAATCCCAAAGAGATGAGATAAACACAAAATATTTTCCTCATGTTATTATTGGGAATAGTGGTTATTGTTATATGTTAACTGATCACTTCAAAGCCATGAATAATAAATAGCACTCAATTGTAGGCAGAAAGTGCATAATTTACTGTGGTTAGCAAATTGTGTTTGTCAGCAAAACAACCCATCATGACATCACTTTACAGATTTGGCCATAAAGGCCACTGTACTAATAAGAACGTACACAACCAGAACCACCAGTAACAAATCTAAAAAAAAAAAAAAAAAAAAAAAAAATTAACCCAAGGGGGGAAGGGAGAAAAAAAAAGTTGTTGTTAGGGGGTAGTGAGAGTACTTTAACAAACCAAACAAAACAAAAACCACAAAAAAAAAACAAAAAAAAAAAAAAAAAAAAAAAAAGTAGTTACACCAAGGGGCATAGTCGTAAAATAACCAAACATTCACTGCAGGTAAATCTTCCAGGTGAATGAGTTTTAAATCACAGTGATTCAGCACATGTGATTGTTTGGTGAAAGTCACATTAACTACATTATAAATAGACCGCTAAGGCCTCATTCACACAGCTAAGAGCCAGCCCATACGGATCCTATTTAGATAGCTATTTATGACCGGCTTAATGACTGCATGATTGCGGGCCGTTCCCAGGAAGGACAGGTGCTGCGTGTGATTGTACTTAGCAGCCTGTTCTTCTCTATGGGAGTACGCCGCCGAACGCTCACCCGAACTGCACATCCGTGCGGGTGCGTGTGTCCGTGCTCGGACGCAGACAGGACCCATCCTGTCTGTGCACGAGTATGGACACCCGCACGGATGTGCTGCTCGGGTGAGCGTACAGCCGTGTACTCCCATAGAAAAAAAAACAGGTTGCTGCGTACAATCACACGCAGCACCTGTCCTTCCTGGGAACGGCCCCATACGGCCGTGCACGCCTCACGGATCTGTATGGGCCGACTCTTAGCTGTGTGAATGAGGCCTAAGAGTGTTATGATAGATGAACAGCCCACAATGATACAGTCATTAAGCCGGTCATAAATAGCTATCCACTGTAGCTACTAAATGATAATAAAATGACAAAGTAAATCTGTGGGCAAAATTAAACTCGTAAACTAACATTCGCTTCTAGAATCATTTGTGCCAGAAACCCAGTGAATTTGATGCACTGCATTCTGTTACGAATATATTTAAAGTCTATTTCTCCTTTTGTAAGCGATTAGCATTTATTGTGGTAATGTATAGGTGCAGTGATGATTTATATGTGTTTCCATGAATCACATTGCAGGGGTTTTTTTTCATTTTTTTAAATTAACTTTTTATCAGGCCCAAATCCTATAAATTCAACATTTTTTCCACAGGAAATTCAGTCAGATACCGCGGTTGGATTGTAAAGCAGGCTGAAAAAAGCTGCCCCCTTCCCTGTGATTCTGTGTAACATGATCACTAAACACCAGTTCTGCCACTATGAATACTAATGAAAGGGGGGGTGGGGAGCTCCAGTTGTAATATACACAGATTACTTGCAGAGCACAGAGGCAGCCACTTCCATGAGGAGATGGAGGAAAACTAACAAAAAAACCAACATAAGTTCCTGTGCTCATATACAGCAACTGCATCTGCATCTGCCTGCTTCATGTACACTCTGTGTACACTGCTGGCATGGTTTGTTTGTTTTTTAAATACCTCCGCAAAAGGTGGAAATGGGCTTTAAGTTCAGTTCTGGCATTAAAGTACAGGTTTGGTTCTGATGATTAGCATTAAAAAAACTCAGTTGAGGAAAAAATGAGAGTCCATCAAAAGTTTGAATATAAAAAGCAGCTCTGGCTGCAATACTCACCTTCAGTCCGGCACTGTCCCCCACAGAAACTAGATGGAGCTCCTCTTTTGGGCCGAGCGACAGCCAGCATCATTCAACCCACTTGTCATGGACCCACCCCTTGGCGATGCATTACCACACTGGTCTAGGCTCATAGTTTTTAAGCACAGAACACTGCTTACATCTCATTAAGCAAGAGATGTTCTGTGCAGAAGTAAGGACTGCCCACCTCTGGAGACAATTGGACCCGCAATGTCCCTGGACTGACAAAAAAAACCCTGGGGTTCGATTCAATTTAAAAGGAGTAGCACCTATAAAAGGCAACTTTACCTATATCCGTCCTCCCACAACCCTCAGCTAAATTGTACTGCTAACCCCCTCCGACAGCCGATTGTCTCCTTTCCAGCGCTGCAGCCTTCTTTCCTGTCCAACGAAAATCTGTTCAGTACACGCAGCGCCTGTGCACAGTGTCCACACAGGCTGTATACCGCCCATTAAAGCCTATAGGGAAGCGCAGCCAGCTCTAGCAGGGTGAGAGAGGTGAGTGGTCACTGCCATAGGACCAAGGATCAGGTGATTAGCTTATTTATTTTGGCCTCTAGATCCAATGCACACTTAACCGTTGCAGTGCAGGGGTAGCCTCACTTCAAAGGGTTCATCTGAAAAAAAAACTGGAGTACGTCTTTATCTTCGAAGCTGTGTCTTTGAAGAGTACCTGTCCCGAATGGCTTTCGGTTAGGATTGTAGACACGTCTAGCCTTTCTGAGAATTTAAAATCAGTCTAAAAGAAGCCTGTCCAACATCCTTACATCCTACAGATTGGAAATCTGTACATGATTACTAAGTAATTGATATACGTCAGTACAAGCTGTTCAAAAATTCATTAAAAAGGCACTAAGGGGCACAGTAATAAAACATTCTCCAACACATTCATCAGTTATGCTGGCACTTTTGTATAGTGCAATTGCTGGCTACTAATTTGTTAATGTTCCTTAGTGACATTCACTCTCTAAGGATCCTGTACACCACCTAACCAGTTAACCTTTCGTGCAGATAGCAAAAAAAAAACAGGACACAATAAAAAAGAAAAAAGGTAATATTTGTAATGTAATACAAGACTTCGAACTTTCCTCACTTAAGCTGCCTATATTTGGACTAACACCAAACAGACAGTAGTCTGTGATCTTACAGTGAACTTCCCAGATTTCCTTTCAAACATAAATCTTTGTAATTGATGGAATTTCTGGCTGGGAAGAAAGGAGGGGGCTAGTGTTTAGGACATTTTAAATATT
The DNA here is from genome assembly GCF_000935625.1 of Nanorana parkeri. Classification (NCBI taxonomy): domain Eukaryota; kingdom Metazoa; phylum Chordata; class Amphibia; order Anura; family Dicroglossidae; genus Nanorana; species Nanorana parkeri. The sequence continues at coordinate 1,811,482 of NW_017306391.1, forward strand.
CTTAATTAAAAATGTAACCCCATAAGTGTGAAGCCTGTGTGTCAAACAATTTATTTAAAAAATGTGTCTGGCATGTGTGCGGGAATTGTAACATTCACCCTTTTATAAATAGTGTTAATTGGTAAAGGAAACACCTTTCCCCATTGAGGAAGAGATTATGGTGAATACAAGGAAACATTTTCACCTAGCAAATGTTTTTTCCAAAATACAGTAAATTGTATCTAGTGCACGCACAAAGACCACAACACCAAATTAATTTTACATATTTCCCAAATAAAGCAAACCTGTTGTGTTTTTTTTTTTCTCTAACAAAAGATCTTAGAGAACTCCAGTTAAAAAAAATGTATTAACCCTTGCAGTACAGCTACCCCCGCATCGCAAGGGTTAACGGCTTGTTTTTGCCTTGGGTCAAATATAAACAAAGATCTACTCACCCGAACCTCCAAGCCAGCTAGCTGTGAAAGCGCTCCCTGCACCCTGTCTGTTCCTTCGCTGCAGCGATGGTATGTCACTCGGCATTATCTCAGCCTATACACCGTATTGGACGTGATAACTCAGGTATTGTTAGACCACTCCAGTCTAGGAGGAGAGCGGCTTCAGGGACCGGTCTAGGAGCTGGCTATCTCAGAGGATTGGGAGAGTATAACCCTTGTTTCTTTTGACCCTAGTCAAAAAAAAGAGCAGTTAACACTTGCAGTGCGGGGTTAGCCCCGCTGCAAGGGTTAATAAATTTTTTAGCCAGAGTTCTACTTTAGGTTTGCATTACACTTACTTTTCAGCAGGGGGGGGTGGGGTGGGAGGAGGAGTCAAAAGCACTGGACTCCCCATCCATGCTAAGCGGCCCTTGCCAGGCTACTGTATTCTCACAGCTGTGAGTATGCGCTGTCAGAATACCTGAACAGTCAATCAGCTGCAGTCACTATTTGGCCAAAACTTTTTAACCAGCTTCTTCAAAGAAGTGTCAATAGGGCCACACACACACTGGCCAAATTTTGAGCCAGCAGGACTTTGCCAAAATTCAAGCAGTATATGGCCACCTTTAGTATTGTTAAAATGTTGAGTAACTGGTAAAGTGAGCAAATTTTCCCATTGAAAAACAGATGTTGGTGAATGCCAGGGAATAATGTTTTTACCCAGCAAAATGTTCTTTACCAATACCGTGAATGTTGCTCAGTGAATTTTTAATTGAATATACAGAAAATAGAACACCAAAGTCTTTATAAATATTCCCCTTGTAAAGCAAAACTCATATGATAACAGTGCTTTTTCTTCTAAAAGGAGGCGATCTTAGCATTGTTAAAATGTTGGAGACCTCCACTTGTCTCTTACCAACATTATATCATTGCTTGTGGAGTTGTCCCATCATAGCGCGCTTCTGGACACAAACGCTCAACTATATCAAATCTATCCTCTCTTGGCAGCCGGATTTGGATCCTGCTCTCTGTTTGTTTAGCTTCCTTGCATCTTCTGGAGAGGGCCGGGGAACTTAACGGCACAAAGGAATAGACTGGGCTCACTTGTGCCTTCTGACGGCGAGAAGGTGTATAATGAACGTCACAAGTCCTGTAGCACTCCTTACCGGAAATCCCAAAGAGGTTAAACGGGTGCTCGAAATGACAGCCGATGGCGCCGCACATAGAACAACTTTGGATGTAGACGTCACCAGCACACCAGGCATGACAAAAACACATGGGTCAGTGGGTATCCATTTAATGTGTCACTCGGAAAATCAAGCGCTTTTGGGACCACGCAGGTTCCCCTTCATCAGGCTCAGAGTGGACGTACATTTTTTAGGCGAGATTCACTCTGAGCCTGATGAAGGGGACCCTGCATGGCCCTGAAAGCGCTTGATTTTCTGAGTGACACATCATTAAATGGATTCGCACTGACCCATGTGTTTTTGTCGTGCCTGGTGTGCTGGTGACGTCTACATCCAAAAGGTGTATAATGAGACACTGGTACTACCCAGTGGCCCCAACGCTTACAGGGCTTACTAAGGATCTGAAACGTCTGTTGTGTAAGGACAAACTGGATGCAGAGATGCATAAAGATGCCCTTTCCACGCTTTTTCTCTATCGAAATGAAGATATTTTATTAGTAGAGCTTACTCTATGGAAGGAATCAAATTATCAAGCCCTGCCGCTACACTAAATGGTACCCGACTAATGCTATGTCGAATGCCTTGGGAGTACTGCAGATAAGCCAAGAATGACAACCTACATCGGAAGACTGCCTTAGAGATACATGGGTACTACTTGTAGACACTACCTGGAGGCCTGAGGAAATAAAGATCATTGTGATCAAAACACTATGTATACTTGTAATGGGATGTTAAAGATGCGTTTAATCGCTGCATTGTACACCTATTACTCTGAAGTGATGACGAATGTTTTACTATTGTAAAAAAGTATGTTTTGTGACTGTTCTGTGGACTGGACATTGAATTTGAATGAAATCCTGTACAGAGTAGTACAACTGCTGGAAACAAAATTAAGTGTGTAAGTTACCAAGAGTAACGAGGCAGTTAGAGCAGCAAATGAAAAACTGAACTCGTAAGGACAACTATAATTGACATAACAGAGAAGCACCTTGGAAACAAGGCTCTAGAGCTGGAAATCAAGGGAGGAAATTACATGTCATACAGTAAGGGCTTTCCCAGGTCAAAAGAAATATGAAGTCTGTCGCAGCAGTTATATAGTCTGTATTTTTCTCTGCCACATTTACACTTGCAGCAAAAAGCATCTAAGCTGTAAAGTAACATATTAAAATAACATGAGAACAAATTTGCAATCTAATGTCAAAGTAAGAAAAATCCAGTAATATTAAAGTGCATCTTAACCCAAGAAAAAAAATCATATATTGTAGCTTACCAGTCATTAGATGTGGCGGCTGCATTAGTTCTCTTTTTAAAAGGCATTTTTTCCTTTATTTTATTGAGTGATCTTGCCGGGAAAACACATCCTGCCCTAGTGTGACAACGCTCACTCACATCACTGTATCCATGGGGGAGCAGCATTGTCACCCTAACATCCTCCCTTTTGAATTGGACTACATAACACCCCTTCCCCCTCTCTTCATCTTTACACCATAGGTTGAAGATGTTCTGTAGTCTACATAGGTGAACTGGGCAGGGCTAATAACACTGCTTGAGATTTCAGTGCAGCGCAGGCAGATTATGTAGTATCTTAAAAGCTCAGTGGATTTCTTGCAGAACAGGTACGTTTTTGCACTTATCAAAAAGATATAACAAAACACTTTCAATTGGACACTTTACAAACAAAAAGGAAGCGAATTAAGCCAAAGTTAATCAACGTTAGGGTTTACATACATTTTAAGGGCCCACTCACAACATCGTGTTCAGATGCATTGCATTTAAGGCACACGTTAACGTGCACTGTGTAACACATTACCTTGTGTTAAAGCAGCCCACTCACTTACATGATTAGCAATGCAGCGCACCACAACACACGTGTTCAGTACTTCTCCTATGATCCCAGTAATCAGCCCTTTACAATAGGCATTACTAAATTTTTTTAAATAGTTATATTTCATTGCTCCTCCTTGTATCTTCACCTAATATGTGGTTTTCAGAACCATTTTCAAAACTGTATTAAGCACGAAGAAGTGGTCCAAGTCATCCTCAAAGCTGCATCTTTGACAGCTAGCGGCTGATACTGTGCTTCCTGTCACAGGGTAACAACACCCACCCCAGGTGAAAAAAATAAATAAAAATACATTTTAATAGTCATACATTTTGTTTGTTTTTTTAAAGTCATAAATAGTAAAATGACTAATAAAAAATTAAAACCAACCCCGCCATCTGCATGCAAATAAACGCACACATAGGGCATTGTATGAGTGGTGCTCCAATTCCACTATGTGCCATATTGTGGTAGCCAAGCAGCTGTGCTCTCTAACACGCACAATGCGCATTAACCCCTTCGTGACTGACGACGTACAGTGTACGTCGCCAGCATCGGGGCTGTTTAAACAGACTCCCGGCGACTTTTATCCCCCTGCTATACTTACCTTTCGCTGAAAACCAGTAAGGGTGTCCTATCTGTACCCTCATACTGCTGTCCAACGCAGCCTTGCACTATGGATTTGGAATTTTGCTCGCAAATTGCAAGCACTCAGTCAGCGCAGTCAGGTGACCGCACTGACCAACGAGAAGTGCTTCTTAGTACGTTTAAATATGGTTTTGATTAAAACTATTTTTTGTATCACGACAAGTACAGTAGATTGGGCACCCACTTTGGTCATTGTACAAGTAGTTTTCAAAATATTTCCTCACCCCTGAATATATAAGCAGCAATTTGTATTTTTTTTAAAGTTTTGCTATGTGAATGAGAACATGTAACAAATATAAAATAGGTGTTATCCCAATTTGACTGCAAAAGTGGAAATGCATTCTTTTGAGTTAAGAATGTACCTGTAAATACTTGAATTCTAAAGCCTAGCTACGGTACATGTTCACTTTACAGTAAGTATGGCTTTATTAAAAGGAGTATGAATGCTTCCCGAAAACTAATTGCGAAACTCTGTGCAAAACTAATGGCAATCTACTACTCTACATGAATAAAAGACCAATACACACATATAAAAATATGTATTAACAATACAAATGTAAGATGTACTGTGAACATTTCCAAAACATTAAGTGCAATGTCAACAAATTGTCCAGTGCAATTTTGTGCCAGATAGATATATTTTAGCATTTATATGCTTTTCTAATCACAGATTTGTTAATGCCAGTGTGAATAAGGCCTAACAATCTCACCTACAAAAATGTACATTTATAAACTACTAAACGCAATGGGGAAAGATCTTTTTCAAACAAAGCTTCCAGGTACGAGGAATATGTTTGTGTACATATTTTCTCTTAGATCATTGTGTATGATCTAAGAGAAAATATGTATTGAGAAATTTGGTAGCTGCCATTGCTGAACTTTTGAAAGCAGGTTGAAAGGCTTGGAAAACTGAATCTGGCTTACTGTTAGTAGACGTGATGTGCAAACAATTTTTAGCATCTTCTAGGCTTCCTCTAACATCTGGGACCCGAACAGCCACCCATTTTTCCATTCATTATAATTCACCACTGCCAGGTGGTGTTTAAACAGATGATAGTAGGTCTAAAAGCCTGCCATAATCAGCATCAAAGATAGTTGGCCCCTGAGCTACTGGTTGGGGCTTACAGATATAACTCAACCACAAGATAATCTGCATATTCATCCTATGGCAGAAGGCTTCCAGGTGAGGTAAGTACAGTACTCAAATCAGTTTAACACTTTATTCAGTCTGCTAAAGAAACTAGAAAGTTAATTACAGACTTTCCTAAAATATGAACTGATCAGTCATAAAAAACAAATGTTTAGTGAGAAAGCACTGGAATAGTTCTGCTTTATTTTCCTCACAAAAGGAATAGCTGTGAAAGATTACGGTGAATCTTAGCTTCTCCACTAATGTCTTCATGAATATTGCTGGATGTTCTTTTTTAAAGTTAATTGATTTGGAAATATTACTGCAAATAAATCAGTTAAAATGATGCAATGTGTTCTGCAGTGATTGCAAAGAACTATGCCAAACAGTACAGCTACTCAAGTACCAGAGCGTAATGGAAGCAGATGAGAGTGAAACCTCGCTCAAACACCCACAGCTTGTGCTCTGTCAACCAGCTGGAGACTACTGCTTTACACAGATCACATGAGAATCACTTATCACAGCTGTCAATGCACTGAAGCCAGTCTTGGCTGCCCATCAAAGGACTCTGATGCTGCTGCAACTGTCATTCACAACCCATTTTTTTTATTCCAATACTACTTTTAAAGATAAGTGCACGTATTTCTGGAATATTGCAATATAGCCTAGATTACATTTGAATTTAATAAAATCTACATTTGAATATAATAAAATCTAAATTCCAATGTGGGTCTTTTGCAGAAAGTCCTTAAATAAACAGACTGAGGTTATGAAAATTAAATTCACTGCATTTTTTTTTAAATGCATCTTGTAATAATCAATAATGAGAATTGTTATCAACTATTCTCATTATCAATTTAGTTGGTTCGATTAGTGGAATCCGCAGCCGCCGCTCTGCTCCCAGTTTCTCCTCCTAGCTGGTGCCTGCTGCAGTGGTCTGTGTATCTTTCAATCCCAGCCTGTATCGGCAGAGGCAGCGGGGACACAGACCGCTGCAGCTGGCACCAGCAGGGAGGAGAGACCTCTGTACCTCTGCATTGCCGCGCTGGTGCCCCCGTTCCTCCGCCTGGTGCCCCCATTCTTCCGCTGCTGCCCGCTGTTCCTCCGCTGCTCACCCCATGCCTCCGCTGCTGCCCATGTGCCCCCTCTTCTGCCGGCGGTAGAAAGCCAGCTTCAAGTCTCCCATCAGCAGCTGGAAACAATAGCCTGCCTGCTATTGGCTATTTTAAATTGTAATTTAAAATAGCCACTAAAAGACCCCTAATGTCACCTTAAAGAAAACCTGTCACCTCCAATGTGCTATCACATAGGGGGCTAGTGAGTGTGAGCCATCCCACCCCACCCCATGTGATAGCAATGAGGGGGAAAAATTAAGTAAAAAATTACCCGCCCCCCAAAAAACAAAAACAAAATTTAAATGTAAAAGCCCCCCAAACACGGGCACACTAACGGAAACACAAGTTGGGTGCACCTACTTGGAAAAACGATTGCACTACACATGTCAGGCTACACGTGGCTAACTCTAAACTGATGACCAGGCTATTTTACTAAATATATAAAAAGGTGGCAAGCTTCATTTTTGGTTTTGGCCTGAAAATTCTGCTCCAGGATGTGCATCGTGGTGCCATTAGTTCCCAAAAGCATCCCAAATGCCCCTACCGTCCGCAGTGTGATCACCTGTGCTGGAACACTTGGTGCGGCAATGCCATGCGTTCCAGTGCATGGAGAGTGGAAAAAAAAATTGGGAGTTACGTACCTGGTAACTCTGTTTCTAGGAACCTTCCAGGACAGCATTAGAGATAGGCTCCTCCCACCGGAAACAGGAAGCACATCACCCACACCTAGAATAAAAAGAGCCCCAGCCTAGCACACTTCAGTTAAAACATAAGAACCGAAGGATACCACATCACTACCCCCTTAAAAGATGTACATATACAGAATTATACATATGTATAAAAATATACGTTAACTCCAAAAATACGGCAACTCACAGCAAGCCACACCATTAACCGGGTGGGAATCCCAGCTGTTCTGGAAGGTTCCTAGAAACAGAGTTACCAGGTACATAACTCCAATTTTCTCTAGTCACCTTCCAGGACAGCATTAGAGAGGATAAACGAGCACCATACTCACAATTTAGGGCGGGACCACGGCTTGCAGCACTTTCCTTCCGAAAGCCTGATCTTGGCTTGATGTCAGATCCACTCTATAGTGTTTGACGAATGTAGCAAAACTGGACCAGGTTGCTGTTCTGCAAATTTGATCTGGGGTAGCCCCAGCTCTTTCTGCCCAGGAGGCGGCCAAGGCCCTCGTGGAGTGTGCCGTCACCCGCTGTGGCGTTTCCAGGTTTTGTAGAACATATGCCTGGTGTATAGCCATTTTAATCCACCTCCCTATGGAGCTCTTGGATGCCCTTAGGCCCGACTTAGGGCCAGAAAACAGCACAAACAAATTATTGGACTTCCGAGTCTCTTTAGTCTTGTCCAGGTATTCCAGGACGCAGCGACACACATCGATGCCCTGCAGCGCAGCCTCCTTTTCATTTGTTGTATTAGCACAAAATGAAGGAATCACTACTTCTTGGGTCCTATGAAATATCGAGACCACTTTAGGGAGAAAAGCCGGGTCCGGTTTTAGAATAATCTTGTCTGGTAGAATTCTGCAGTATGCGTCTAGTATTGACAACGCATGAATCTCACTGACCCTTCTGGCTGAGACCATGGCAACTAGGAGCGCCGTCTTTAGTGTTAAGATTTTCAGTGAACATTCCCCTATTGGCTCGAAAGGGGTTTGTAGGAACCCACGCAGGACCACCGACAGGTCCCAAGTGGGAAAATGATTTGTACCTGGGGGCTTCGCCCTGGCTACCGCTTTAAGGAACCTCTTGATCAGTGGTTCTTCTGTCAGCCTGTGTTCTAAAAACATAGACAGTGCTGCAATCTGCACTTTGAGGGTACTACATGACAAGTTCTTTTCCACGCCATCCTGTAGAAATTCCAGCACTGAAACCACTTTAGTGAGTTTCCAGTGCTCCCCGTCTGCCCTCCATGCGGAATACACTTTCCACACCTTGTTGTATATTGCCAAGGTTGAAGGCTTCCGACTTGATATGAGGGTGGAAACCACCCTGTCTGACAGACCTTTCCCTAACAGCAGGTCCCTCTCAGAAACCAGGCTGTTAGGGTCAAATAGTCTAGGCGTGGATGAAACGCCGACCCCTGCCGCAGTAGATCCTCCTTGAATCAGTATAACCCTGAATCCCCCTGACGGTTTTTTCCTTAGGAATACGTGCAAGTAAAACCCCGTCTTTTCTTTCATTACTGGCACCGAACAAATTACTTCTTGATGTAGAAGGTTTTGTATTGCTGACCTCATATCCGCAGATTTGACAGGATCTCGAGATAGGCAGGTCACCAAAAATCTGGAGGGAGGGATTTGCAGTAGCTCTATCCTGCAACCTCTGCGTATCAGATTCAGAACAAACACGCTATCTGTAATCTGAAGCCACTGTGGGAGGAAATCCCTCAATCTTCCTCCCACGATGGCTGCCCCGTCATTGTGACTTGGGGAGCTGAGGAGGGGTAAAAAGAAAATGACTTTTCCCTTTCCCCTTGTTGTCCC